>NC_064848.1:86666355-86994688 GCF_024139225.1 Suncus etruscus
AATTTGGAAACCAAACATTAGCTGAAAGTATAACCTAGTTTCTCCTGTGATGGAACAAGGAGCAGTAACTTTCAGCATCTTCTTAAATAATAAAAACACAAAAGAGTTATTAAATAAAAAGCAAGTAGAACAATAATAGTCAACTAGTCCATGTAATTTAACCTATAAAGTTAAAAATATAAATGATGTATAATGAAAATGGAAAAATTGCTTTACTAAGCCAAGAAAACAAATTCTCTTTGGGACTTCTTTTGGGTATGTTGACAATCTGAATAAAAAATGGTTGCTAATCGAAAAAGATAAATATGATTACTGTTATGACATTATTGTCATGGCACTAGATAGATATTACTTTGAAAAGAGTTGACACTACTCTTTTTATAATAGTATCTTTATTTAAGCACCATGATTGCACACGTTTGCAGATGGGTTTCAATCGTAGAAAACAACAACCTCCTTCACCAGTGCAACATTCCACCACCAATGCCCCCAATCTTACACCCCCTACCCTCTGCAGATATTTGAGACAGGCATTCTATTTCTCTCACTCATTACCATTGACATGATGATTGTTAGTGTAGTTTTTTCTCTAATTCCAATCACCACTATTTGTGGCAAGCTTCATATCGTGGCTGGTCCTTTCAGCCCTCATCTCTATTGTCTCTGGATATAATTACAATTCTCTTTTTTATTTTTTTTTTACATCCCATAGATGAGTAAGACTATTCTGTGTCTATATCTCTATATCTGACTTACTTCACTCAGCATAATAGTTTCCAAAGTCCTTTCAAGTATCAAAAAATTTCATCACTTCATTTTTTTCCGTGACATCTGCATAGTATTCTATTGTGTATATGTACTGCAGTTTCTTTAGACACTCATCTGTTGTCAGGTATCTGGGTTTCCAGATTCTAGCTATTGTAAATAGAATTGCAATTAATATATGTGTGCAGAAGGCATTTTGTACTGTGTTTTTGTGTTCCTAGGTTATATTGCTAGGAGTGGTATAGCTGGATCATATGGGAGCTCAATTTCCAGTTTTTTGAGGACTCTCCATATTGTTTCTCATAAAGGCTATACTAGACAGCATTACCACCAGCAGTGAATGCGATTTTCTTTCTTCCCCACATCCCCATCAGCACTGATTGTTGTTCTTTGTGGTGTGTGCCAGTCTCTGTGGTATGAGATGTTTTGATTTGCATCTCCCTGATGATTAGTGATATAGAACACTTTTTCATGTGCCTTTTGTCCATTTGTATTTCTTCTTTGGGGAAGTGTCTAATAATTTTTCTCCTCACTTTTTGATGGGGTTATGTGCATTTTTCTTGTTAAATTCTGTCAGTACCTTGTATATCTTTAAATTGTACTATATATAAATAATAGTCTCTAAAACAGCATGGTACTGAAATAAAGACAGGCCCTCAGATCAATGGAATAGACCTGAGTATTCAGAGATTCCCCCATTTATACAACCAATTAATCTTTGATAAAGGAGAAATACAAAATGGAGCAAGGAAATCCTCTTAAACAAGTGATGTTGGAACAACTGGTCAGCCACATGCAAAACATTGAACTCAGACCTCCATCTAACACTATGTACAAAGGTCAAATTCAAATGGATTAAAAGTCTTGATATCAGATCCAGAACCATAGGGTATACAGAAGAAACTGAGAAGCTTCTGCACCTCAAAGGAAATAGTGACTAGGACACAGGCCACCCACAGAATGGGAGAAACTATTCACCCAATTCCCACTAGATAAGGGGCTAATATCTAAGATACTAATTTTTAAATGTTAACATATTTCTATTTTTAATGATCTAAAAATTCTGACATAAGAAAAAAATGAATAAATGCACACACAAAAAGGTGAAAATGTGCAAATACTGAATTAAGTCAGTTAGGTATAATTTTATTGTCATAAAGTTGTATTATTTTATTGTCATAAAATAATTTGCTCACTGATGTTAAGATTAATTTCAGTGACTCATCATTGTATTTGATAGCACTGTGCTAACTGTTGAAGACACAATCCTGAATAAAACAAATGTAGATCCTGCCCTCGTGGAGCTTACAGTCTATCAAGAAAGATTAACATTATAAATTATTTCCTGACATTTAAAATTGAGTGAAGAAACAAATTGCTAAATATCTAATTAGGAATTAAACTGTTTGAGAGTAAAATCATGCACTTTAAAGAAATTTAAGGCTCCTTGATTAATTTTTATTAACCTACAGTTGAATATGTATGTTTCTTATAAATAAATGTATATAAATTTTGGAAAGAGCATACTTGGCAGTGCTCAAGAGCCATACCATCTGTTTATTCATTGATCCAACTGACCCTGGTGTTAGGATATGAACCATTGTTTTAGGTGGAGCAACCTGCAACACTAGTGTGTTAACCTCTGTACTATCTCTCCAGCTCCTATTTTCATAACATAACTGAAGACCACTCGAACATGATCTTTAAAATAATGTGCAAAAGGAGATTTAAATTGTTGTTTGAACTTATGAATCTATTTTAGATTCCTGAAAAACTAATTAATGTTATTTATTTTTCTTCTTCAGGTCACATTAGAATGTAGAAATATTTTTTTCCTGGAAATAAAATGTTTCAGATATATTTTCTGCAACATGTATTTAGACTTTAAGGACTATTTTGCTTAAATATTTCATACTTTCCAGAACTACTATTCTCAATTTTCTTTCATTTTATTTCATTCATATTCTTCTCTTAATGAGAATGGAAATCAAATTAATAAATGTTTCTACTCTAGTTGGAAATTTATGGAAGTCCTAGGAAAACAGTATGTTTTTATTTCAAGGATATCAAGTGGAAACCAAGCATGTGCATTGTGTATTACAGTATTATTTGGTTTTATGCAGTTATAATATCAGCAATAGGTGAAGATATGACCATCTGAAAGAGTAGGTGAAGTTCATGCAGATGATAGTAGTATCTATATTTTCATTCTTGCAATATTGAAACAAACTCCAGTGAACATGGTTTGGAATCTGGTTCAGCAGAGATTGTTTCAACACTGAAGGAATGAGCAATTAGAATCTTTGTTGTTGGATGAGCCACAATAATCTTCGTCCACTCCTGGTCTGGTTCATCTTGGGTGGTAGATGATAGAATATTATCAGTGCTTGCTGAATTTTTCCAGAGACATTTTTCTGAGTTTAGACACACACTAAGGCAAAGTTTATACATGATATATATGTATATATAAACCATTAATATAAAATAAATATATAACATTAAAATAATGGAATTACTATTTGCTTAAATCAGCACATACAAGTTTCATAAATTCATTAAACATATTTAATTTGTGTAGGTGACATACTAATAAATATCTAGTTTAGTGTTATGATTTTTAACAATAAAGGGGGGGAACTCCAATTTATATATTGAATACTGCCAAGCAATATGAAACATTTTTAAATACTTTGCTTATCGTGTAGTACTTATATTATTGGAGGATAAAATTATACATATGAATTTTTTCACATGAAGATATGTGACTCTAAGAGCATGTTGTTCCTGAATAAAGATTAGTGTTTAAAGTTCTGAATATATTTCATCTCATATGATTTTTCAAAAATGAAACAAATCTCACTATTGTCCTAAGTAGCAGTTAAACTACCATATATGTGATGTCACTCATTAAGGATTTGAATAAATGGCACCACAAATATGACTACTAAGCTGTTACAATAGTTGTAATCCATAGTCAAAAATTCCAATTAGTAAATATTTTGAGTACCTGCCACATGTAAGGTGTTTTCTAGATTTTGGATATTCAGCAGTTCACAAGATTGGCAAGGTTTTTGCTCTCATAGAGATGTCAATCACATTAACTATGTAGTATGTGGGATGCAATCTGACTTGAACAGCATGTGCTCAAATAATTCTTACTTTGATTCAAAGGATTTGATGTTTTACTTCGGTGTTAAATTATAAATTATAGAAATAGAACAGTTAAAACTTTGAAAAATGGCCTATCTTTGCAATGGTTAAAACCTACTGAAGGGGACACCTGCTACTTACTATGCTGAAGGGATAAAAGCAATATTCTAAAAAGAATCTGAACCCAAAATTCACAAATTGATGCAAAGATTAGTATTTCCACATCACCATTTCCAGTTAGGTAATGTAAATTTTAGAATATATATAGTTTCCTGTAATACTTTTTAGACAAACAGTAAAGTATAACTTTGTAGAGTGTTTTCCCTGTCATTTTCAAAAAGGATCAGATGCTGTTGGGTAGTTACTGAACTTGCTATTTAAACAATATATAACAATATGACAATAACTATGGGGTAGACATCATTATGTTAAAAATAAAATGCATCCCAAAGAACCTGGAATTTCTATCAACATTATTGTCTTACAGTTAGCAATAATCATTATTATAAGCTCTTTTTAAATTTTATTTGGGGAGAATTTCACCTGTTACTTCTCAGACACTATTTCTTTCTCTGTGCTCAAGAGTGATCCCTGATAATAATTGGGAAAACAAATGTGGTGTTGAAGATTTAAGCAGGGTTTGGCTACATTCAAGGCAAGCACCTGACCTATTTATTATTCTGCAAGTTTTGAGTTCTGGCTCTGTGTCAAGCACTGTTTTAATTCATTTGCATTCTTTCAGATAACAGAAAGGAAGCAAATAAATGGGTTTAAGTTAATGTAGATGGGGCTAATAGAATGTAATGATTCAAATGGAAAACTTTAAAAATAATTTGGAATTCAAATTAATAGATTCAGAACACATTGGTATTGATTTTTTACAGTAAAGTATTATCTATAAACTAATGTTTTGAAGAAAGCAAAATTGTTATTTTTGATAAATTTTCTCTGAAGAAAATCTTTATAGGACATAAATGTTTTATAAGAAAATCAATGTATCAAAAATGTTATAGAAAATTTATCCAAGTCAAAAATATAATCCTGGGGCCGAAGAGATAGCATAGCGGTGTTTGCCTTGCAAGCAGCTGACCCAGGACCCAAGGTGGTTGGTTCGAATCCCGGAGTCCCATATGGTCTCCCGTGCCTGCCAGATGCTATTTCTGAGCAGATAGCCAGGAGTAATCCCTGAGCGCTGCCGGGTGTGGCCCAAAAACAAAAACAAAAAACGACAAAAAAAATATAATCCCAGCAAACAGAGAGGCCAATTTATGTTTGTCTTTTTAGGACAGTTCTATTGAAATTTTCTGTATAGGCATGTCTGCCTAGTAAACAGATTACCACAAAATATAAAGGTTTTTTGTGGTTTTGAAAATTATATAACTTTTTTCAATCTTTGAATTTAAAATATATTAGATACAATTTTGAATGAAATCAAATCTGTTGTAGGTTTTGAACCTACCACAAGTTATAACTAGTCTTTAAAATAAAAGAGTAATTCAATAATTCTCAGACCATCTTGTTAATATTTACTAATTACTTCAGTGCTTATTCAATCAACCTATAATATAATTATATACACAATGAAATAAAATTATTCAAAAATAATCACAATTGTCATACTGATTTTATTTGATCTGTAAAAAATGTTGATTTATAGATAAAACATGAAATTATTTCTGCATCTATAGAATGCAACATAAAACCAGTTTACAGAAAAGATTAAATATTCTAATATTTCAAAAATGTTTTGTATAGCCTTTAAAATTATATTTGAAATGTCATGAAGATAAAAGTATTTGTAAATACTCTTCGACTTTTAGGAAATCAAATAGTACTTTCTCTAAGGCTAAATTATATGTAGTTTGGCATAATAATAACCTATATTTATTTAAGTGGGTACAAAATAATTACAATAAAATCAATACCATAAATTACTGATGCATAAAATTACAGGATTAAACTTTTTTAAATTTATATCCAGTGGTATACAAGGCTTATTACTGGCTCTTCAATTAGGGAACACTTCTGGTGGGCTTGGGAACCATATTGGGGTGATATGAATTGACCATGTGCAATGCACATACCAAAAGTACTATATTATCTTATTATCTTTTTGGCTTTCAAAATCTTTGTTTGTTTGTTTGTTTGTTTGTTTTTGGACCACACCTGGTGACGCGCAGGGGTTATTCCTGGCTATACACCTAGAAAACACCCCTGGCTTGGGGGGGACCATATGGGATCGACCTGCAGTCAGCCCTGGGCTAGTGTGTGCAAGGCAGACGGCTTACGCCCTGAGCCACTGCTCTGCCCCCCTCCCCATCTTGATTGTTTCCAGAAACTGGCTATTGTAAAAAGTGCTGTGATGTATATAGATGTGAGGAAGGGATTTTTTTTTTTGCATTGGATTTTTGTGTTCCTAGGGTATATCCCTAGGAGTGGTATAGCTGGATCAAATGGGAGCTCAATTTTCAGTTTTTTTGAGGAACCTCCATATTGTTTTCCCTAAGGGCTAGACTAGACGACATTCCCACCAGCAAGGAATGAGTTTCTTTCTCTCCACATCCCTGCCAGCACTGATTGATCTTGTTCTTTGTGATCTTGTTCTTTGTGATGTATGCCAGTTTCTGTGGTGTGAGATGGTACCTCATTATGAGATGTTACCTCATTCTGGCCCCCCTCTCAAACTCTTTTAAAGGTCTTGGGTGCAAGCTCAAAGGCTAGAGTAATGTGCATAAGCTAGATTTTCATCCTCATGATTCCCCTGACAACTGTTGGTTTGTGACAGAAGACAAATCAAAAAAAATTTTTAAATAAAATCTACATGAATGGAAAGTAGGCAATTCTTAAAGAATATTTAAAAAGAGATAGATTACATAAACCTTAATGACGTAACTACGTAATGACATAATTGATAAACACTTGAAATCCTGGATCTGGAACCATGGAAGTTTTATTTGGGAGAATGTAAAACAATCAGAGTGACAATTAATTCCACTATAATTCATAATGGTTGTGTTATGGTAGAGAATAAGGAACAAAATACTCAAAATTTATTCATGTAACATTAATACATTTTTCTTATGTACTTTTAAAACTTATGTGATGATGCGTTGACACAAATAAAGAGGCACTGCTATTCTTTTCTAAGATGATAATAGGTTTGACTAATTGTTAAATCATTTAAGAATAAATAATGTATTGTAATTAAAATGTAATTTTATTTATATTTCATATTATATTTGATAATCGTATTATATGTATTTAAATGTGATAAAAATATGTTTGAAAGTGACCAGATTGAAAGTATTTAGGTTCTTTTTAAAAAATAACAGTCCATAACTATGGCTCAAATTTACATGCCAAATGGAAACATTTTATCCAAAAATATTATTAATGTTCAATGTTAATTTTCAAGATAATGTTGAAATTTCAAGAGTCTACTACTTAGATAATAATGATGTCTCAAATCAATGCCAATTTTTTTGCATAAACACACCTCAGGTTTCTGGAAAAAGCAACACTACTCAGTAAAAATGTAGAAGGGATATTTTGCCAACACAGTATAGAAATTATTATTTTGAGAAATCTAGGTTTAGTTTTTGGAGAATGTCTACTCTTGAAAATATTTGTTCTCTAATACTAAAAATAAGTTCTTCCTATTTCAGTATTCTTGATTAGTTTAATGTAGAAACTTTATAATTTTACTTACGTTTAGAAAAATGAATAGAGTCAAGCACCAGCGGGTAATTCTGAACTTCATATTTGGATTTTGAAGTAGATATAAGACCTAAAGAAATATAATAAAGAATAGTTAACTATTTTATTAATATCACTGTAGTACATTGGTTATATATATTCTGATTTATCAATAATTTTTTACTATTGATTAAAGAAAGAAGAAAAGGAGAACAAAAGAAAGAAAGAAAAAAGAGAAAGAAAGGAAGAAATGAAAGAAGGAAGAAAAGAAGGAAGGAAGGAAGGGAAGAAAGAAAGAAGAAAGGAAGAAAAAGAAACAGTAAGGGGACAAGAAATGGGCAAAGGTTACAGAACCTGAGAACTGGTTACAGAACTGAGTTTACCAAAGGTAGAGTTGATAATAAATGGGAGGGGATCCCTAGACAATGAAAATCCTGAAGAAAAGCAGACAGTTTCAAGAGAGTATGATGTTGGAACATGATATGCACTAAACCTTCTCATGAATAAATGCTTAAAAATATTATAAAATTAAAAAAAGCTAACTTATGATTTGTAGGGACCAGGTCAAGATTTTTATTTTGACAGATAATTTTAAATTACATAAGATTTGAAAAGTAAGCACATACTAAGCAAGATGGCAGATATAAATAAAATATAAAAATTTAGGAGAGCCACTGAGATAAAGAATAGTTTGAAATTTAACTGGGCTTTTCAAAAACTCTCAGACAGTAGGAACAAGAGTATAAAAAGTTTGTACACTTGGAAAATTTATTGGCTTTACAATTTATTACCCAAAGTCCATTTTTCCTCCCATTTTATTTTAGTATTCCACATATAGAAACCTTACTTGATGTAAAGTCCTTTCAGCTAAAAGTATGTTAACGTTATCAATATTTTTCTATTGTTAATATTAGAATTACTGACTCTGATATTTACAACTATGTCAACCCTCCACCACCCATTGTTAACATCTGAATACATGATCTTCCAGTGCTAATTCTTGGAACTCCCATGTTAATGGCTTGCATAGTTATTTTTGACTTGTCAAAATGGGAAATTGGGGATCAACCTTGATGTCACTAACTTCCTCATCTCAATCTCTTGCCTTCAGGCTCTGATTTTATCTGTCTATGATATAGTTTGAAATGTGTGCATCCCTTTCCTGTTCTAGTGCTGATCTGATCAAAACCAACGGAATAGCTTTAAGTCTGATTTCCCTGCTTTAAGTCTTCATCCCTCTGAGCCATTTTCTAACATGTTGAATGTAAGTATATCTTCACTCAATGCTATAATTTTTGTTTTATGTTTTTATTCTGGGAGGATAACCCAACTGTGCTCAGATTTACTGTTGGCTCTGTGCCTGAGATCACTCCTGGCTAGAGGAGGCTCAAGTGACACATGGGGTGCTGAGGATCAAAGACAAACAACTCACATATTGTACTATCTCTTTGGGCCATCAGTGTTAACATTTTTGTTCATCCATCTAATACTTTTTTAAAAAAATAGGGACTGTAGTTTACAATATTGTTATTGACAATTGCAGGGTTTTATGCACAAACATTCTAATATCACATTTTCTACCATAATGTCTGCTTCCCTATGCCCTTTATCTATTGTCCCACTACATACCATTTCTCTCTGCTATAATTTTAAAGTAAATGTCTAAAACACTTAGGAATGTAATACTGTAAGAGCTACAAATAGCACCATAATCATAGCAAGAAATAAAGAAAAAATTAAAGTTTTCTCTAGATTTGTAGCTTAGGTGAAAAGATAGATAATGAAGGAATTCAAGAGAAAGAACTAGGTAGAATAGGAGAAACTTTTTAAGTCTTCTCCTTTATTTGGAAATAATACTAATTATTTTCTAGTATGAATATGCTAAGGCATGTGAAATATATATATATATATATATATATATATATATACTTATAAAATTGATGTGGATTTTCTTAACATGCTTTTGATTTAGCAGGAGAAAAGTCACATGTATACACTGTAATTTTATAGATCTGCTACTATGATTTAATTAGTAGGAAGCATTACAGTTGTCAGAATTAAAATCAGATCTCTCTTTGACATGAAAGGCTCGTTCATTAATTCCAAATGTTAGCATTAAGCACAGCAAGAAACCAGCTTCTCTATGGAAAAGAATCTGGTGCTAATAGACAGTTAATTGGCTTGTTCTACCTATGTCCTATATTTTCTATTATTTGATATTTAATAGAGTAAAGTTTCTTGGTCTGACTCTACAGTATCATTAAAATGAAGAGTTTGAGCAGCAGTATGAGATCTCCAGCCCACCCTCCACCCCCCACCAAGGAGAGTGGAGCTATATCAGCATCTTACTATTGGAAAGAGGAGCCCCATGGTTTCACAACTCCACACACTGCTTTTCCAATCGTACCATGAGCAACTACATTTGAAAATAAGAGCATGAGAGAATTTAATTAAGAAACAAGACAATGGGGCCGGCGAGGTGGGCCAGCGAGGTGCCGCTAGAATTAAGGTGTCTGCCTTGCAAGCGCTAACCAAGGTAGGACCGAGGTTCGATCCCCCGACGTCCCATATAGTCCCCCCAGGCCAGGGGCAATTTCTGAGCGCTTAGCTAGGAGTAACCCCTGTGCATCAAACGGGTATGGCCCCAAAAACCAAAAAAAAAAAAAAAAAAAAAAAAACCAAAAACAAAACAAAACAAAAAAAAACGAAAGAAAGTAGAGAATTTCTTTTATTTTTTCTATTATTTGGAGTGACCTATGATTTCATATTCTTGCATTCTTTTGAATGATTACAAAATTTTTCATACAGGGATTTTACAATAGAGTTTGACTTGGTAAAAAAAAACTTAACTTTGAATGTCAAGGGTTAAGCAGTATCTTAACAGAATAGCTCTCGTTGAGCTAAATTCTTTGTGGTGACACATTATGGAGAGAGGAAATATAGAGTAGAATTATTAAAAATATGAATTTCAATGATTAAAAAATACAAAGAAGAATAGAACCATATGGAGGATGAAGTAATTTACCTCATTTAGGATTCTTCCAAAGAAGCAAAGAACTAAAAATAAGGTATTTAATAAGATAGTGCAGGGAAATCCAAAGTAAACATAGTCTAATTGTTTAATTAAAAAGCATTGGGGCCGGAGAGATAGCATGGAGGTAAAGCGTTTGCCTTTCATGCAGGAGGTCATCGGTTCGAATCCCGGCGTCCCATATGGTCCCCCGTGCCTGCCAGGAGCAATTTCTGAGCCTGGAGCCAGGAATAACCCCTGAGCACTGCCGGGTGTGACCCAAAAACCACAAAAAAAAAAAAAAAAAAAAAAGCATATAAAAGGTTAACAAAAGAGATGTTTCCAGGTGGAATTTAAAAATATTAAGAAGAAATTTTCTATAGGCATAGTTAAGGATGACATCAATTACATTCAGAATTAATCTTGGATAGAAGAAGTTTTGGTTATTGTTTTGCTTGTGGATTTGGATCACACCAGACTGTGGGGTTATTCTCTGTGCAGGGGTTACTCTTGGCTCTGAAATAAGAACTTATTCCTGGTATATTTGGGGATCATATGGTATGCTGGATATCAAACCCAGGTTGGTAATATACAAGGCAAATGCCATACCCACTGGCACCAAAGAGAATAGTTTTGATATAAGACTTATGGAGTTAAATTTGAACTCAGTAAGAAGGGTTGAAATGAAGTAAATAAAGTTAAGAATGCAATTTGGAAACTGCCACCATTGAATGGGAACAGTTGAGTCATTTGTGATCAGTCACATGGAACACCTGGAACAAGACTCAGAAAGAAAAAAAAAAGAACAAAGCTTAGCTTCAACATTTTTTACTTTTTTATTTTCTTAAAGTCTTTTCTATGCCTTCTCAATATCAAAGTTTGGTTCATTTGTAACCCTAGATTATATAAAAGTCTAAAAGATATTTACAACTCTGCAAATATTTAATTTAAAAATTGATCTGGTGCCAAAATCTAGGATTTTTGATTTGGATTTGGTTTTGGTTTTGGTTTTTGGGCCACACCCGGTGATGCTCAGGGGTTACTCCTGGCTATGTGCTCAGAAATCACTCCTGGCTCGGGGGACTATATGGGACTCCAGGGATCGAACCAGGTCCCGTCCTGGATCTGCCTCGTGCAAGGCAAATGCCCTACCGTTGTGCTATCACTCTGGCCCCAAAATCTAGGAACTGTTAATTTGGAATTTGATAAATTAAAGCAAATCACATTATTTTCTTCACCAAAAGAGCTCTACCAGTGGAATCAAGAGTTTCTAATTACTGGTGCCATGTTCTTTTTTTTTTTTTTTTTTTTTTTTGTTTGTTCTTTTTGCCTTTGGGACAAACCTGGCTCTGTGTTCAGAGCTTGCTACTAGCAGTGATCAGATAATTAATTATGTGATGTCAGTGACTTAATTGGGTCAGTTACATGCAAAGCAAGGGGCTTAATTTCTGTACCCTGTGTCCTCTCTGCTTATGCTTATATTATTTGTTTAAGTTTTTTAATTGGTTTTGGAACCACACCTGATGTGCTCAGGGTTTCCTGTTGGGTCTGTGTTCAGGGATTACTCCTGGTGGTACTCAGGAGATCATATGTGGGGCTGGGAATTGAATCTGGGTTGGCTACATGCAAGGCAAGCCTCTAGTTCCTGTTTATTTAGGTTTGACCAAAGAGTTCCACATCTATGCTCATTTTTTAAATATGAGAGATTTCCTAATTTTATTTTTCTTGCTTATAATAACCCCAAACTCTATATTATCTACTGATCCCCTAACTTTGTCTTAGTAGTCATGTAAGGAAAATGGCTTCCAAGATAATGTGTTTTATTGTTTATAGATAGCAGCCATAACCAATAGTTATGGGAGGGAGTATGGAACAATTGATTGAATTTGGAGCCTCAGATAGTTGAGATATCTTTCTGTTTTTTTTTTTTAAATGTCTTTTCACTTCACTACATTTTAAAAGCAAAATCTTTTGTGGGAACCTCATATACAAGTCAGATGAATGTGGGACTGAAAATCCATGGAAATAAACTAATCATGGAAAGTAGTTCAATTACTGAGTAGGAAAGCAAAATCTGCTTTTCTCTGAATACATAAATGAGAACTCATAAGTAGTTTCCTCTCTAGGAAATATGTGCCTGTGTTACAGGGGTGAGCAAGTCAGTGAGAACTACTCCTCTGAATAGTCTCTAAACCACAAATTGAAAGATGATAGTTGACTATAGTAAACTTCATTTAAGGGGAATATTTTTTCTTGAGACGTTACATTACTTTTCTTTATTTTGTGCAAAGAATACAAAAGAATAATGACTGAAATAATGTTTATTTTCATATATCAACATTTCCAAAACTTATTTATAGAATTTCAGTGCTCCCATGAGAAAAGGTATAAAATAAAGTTTCCATTGTAACAATGGAAATAGCCTTTCCTATGTTACAGTGACACTTGATAGATTTTAGACATGAAAATGTTTAATTCTTCCTTATAGTAAATATAAACTTACCTCTAGCTCTTCATCCTTCAAATATATTTGGCTATGATAGCAATGATGAATGCAACCACAGAATATTTTGTGGAAAATGCTTTTTAGCACAATAACAATTTCTGTGCAACCAGAATCAATTAGATGAGTATCCATGAGAAAGAACTGCTCTTTTATTCCCTACCCCAGTTTTCCATGCAGGGAATTCTAAGGTCTTAAGAATTGCCTCCCATTGGACTGGAGCGATAGCACAACAGGTAGAGTATTTGCCTTGCATGCAGCAAACCCTGGTTTGATCCCCTGCATCACATATGGTCCCCGAGCCTGCCAGGAGTGATTTCTGAAAGCAGAGACAGAAGTACCTTCTGAGAGCTGCCCTGAGTAGCCCCAAAACAAGCAAATAAAACAAATAAACAAACAAGCCCCCCAAAACATAATTGCCTACCTAAAACCCAAAGCTATAATAAAAGGTGGTGAGAATCTTGCACTGATGAGTGGGGAGTGTCCTTTTTATAACTGAAACCCAACTACAAACATGTTTGTAATCATGATGCTTAAATAAAGATATTAATTTTAAAAAGTAGGCTTAAAGAAACAAAAATGTCAAGCAAAAGATCATTTGTGGTTTTATTTGTAAAGAACCTCACCTATAATGTTTTAGCTATGAGAGCAAGGAATATCATAAGGGGTATATAGAGAAAAATAGGACACTGGAAAAACAGGCATCTTTTGTGTGTGTGTGTAAATTGTAGACCTTTCTTACCAAAGACCTCTATTTGTTTCAAATGTGAAACTTGCCTTTTTTATGAGAGCTCTAGTTAATATGTTATTACAGACATATTCTAAGTAAGTAGGTTAATTCTGTGGAACCATAGGGTAATGCTAAATTATTGCTTTAACAAAGCCTTACATTTATATTACCTATTAGAAAATCATTCTTCATTGCTCCAGGACCTAAGTTTTTGAAGCATAATGTGACTATAAATCTACTTTATGTTGCCACATTAGGCAAAAAGTGCCCTCTTGTTACTCATTATGAGTTTAATTTGTCTTTTGTGGGGAGGGAAAAAAATAAAGAAAAATGTCCATCTAAATCAGATTCCTTACTACCTTGTAAAAAAACGTGTACTTTGTATTGGAAATTGATTTGATAAGTATGGTGACATATACAATAAAAAGAGAATGTAGAAGTTAATCAGAGTAAAATGTTCTATTAAAATTTTGATTCTGACAAAGTAAGCTTTAATATTTATTGAATAAAACAGATCGCCTCTATTCTGTTAGAAACTAACATTAATGAATGGTAAGCTATTGAAGAAAATTCAAAATCATATAATTTTAGAAAAAGTTCCATTACTAATATGGAAATCTGATTTAAAAAACAAATGTAAGAATAATGCAATGCACTCATAGTTTTTTATTTGTACTAGATTATTAGTAGCAGAAGATAGAAACAGTTGGGTTCAAATACCAACAAAGACATTACAAAAATAGAAAACTAAAAACTAGTACACCTGATAAACATAGATATAAGTATTCTCAACAAAATAATAGTGAACTGAATTCAACAATGTATTAAATTCATAGTTACAAAAAAGAATTTTATTCTAGGTATAAAAGAATAGTTCACATAAACAAGTAATGTAATATATTGCATCGACAAAAAGGAAATGTGAAAATTAGATGCAGAAAATATTTTATAATATTAACTATGGTAAATCATCAGGTACATATTTCAATATATTAAGGGCCACAAGAAAAACACTCAGAGTAATAATGCTTAATAATCAAATAAATGTGTCTTCTAAGATCAGTCATAGAACAATTGTGCTAACTCTTACCAATATTTTTCTATACACTATCAGAAATCTTGTCGTAGCAATTAAATACGAACTAAAAACAAAGAAATACAAATTTATGAAAAGGTAAGGTATCAGTATTTTCAGAATATATTATCAGAGAAAATATTTTTAAGAAAAATGTGTTTAGAAAAATCACAATAAATGGGAGAAAATATTCATGTATCAAACATACGACAATGGTATAGAAAATGGTATATAAACATCCCAAAAGTTCAACAAGAAAAGAATAATTAATTTAAAAATGGAAGAATATGAATAGATACCTTTCCAAGCAAAACATATAGTTAAATATTATATTAAAAATTCTCATCACTATTACCCAGAAAAAGGAATTCCAGTAACATTGATGTTGCCTCATATCCTCATATATCAAAGAGGCCAAAATCAAGCAAATAGTGGTGCAGAAGTAACAGTTGTTTTTCATCATAATATTAACATCTAATAAAGACAATTTTCTACTGAATTTTTATTTAAAATGATGGTCAGGGCCAGAGTGACAGTACAGTGTGTCTGGAGCTTGCCTTGCAGGTTCATCCCCTACATCCCATATGGTCCTCTGAGGCCCACCAGGAATAATTTCTGAGCTCAGAGCCAAGAGTAACCCTCAAAATATAGCATGTAGTTTAAAAATAAAACAAAAAACACAACAAAAAAGATGGTGTCAAAGTCAGTTTTAATGTGATAATTTAATGTTTTAAGAGTAGTACTTTTTGAAACGGTGGTACATATACACAATGGAATATTATGCAGCTGTCAGGAGAGATGAAGTCATGAAATTTTCCTATACATGGATGTACACGGAATCTATTATGCTGAGTGAAATAAGTCAGAGAGAGAGAGAAAAACACAGAATTGTCTCACTCATCTATGGGTTTTAAGAAAAATGAAAGACATTCTTGCAATAATAATTTTCAGACACAAAAGAGAAAAGAGCTGGAAGTTACAGCTCACCTCAGGAAGCTCACCACGAAGAGTGATGAGTTTAATTAGAGAAATAACTACATTTTGAACTGTCATAATAATGAGAATGTATGAGGGAAATGGAGAGCCTGTTTAGAGTACAGGCGGGGGTTGGGTGGGGAGGAGGGAGACTTGGGACATTGGTGATGGGAATGTTGCACTGGTGATGGGTGGTGTTCTTTACATGACTGAAACCCAAACACAATCATGTACGTAATCAAGGTGTTTAAAAAAAAAAAGAGTAGTACTTTTTTCCAGCTGTTTTCTTAAAGATACCTTGGTAGTTCTAGCAAGGAAATTCTATTATCTCTCATTTTACTAATTTACTTCAAGTAAGTATATTCAGAAGCTATAGCATATATGACTTAATTAAGAAGAAAAAATGCAAAAGAATATGATTTGAGGGCGATAAAAGTAGTATATTGGATAGGCCACTTGTTTTGCATATGGCCTACTTGAGTTTGAGTCCCAGCATCCCATATCATCTCCTAAATGCAGAAAGGGAAAATTCCTGAATACAGAGTCAAGATTAAGTCCTGAACACTGTGGGATGTAGCTCCCAAATAAAACAAAACAAATAAAAACAAGATTTTATTTATGAATGCGACTAAAGCAATAACTGAAAAGCAGAGAAATCAGGTTCACTTAATTCAGCATATCTGGAGGAGGCATGCAATGAACCTTGATCTATAGATGATCCTTATTTATATTTTCCATATATTAGAAAAATCCAAATATTGAATAACTTTGTGTACTTCCCCTGCTTTCCTTTGGGGTTTGTGAATTCAATTATAGTAGCTAAAAGAAACACTGAAGAAGAGCTAGAAGGAGTGCAATGCCAAAGAACAAAATTCAAATAAATGAAATAAACAAAGGAACAGGATATGTGACTAAAGGAATCCTATTCTAAATATAGCCTCATGAAAGTTTACTTAAAGTTCACTACTTCCCTGTAGTTTCCAAGGGTCAATCTTCTTGGAATCTGTACTACCTGTTGGCAGGGAGGTTATAGAAAATAGAGTTCTTCCTTAGTTTATTATATACAGGAGTAAGATACATATACTTCATACTCCAGTTTTTAGGCCTAGGCAAATTCTGATTTTCTTTGGAATATATAGAGGTATAACTTAATGTTCATTAAGAAAGCTTAAGCACTCTTCTTAATTAGCTAGTAGAATAGAATACATTAAAGCAAAATGTCCTGAGTTCTAAGAATCTGATAATTTTATGTATTATATAATCTTTGTATCAAATCCATATAAGCAATAACTTTAATTTATTACACTGGAAACAAAGGTTCACAGATTTTAGATAACTTCATTAAGATACTTTTCTCTTTAAAACATTTTCTTTCTCTCAAAGTTTCAATTTCATTTTTTCACTTTTGTTTTTGGCCCACACTCAGCAGTGCCCCAGGACCAAATGTGGTGCCATGGATTGAACTCAGATAAGCTGTATGAAAGGCAAATGCCTTACACATTGTATCACCTCTGACCTAACCATACCAAGTTCTTAGGGCCAATGAGGCAGAACTAAAAAGATTCTTACTTCAAATCTATGCTTTATTATTTGTAGTTCACACTGATTGTAGAAACATGCACATTTTAAATATCTGTTAGAGAAAGATAGTTTGAAAAAGTTGTTGGCTATTTTTTAATTAATATGCTTTCTAAAGAATATATAAGATTTTTCTTTGGAAAAAAAACAATTTAGTAAAGTTTCTTTTCTCTTTTATTCATTTATCTTTTTTGGAGGGGAGGTGTGTTTGTGTATGTAGAATTTACTCCTGATTTGTGCTTCCTGCTGGTGCTTGAGAGATCATCCAAGCTTCAAATTTGGGCCAGTTTCATACAGACAAGTGCCTTATTCACCGCACTCTTTCCAACCACTATTTTCTGTCTATTAAATTGTTATCATTTTATGCAAACTTTGCTAAATAAATCAGAATACATTTAATTCTTACTATCAGTTCATTAATATTTTACTTGATTATTTAAAAATTATATACACTCGTATAATAACAACAATATACTTCCATTTAGAGTATCTTTATGAGCCTTCATTGTTGAGATGTAAAGGGAAACTGAGAATTCTTAACTTTTATTAATAACCATTTCAGCCACCAAAATACTTACAAAGTCAAAATTTAAAAGGCTAAAAATTTTTGTCTATTTATTTTAAAAAATCAGTCCAATATCTTTTTTTTCAAGATGATATGTAGTACTATATTGACTTTTAACTAAGTCATACCTGTAAAATAATAAATTCTGCCTTGAAATGATTTTTTTCCTTAAAAATAGAAGCAAGACCTATTCAAGTTTTTCCTAACTTATTTCAATGGAAGCAATTATCCACAAATGATTTGATATAAGTTTCAGTTACTTTCTATGGGATTGTGCTCATTCTAATCAAAAGGTAAATACTAGACAGATATTACATTTTATACTTGATTAACTATTCAATATTTGTTCATAATTATAAAATGTAGCACTCTTTTTTCTTCTATCAATATCAGATATGTGGTCTTTACTACAAAAGATAATAATATAGAAATCAAATAATCCAGATTATCAAGGATTTTCTTAACCCAGTATAAAAGTGAAGCTAATGTTCATAGCTTTCTAAACCAAATAATTGTGGAAAATAGAGTCAGATAAATCTTTTAATTTGGTTCACACCATTACTATTTTAGAATCTACTTAGTTTGGCATTGGCAAAAAATTTTAAAAATTATTGTATTTCTATAATTTCTATAATTTGTATATCTAAAAATATATAAATGTATATTATAATAAATAATTTAGAAATATATATATAGGAAACATATATAGAAAAACTCATTTAAAACTCATAACTTAAAGGGATTTTAAATATATATAGAAATATTTTGGGGCCGGGCGGTGGCGCTGGAGGTAAGGTGCCTGCCTTGCCTGCGCTAGCCTAGGATGGACTGCGGTTCGATCCCCCGGGGTCCCATATGGTCCCCCAAGAAGCCAGGAGCAACTTCTGAGCGCATAGCCAGGAGTAACCCCTGAGCGTCACAGGGTGTGGCCCAAAAACCAAAAAAAAAAAAAGAAATATTTTATGATATTAGTATACTAATGAGATAATATTTTTAAAATGCCATGGGGATTCATAATATTAATGGCAATTTAATTATAGCTTGTGACTCTAGCACAAAGTAATGCTGTTCACAGAATTTTGTATATATATCAGAGGGCAAACAATGTAAAGTTCATTACTCCACTCACCCTGTCTACCATCTCACACATACACCTAATTAGCAGTTAAGTAAACCACAAATCCCCATGGGCGGGCAATAGTTACCAGAGTAGAAAATAACATAATAGCACAAAAAGCATAGGATAGAATTGTTTCCTTGTTTTATATAATGCAGTATCACAATAAAAATTATGTGCTATTAAATGAACTCAAGTATTTAAATAGTCTTAAAGTTATTTAACTAAATTAATTTTTTTAAAAATCGTGAGAATATTATCAAGACAAGACAATAGATTACCTTATTGTTATATATTTCAATCACATTACAAAATATGGTTTACTGTTTTCATATAATAGTGGCATATTTACAAGCTACTATACATGTTATGTAAGAGTAATTGTCTTATCTTGCTCAGCATATATTTCTTATACTAACATAAATATTAGTTGCTTGCATAACAAGTTGCATTTTTGGGGGGGGCATATCCAGTGATATTCAGGGATTACTCCTGGCTATGTGCTCAGAAATCGTTCCTGGCTTGGGGGACCATATGGGATGCTGGGGAATTGAACCGCGGTCTGTCTTAGGCTAGCATGGGCAAGGCAGACACCTTGTGTCACTGCTCCAGCCCCTGACAAGTTACATATTTTTTGACTAAAATAATATGAGGAAAGTACTGGAGAAATACTCTACATAAGAAATCTTGCATTTAAAATAATTTATGTGATTTTGCTACAGTAGTTTAAATATAAGTACTATAATTATAGAATATGTACTGTCTTCCAGCTAAGATTTTACTTTCTTGACTGCATTAGGTTGTAAACTGTAAACAATTCTGCAGTATGTTTCAAAATCCTTAAAACATATAAAGCACGTGACCAGGAAGGTTTCCTCAAGCTTTAAACATAAATAGGTTCAAACATAATTTTAGAAATATTTATATATATCATAAATACTATTATAATAATCATATAATATAGTATGTAAATATATTATTTAATAATTTAATAATATAATAAATATACATAGTATAATCAATATTACTGGATAAGAAGTAGGTTGGAAGTAATCCGTCAAAAATTTATTTGTTAAATAAATGTTGGTAGATCTATACTATGGAATTCTCTATCATTAAAATCTGTGTATTAGAATAATTAATACCTGCACAGACAAACTTAGAAAGACCTGTAATCTGAGTGCAAAGTAAAATCTATTTTGTAAATATTACATTTATATATGCATATAACAAGGACTTGAATAACACAATAACATTAATGCTTAAGTTTTTATTAAGCAACAGACACTGTTATTGAATTATCCTCTTAATCCTTTCCAGAACCTTTTAAAGCAGCTACTGCTATGTTACTGTATTTGTCCAACTATAGAAATTGAATATTTAGAATCTAAACAAAATATTAGTCTGGGGCCAGAGAGACATATCAAAAGACTGAAGTGATTGCATGAGAGACCAGGGTTTGATCCCTGGAACCTCATGTTCTCCCAAGCACAGCTGGGTATAACACTCAAGCACCTAATCTGATTTAACTACTCTCTCCGCAGCACTGGCAGGTGTGATTCAAAACCAAAAAAAAACAAAACCAAAACCAAACTTTGCTTGTTAATAAGTAATTTCTCAAATTTCATTGCTTTAAAATAACATTTTTATTCTTGTCACTTTGGAGTTAAACAGAAGCTAAAGGATGAAGTATTTGGTCTCATCTGTGACCAAAAATAATGGAGTCTCAGATCTGATCTGTAACAGATTATTCTCATGATAGAGTGATAATGGTTTGCTTAAATAAGAAAGATCCAACTCTGACATCCCACTTAAGCAAGTCACAATATCAAGCCCAAAGTTAAGGTATTGGGAATGCATAAACATTTTATGAAAATGTTTCCTAAAATGAAAAGAAAAATTGAATACTGAGGCATACATAGACATAGAAAGAAAATTTCACAAGTTTTTATAGTATGGTGTCAAAGATTATACTACATTTTTTAGGAGGTGGAATTATAGGTGATATATTTTACTTGCCTGAATTTTCTAATTTTTATAATGTACAGAAAATTTTTGTTTTTGGTTCACACCCGGTGACGCTCAGGGGTTACTCCTGGCTCTGCGCTTAGAAATCTTTCTTGGCTCAGGGGACCATATGGGACATTGAGGATCGAACCCAGGTCCATCTTGGGTCAGCCACATGCAAGGCATGCCCAACTGCTTGTGCTATCACTCTGGCCCCAGGAATTTTTTTTAATGAAGAAGAAAACAAAGACAAATTAATTCATTCTTATTCACTGTGGCTAAAAAAAAATGCATTTGATGGCAAGGATTTGGAGCACAGAATAAGAAAGTTGTAGAAAGAAGGCAAGAAAATTATATCTTCTCACCTTAGTAGCTTGAATATCCTTTAACCAATCTCCAGCTACTGGTAGTGTGCTTAAAAATGTTTAGCAAAAATTTCCAAAAATGAATATCCAACTAATTAAAGGAGGCACTTAAGCCAATGGAATGCACTTCAGTAAGGATCATTCTCTACAATTAAATCTTCATTCATGATACCAATAACAAATTACAATAATAGAATGAGTTGTACTAATTTAGCAATACATTTAAAACTGAAAGTCTGATGGTCTTTCTAATTACTTCTTTTAAGAGTGTCCTGATGTTGATTAGGTGCTAAAATCTATTTCATAAATGTAATTACTAAACCATAAGAGATATGAATTACAACATCTTGTGAAGAATAGTCATAATATACCCATAAAAACAGCCCCCTACAAAGCAAAAGATGTATCATGCTCTGTGACTTAGAAAATTGTTTAAGCCTTTCACTTAGTTACTATTGTACTGCTTCTTTGAAAATTCCTAACCAACAGGAAAAAACAAACAAGTTCTTTACATTTCACATTTGCTTCCTTATTAGACATACAATTTAAAGACTATTTAAATGAAGAAATAAACTTTGCAAAATATGTGATTAAAATGAAGGCAACTCTTGACTAAAAAGAACAGACCATAAGATTATTATAATATATAACTTCAGCATTATTTTGTAGTCAAAGATGGGAGAGGGAGCAACTCCAACAATGCTATTGTCTTACTCCTGTGCTTAGGGGTCACTCCTATTGGAGATCAAGAGAATATATGTCATACCAGGGACCAAACTTTGATTAAGGTATAAAAAGCAACTGCCTCAACCATTAACCTTATTATCTCTAATTCCTGGTGGAAACTCTATAATATTTAGTCTCTTCAACATTGTTTCCTTCAACTTTATGAAAAATTTGTGATTTTCCATGTTGAGCAGAGAGGCAAACAGTATACATAAAAAAAAATAGGATCTCTGTTTTACAATAAGCTCAACAGTCCTTAATGTTTGAAGACTCCAGAGAAATGAAGTGTTCAAACAGCTAAGTTATTCAATTTGTGAATATATGTTGATAAAAGAGGCCATGTTGGAATCTCTATCTAAGTTGTACCTATGCTATCTCTTGAAATGATACATTTTCAGCATGACATTTCTCAGGAGGAAAGAGATTGTATTAATCTATTAAAAAGAACAACAAAAACAAAGAGTAATACATTTTAAATGGGCAAGGACATTGACTCATTTTTTTCAAAGCATATATGCAAGTATATAATAATCCCATGAAAAAATTTGTTATACATTACTAATGAAAATACTGTAAATCAAAAGCACAATAAAATGCCACCTCACTGGAAACTTAGAATATTATTTCTCAATGGGTATATAAATTCTCAATATTATTTCTCAATGGGTATATAAATTTGAAAGATTAAAGAAAAGCTGATATTGGTAAAGGTAGTGCAATAATATAAATATACTTAGTGCAACTAAACTGTATGCAAAAATAGTTATTTTGTGAATTTTATGATATTTGCACTTTATCAAACAGATAAGTAGAAGGTAAAGAAGAAGAAAAAAATCTCTACACAGCAGGCATCATTTAATGTTTATTACTACCACAGTGAAGAATTAAACCAAATTAGATAATTGATGGGGTACAACATCAGTGATAGTGGTTGAATTATTAACCTAATTTGTAGATAATGTAGGAATTTAGACAAGATGAAGACTACAGATGTGTAAAATGACAGATTATTTTGAAAGAATAGTAACTTTCAGTAACTTTATTCTTTTATAAAACTAGGGAATGATATATAGAAAATGAATAATTAATCAAAGTAATGTTCAGCATTCAGGATTAAAAGAAGGAGGAAACAAAATTGACTTTGTTGGGAGTAGCAATGGGGTGGGGGGTACTGTTCACATATTAATACTATATCCTAAACAGTCAGGATCTTGGATACACACATTCTTCTATTTTCCTGTGAAGAAGGATTATGTCTTCCTTCTGTCTAGCAGAACACAAAATATAAAAAATTCAATCAAAGTTACTGCTTAGAGAATAGCAAAAAGAATCAAGAACTTGGACAAAAAATAGAAGACTTTGAATAGGGAAGAAATTGACCTAGTAGATATATAGTTAGAGCTCTTTACCCCCAGAAAACTGGATACATATTCTTCTCCAGGACACATGGATCATTCTCAGTATAGACCACATGCTGGACCATAAAACATACCTCCATAAAATAAAAAGGATAGAAATTTTACAAACTACCTTCTCAGATAATAAAGCACTGAAATTAGGAGTGAAAGACAAACAGACACAGAGGAAAAAATTTAACACCTGTAAACTGAACAACTCACTACTGATTAATAAGTGGGTCAGAGATAAAGTCAAAGAAAAAAAGTTAAAAAATTCCCATAAACAAATGCAAATGAAAACACAAATTACCAGAATTTGTGTGACAAGGCAAAAGCAGTACAAAGAAGAAAATTTATAGCTTTACAAGCACACATCAGGAAAGAAGGTGCCTACATAAATAATTTAATGTGTCAACTTATAAAATGAGAAAGTGAGCTACAATATAAACCAAGACTAGGTAGGCAGAAGAAAATAACAACTCTTAGAGCAGAATTAATGAAGTAGAAATCCAAAGAACAATTCAAAAGATCAATGAAAACTAAAGATTGTTGTTTGAAAAAATAAACAAGATTAGTAAACCTCTAGCAAAACTCACAAAGAAAGAAAGAGAGAGACAGTTAATAAAACCTAATTAGAAATGAAAAGGGGTATATTACTACAGATGTCAATAGATGCATCAGAAAGCATTTGATAAGGTCCAACACTCGTTCATTATAAAAAGAATTCAACAAGGGAAGGAATTTTTCTCAATATAGTCAAGGCCACTTACCACAAGCCAATAGTAAATATTATTTTCAATGCAGATAAACTAAAAGCATTCCCTCTAAAATCTTATATAAGAAAAAGCTGTCCCTTCTCACCACTCGAACATAACATAGTACTGGATTTACTTGCCATAGCAATTAGGCAAGAAAAAGATATTAAAGGCATCAGATAGGAAAGAAAGAAGTCAAACTCGCATTGTTTGCAAATGATATGCTACTATATTTAGAAAACCCTAAATACTCTACCAAAAAAGCTTCTAGAAAAAAATTTACATAGCGCAAAGTGGCAGGCTACAAAATTAATATGCAAAAATCAATGGCTTTCTTATACACAAATAATGATAGAGACTAAATTGACATTAAAAAATAAACCCTGGGGCCAGAGAGATAGTGCAGCAGTAGGAAATTTGCCTTGCATTTGTCCAACTCAGGACAGATGTTGTTGATTCAATTCTCAGCATTCCATATGGTCTTCAGCCTGGCAGGAGTGATTTCTGAGTGCAAAGCCAGAAGTAACACCTGAGTGATGCCAGGTTTGGCCCCCAAAAAACAAACAAATAAAAATCCCATTCACATTAGTACCACAGAAACTCAAATACCTTGGAGTCAACTTAACTAAAGAGGTGAATGACCTATACAAAGAAAACTACAAAACACTGCTTCAAGAAATAAAAAAAGAATACAAGGCAAATTAAATTGTATTATAAAGCAATAGTCATTAAAACAGCATGGTATTAAAATAAAGAGACCCTCAAATCAATGAAATAGAATTGACTATTCATACAATATTCCCTAGACAATAAAATATTCTTTGATAAACTAGCATATAACATAAAATGGAGCAAGGAAAACCTTTTCAACAAGTGGTATTGGGACAACTGGTCCACCACATGTGAAAAATCAAACCTGGACCTTCATATAACACCATGCACAAAGGTAAAATCCAAATGGATTAAAGACCATAGTATCAGACCCAAAACCATAAAGTATATCGAATAACATGTAGGTAAAACACTCCTTGACATTGAGACTAAATGCATCTTCAAGGAGGAAACACCACTGTCCAAATAAGTGGAAGCAGAGATAAACAAATGGGACTATATTAAACTGAGAACCTTCTGCACCTCAAAGAAAATGGTGACTAGGGTATAAAGGCCACCCACATACTATTCACTCAATACCCATTAAATAAGGGGCTAATATCTAAGATATATACCATGGTACTGACAGAATTTATCAAGAGTAATATATCAAACTCCATCAAGAGGTGAGGAGAAGAAATGAACAGACACTTCCTCAAAGAAGAAATACAAATGGCCAAAAAACACATGAAAAATTGCTCCACGTTACTAATCATCAGGAAGATGCAGATCAAAAAATGAGGTACTATATCACACCACAGAGATTGGCACACATCACAAAGAACAAGAACAATCAGTGCTGGCAAGGATATGGGGGACAAAGGAACTCTCATTCACTAGTAGTGGGAATGTCTCTAGTCCAGCTTCTCTGGAAAACAATATGGAATATTCTCAAAAAACTAGAAATTGAGCTCTTCTAAGATCCAGCTATACTATTCTTAGGAATATACCCTAGGAACACAAAAACACAATACAAAAATGCCTTCTGTTTCCAAATACATTGTAGTGCTATATACAATAGCCAGAATCTGGAAACAACCCACAAGCCTAATAATAGATGAATGGCTAAAGAAACCATGGAACATATACACAATGGAATACTATTCAGCCACCAGGAAAAATGAAGTGATGAAATTTTCCTACACATGATGGACATGATGGACATGGAAACTATTATGCTAAGTCAGAAAGAGAGAGATAGACACAGAATAGTCTCACTCTTCTCTGTGATTTACGAACAATAAAAGACAATATTGTAATAATACCCAGGGACAATAGAGATGATGACTGGAAGGAATGGCCTGCTATACGAAGTTTACCAAAAAGAGTGAGTTAGAGAAATACCTACACTAACAACTCACATGACAATGATAGTGAGTGAGAATAATAATGCCTGTATTGAATACAGGTAGGGGAGGAGGAAGAGGAGGGAGATGGGCGTCAGTGGTTGTGGGAAGGTCAAACTGGTGAAGGGAGGTGTTCTATTTTATGACTGAATCACTACTACAAACATGTTTGAATTATGGTACTTACATATATTATCATAAAAAGTAAATCCTGGTTAATAAGAAAATACTGTTACCTATATTAAAACCAATGTAGATATTTTCTTTAATAAAGTTGATTTGAAGATATAAAATAAAGAGAAGCAAAACACAAACCAGTTTGAATCATAAATTAAGAGAAAAAGATATCCATAATAAACCACTCATAATTATTACTGATGTATTGTCTATATGAAAATTAAATAAACACAACTTCTATCAGATTTGAGTTACTATGTGAGATTCTCATTTAAATCTTCAGTTGTTTACATGCGGGTAGAAACTTAAAAATGTATAACATTTCCTTAGAGTAGTATTATTTGCTTACTTAATTAGAACAATAAAATTTTGATATATCTCATTTACTAAATAAAAATATTTGTTAGGATGAGGGAGGTATCTCAGTGGTTAGGGGCTCATACCTTGCATGCCACCGCTGGGCCGACCAGCTCCACCATTTCAGGCAAAACATTGAACTGTCCAACTCAGTTGGCCAAGTATTGTCCAGGAGTTTCACCTGGACTCCCGAGAGCTTCTTGGGAGGCCCTCCCACAAAAATATCATTGTTAAGCTTCTAGGTTTCCAAGTAATAAACTAAATACTAAACTCTTCAGATAATATAGCAGACAAAAGCAAATGAGGTCCTCATCATTTTAGCACTTAAAGTTAGAGATACATAGAATATTTTTTAATTATGAGAATAAATGCATAGTCATTTTTATTAAAAGTGCTGATCAGGAGAACTAAAAATTCTAAGAATTGCTATTATAATACTGTAATTGTCAGAACAGTCTAGGAAGCTTCCTGAAAAACTGTAGATCAAATTAGATATGAGAGTATTTGGAGTTAACCTAGTAGAGGGGAAGACTGCTTTCTGTTTTATAAACAATATGTAATAGCCTATGGTATGAATCCATGTGATGAATTCAAAATGATTGTGAGCTAAGGTAAGACATGGAACTGGGGAGGTGAATTGGGTTTAGCTTTACAAAATCCATATGTATGTATAGATAAAATTATTTTAATTAAATGTAATTATTAAGTTGTGCCATAATCTAATTTTCTGAACTTTTTATGAGACAAAGTGATCAAGACAGAGTTATATAGATTGGAATGAGATGCAAAGACAGAAGAAAGAGATGGCCACCTGCAAGTTGAGAGAGGCTTCAGAAGGCCTGTCAACGACTTGATCTATCCTCAAATTAGATCTAACTTGATCTAACCACTAAGTTAGAATTTGTTTAGAAACAAATAAATTTAAGTTGCTTAGGTTATTCTGTTGTACTTCATTATGTAAACCCTAGAAAATGTTAGGTGAGCTGCACAATGGTTCTGACTCAGTAATTTAAAATTCAGAGACAACACTTTAAAGTATTTCAAGAGAAGCAGAGGGAGGAATGTTGACATGATATGTAGATGACTTGGATAAAAATTTGGAAGCAGAAGGAGTAGGTAAGGAATCACTTGAAGTTGTCTAGGGGATAAATATTTGGAAGTGATTTAGGAGTTCAAGTTGACATTTAGTTATAAGAGGGAGAGTAAAGATGAAGAGCTTTGGAGGATAACTCTGAAGCTTCAAGATTTCATAAGAATTCTATAACAATGCAGCTTACTGAATGAGTATTCACTGGAGAAGTATTGGATTTTATTGGAAGTTCCTAATTTAGTTTAGGATATGAAGTAGTATTTATTAGAGACCAATTTCACACATTCATCACCATATTTTACTGGAAGCTTGTCTTCTGGGTGCACATAAGAAACATTTCTTAGCGATATTTAGCTTAACTGTTCTGACTTCATAGTAGTCACATTTGATATGTAATGTTCATGAATGTATTTGCTCATTGTCCTACAAAACAAAAGTCAGTGATTTCTACACTGCAGAAGAAAGCTGATAAATGACTCTAGAGATAATCAACAAGAATCTGCTGTTATTTATTATTTGCTACCAAATATCCACCAGATGACTCAGACTGTTGACTCATTTGGGCAAACAATTTTCTGTGTTGCTTCACGTTTCTGTCAATGTTGGGACATAACATTAGCTGAGTCTCAGTTTTCTACTTCTAAGCAAAGACTTCTCCAGGAAGTGACCACTTCTCAGAAAAGAACTCCTAAAGAGCCTCAGTACTTTAGAGAGAACAGAGAAGAGTAACCTGGTTGTAATTAGAGGACAGAGAATACTACCTTATTGAAAACACAAGTGCATATATGGAGAGAAAAAGATTGGTAGGTTCTGGAAGTGGTAAAAAGAGAAAGCTGAGCTATAAGCAACTGACTGAGAAGACATTATTATAATAGACACATGCAAAAAGGATGAAGAGTTGGTAGAATAGTGAAGAGAAGGAATCATAGAGAACCTGAATGGAAAGGGTGGAAATAAGTACAATTGAGTCTTTACTGTTGGAATTCTGAGACAACCAGGAAGATAGCTCAAAGAAAAGATCTTAAAGGAGAATAACAAGAAAATCAGGTATTATGAAAGGAGAATAACACAGAAAGAAAAGAAGCAAAATGAAAGAAGTTATTCTTTATACTGTGTGAGTGTGTCTTGATTAAACAGAATTCTGCATTTTCTTTGCAACAATTCATATAGACAAGATGAAGATGACTTCTTTATCTTAATTTTTATTAGTAAGAATCTGGACTCCAGTTTCATAAAATCTATAATATTTTATTTACATAGAATTCCAGGATCAATTTCATGATATGTCATAAATGTTTGCTGAGAATTTTGTGAAAATATATTTGCTGAATATAGTTAGAACATTATTATTATTTTATTCTTAGTCAAAGAAAAAGAATTGCACATTTTACTGGATAAGTATAAAATAAATAATTCTAATATCTATTGAATATTTTACCAAGATATTCAACAGTACCAAACAAATCTGTCTTTGCTAAAAGAATAAAGGAATGAGAGTAAAAATCTGATATTTATTGTAATTATTTATTCCACACATCTAGAAATATATAGAAAGCAGATAAGCTCTATAGGGAAAGTGGACAATTTATATACATTTGAATTAAATCATTAAATGGAATTTATTTTTGATGCAACTTTTATAAATTTAAACTTTAACTCTGGTTCTATTAATATTGAACTCTCATGTTGCAAAATAAAAGGAATTACTGAAAAAAAGCTAAATTTTCTGCTTCATGGTGTTACTTAAGTATTTTTTAATATTTTGAAATGGAAGTCTAGTCAATGATAATAGTCTTATTATTACCTACTTAAATAATAGGTGTGTGCCTAGAACTGTAGTTAAGATTTTTTCTTTATCACCTAAATTAATAATTCAACAACCCTTAAAGGTGTTTAGCAGTGAAATAGTGGCAGAGCTGGCACTCAATATTCAAATTATTAGTCCCCATGCTTTGACACTATGCACTAAAAGTTATTCTTGAATTTAATTTATAAAGTCAGTTATAATTTTAAAAATTTCTTTCTACCCCAGTAGTCAAAATCAAATAAGTACAGAAAAATATTGGTTAAGAGTTTTCTTCCTAACACAAAAGTGCATTAACTAATCATGATATGTTGAGAATTAATTTCAAATAGTCTATACTTCTACAATACCAAAAATTCATTAGAAGAGAATGAATTGGGCCTGAGCGATAGTACAGTGGTAGGGTGTTTATCTTACATGCAGCCAACCTGGGACAGACCTGGAATCGGTTTCTAGCATCCCCCAGGACTGCCAAGAGTGATTTCTGAGTGTTGAGCCACGAGTAACCTCTGAGCGCCACTGGGTGTGGCCCCAAAACAAAACAAAACAAAAAAGAGAAGAAAATGAATTAATCAATAAAGATGAATTAATCAATAAAAATTTAAGAATAAAAAATATCAGGGATTGGATACAATATAAATAGTAATTCTTATATTTTCTTTTTATGTTATAGTGGCAAGGGAAATCAAGAAAAGTATTTTCTACTTATATAAACTTTTGAATATATGTAATATAAACAGACACATACTCATTACATACTGATCTATTTTAGGAATTGATAGAAATTATAAGATTAAATGTCTGATCAGTAATTTAGATGATAATTGTTGATGCTACATAAATATTTAAAAAAACCTTTTGGCTTTAATATGTGAGTTAATAACATTAGATATTTTTTCCAGACAAGCCTTTATTTTTTTATATATCACATAGTTATAAAATAGAGTGTTCTGGTAAATAGGTAATAAGAAACTTAATAAGAGCTGATTAGGGAACATATCTTAAGTAGCAGAGCACATAATGAACACCTCTAAGGCCTGTAATTTGATCCCTAGCACCATATGCTCTCTAGGAAAGACACATGACATGATCTAAGACTTTTATTCTTAGAAGAAATATAGTTATCACAGTACATAATATATAAATATATATTTTAATATTGACTTTATAAATATTATAGCTTCAAGAATAAGAAAAACTGTCTATGTACTTTTTTAGGAAAGTATTTTATACAACCAGACTTTTATTTATTCTATTACCCAGAAAGTTGATCATATTTTCAAACATATTGCAGTTTATATGATGTAACTGAAGTCTCTCTCACTTGATAAATGTTACGATATATAACAATGAAATGGATGTGTTAACATTTTCAAAGCTGTTACTAACATCATTTATGTGGCATTATAAGTCAGGGCATATGTATAAAGCACAATTCAGAACATTAACTATTGAGGGGAAACACATGTATGTATTTAAAGCATAATTGAATTTAGACTTTTAAAAAATTCTATTCCCATGGAGTCATTACTCTAATCCTATTGATGTAAAAAAGTGATAGTCATGATTTTCAACTCATGGTAATTTACAGTATATAATTCTAAATTGTGGCAAATTGTATTTTCCCAAAGATGCTAGTTTTAATATATATATATCTCAGTCCATATAATCTTTTTACATTGTTATATGGGAATTCTTTTATTTAGAGGTAGTGTTTATATTTCTCCTCTTTAATCTAGCATTTCTTAGTAACTGATGACCAATAGATTGTAGTAGAAAAAATTCTGCAAGATTTTCAAGACACAACTACTAAAGGTTGATGGTTTATTGTTTCCTCTAGATACACTTACCCTTAGGACACAGCCACATACTTGAAAGAAACCTAGACCCCCAAAGTGTATAAAGGCCTAGAATATGTGTTCTAGTGAACTGTACATGCTTATTTATGTTACCCTTAGATGTTATTAGTTTCATGTCTATGTATTTTAACTAAACCTACATAGAGGTACAAGTCACTATTTTATCTATGCCCAGTTTTAATTTATGATCATGGAAAAGCTCTTGGATAACTAATCATTGTGATTTTAAAATGACTAAATATTTGGTTGATTTTTTTTAGAACAACAATGAACTTTAATAAAATATGACTCAGGCTCAAGTAAACCACCAAGGAAGGATTATTTGTTGTAAATTTCTAATCCTGTCACTAGATGCATTTTTTAGTGTAGTGTAACTAGTCTTGAATAGTCATAATTCCCTCTGAGTCTGGATTTTTCTATATTTTATTTGGAAAAGTTTGAATATAACATTTTCAGCCCTCGATTTTATGATTACATTATGATATTTTAATACATAAATATCATGCTTATACCAAATAAATATGTGTTAAATAAATAAATTAAAATTAAAAAATATCTCAGCTGGAGCAGTGGCACAAGTGGTAGAGTGTTTGCCTTGCACACACTAACCTAGGATGGACCATGGTTCGATCCCCCAGTGACCCATATGGTCCCCCAAGCCAGGAGCTATTTCTGAGCACATAGCCAAGAGTAACCCCTGAGTGTCACTGGGTGTGGCCCCCAAACAACAAAAAATTAAAAATATTGTGCAATGTATTTAAATGTAGTATCTATCCATTTGAATATTTTACCTTTGAAGCTTTAATTTTGGCATAATGAGTGGACCAATGTATTAATTATTTGATCATATTGATGTATGTTACAACATCTTCATGCAGGAAAAACTGCTACAGTTTGTGATTCTCATAATTTAAAATAATAGAGCAACTGTCACCCCTCACCAATCCTACATTATGATACAAAAACAATGTATACTCTATCATATGATAGCATGGTAGAGTAACTAGCAAGTTAAAGGAATCAATATTGTTTCCGAGTTAGAAACTAAGGATTTTCAAACCTATATGTATATTGCAATCACTTGGGAGTTTTACATCTCACTGATTTCTGTAGCCTAGAGTCCTAATTACCTTCCATTCACTAGAAACGTCATTCTATATATCACAGGTTAGTGAGAACAGTTAGTATTTGTCCTTATCATTCCAAATTCACTTAAAATGAGATCTTCTAGTTCCAACTGAGTTGTAGTGAATTAGGTGATTCTATTTTTTTTCTATGGATGTTCATGGACATGCGTGCATGCACAAACACAGTGGAATACTAAATATATCACAGAAAGCAGAAAATGGGGGAGGGGTTAAGTGTAATCTAGTAGTAGCATAGATTGGAGCAAGATGGTCGAGTTCTTGGGCTTGTCTGTAGTGTAAGGTGAAGTATCTGGGCTAACCACTAGGTCTTATGCTTATAATGTAAGCAGAGGACCCTAACTACAATAATTAAACTTAAAAAATACGTCTGTCAAGGAGATAGTTTGGGGAATGGGAGGGAACCTGGTCATTGGTGAAGGGATGCTATTACTAGTGGTAGGATTTGAGTTTTGAATATTATATGCTTAAAAACTTTGTCAACAGCCTTGTCATTTATAGGTTCTAAATTTTAAAAATATGTACATACATGCATATTTTTAAAGGTATCTGAACTTGGTTTCTTATTAAAGTTTTTTTTTTTTTTTTACTAGGTATGGCCCAGGTTTTGGTTAGCATACATTCAATTAATCTTCAGTGGCAAAGTCTGGCCTTTCACTTTTCCTAAGTTCACAAACTAACAAAAACATGCAACAAAAAAGAAAAGGAAGCTTTACTCTTTTTTTTATTTTTAGAAACGAAATGTTCCTTGACAGAAATGTAGGAAATAGTTATTTTAAGGGCAAATTATTTCATGCTTCCCCTTTCTAGAATATCAAACTTCTATGCTCCCAGTTCTGTGTGACAGAAGTGAAATAAACGGTGGCATAAAGGAAAAACAGCAAGTTGTGAATTAGTATCTCAGTTAAATCACATTGCCAGGTGAGTGGCTATCAGTCAGTCTTTAGCTATTCTCAGAACCACCAGTGCATCAGCCCAAGAAACATGATGTCCTTGGCAATTGAATCTAATGTTTTCATATAAAAGACAAACTGCTTTCAGAGAGAATGAAGCTTTGTTTTTAGGGGTTGGACTTTCTTTGCCTGTGAAAAATCTGTGAGGAAGCTGAGGGAAGATCAAATCCAATAGGCACCTTATTACTTCAGATAAAAGCACAGCAGAGAGGGATTCCATACAATTCTAAAAAACAAACAAACAAAAAACTAAGCAAAAATTAAACAAACAAAAATAACCCAAAGTTTACCCCAAATCTCTTAAATATGGGATTTAGACAGATATTATGTAAATTTACCTTCACTTTACTGATAATTAGATTTGGGTAGCCAGTCTTTCAAGAATTTCTAACAACTTCGAAACTTAAGTTATTAGATACAGGATGCTATTATCTCAAAAAAAAAAAAAACCAAAAAAAAACAAAACAAAACTCGGAAGGGTATTTAAGAACTAACAGGCTTTGAACCTCATATCATATAAATACAAAGTTGCCCTTATTCCTTTGGGACTTTTAATACATATGATAAAACCAAATCAAATACAAAAATCTTTCAAAATAGTTCAGTAAAAATTCCAATTAAGATAATCTAAAACGGGGCTGGAGAGATAGCATGGAGGTACGGCATTTGCTTACATGCAGATGGCCGGTAGTTGGAATCCCGGAATCCCATATGGTCCCCGGAGCCTGCCAGGAGCGATTTCTAAGCATAGAGCCAGAAGTAACCCCTAAGAGCTGCCCGGTGTAACCCAAAAACAAAAACAAAACAAAACAAAAAAAGATAATCTAAAACTTAGGACATCAATTGTTTTCAAAGCAGAAGCTGGTTATGTTTTCTTTTAAAATATTTTCATCAAAGAAATATTTGGAATGTTTACACTTGGATTTAACTAATTGCTAAATATTAAAGTTTCCAGTTTATTTCTTAAATAGAAGTCAATCAAGTAAATAGTACTTGTCCACAAAAAATATTTATGTATATACTTAGTATACTACACCAAGTAAACTATATACATGACATCATATATTATGATTATTTAAAATTTCAACTTAAAATATTTTATTTAATTAAATATTAACTAATATTAATTAAAATTAAATATTTTATTTAATATTTAAATTTAATAAATTTAATATTTAAATATCAACTTAAATTCAACTTAAAATATTTAAAAAGTCAACTTAAAATATTTAAAAATTCAACTTAAATATCTCTAAAATTAGCAACGTTTAATTCTAATTATATGTGTCTATAAGCTATGTAAAACACAGGTGTACTTCATTAGTTTGTTTTAAGTTGTCTACACAAGCATTAATCATATATTGCAATTATGATATCACTAATCATTTTTAATTTAGAAGATATTTTTCTAAAATCCCGCTGACCTTTGACCCCATACTACTGAGGCCTTAACAGCCACATCCACAGTCTATCGCCCCACCATGAAAGCAATGGCCCAGCTTTACCACTAACATTGGAAAGAGATGCAAGTAAAATTAATTCACAGAAGCTCATGGGCCCAGTTCTACTCCATGAATTTTGGAGTACCTAGAACTTGCAGCTGCAAACATGGCCATGCAATAACTACAAATTTCATAATATTAACAGTCCCAGTAGGAGCACACTAAGTTATATGGGAATAAAACATATTAAATCAATTAAAGGAGCATAGTATTAGAATGGCTTATTTTAGTTTCCAGAGTGATGTTATACCACTATTGCATATTGCTCTGAAATATTAAAATTGTTCTTCCTAAAGGAGTCTTAAAATTTTTCAGTAAATGCTTTGATGCTTATGATTAGTTCAAAAACTAAGCCTCTAATTAAACAAATTCTGTATATTATTAGTAATGCTAATGGCAAAACAACATTAATATACTAACTTAGATATTGTCAGATCCCTTCCTAAAATCTTAATTTTATTTCTCTTTACACAGAGCTTCAAGCAGTGTATTATTTTTGATATTATTGTGGAAGTTACCATGAAATATCAATTTTATTATATAACATAGTTAAGTTCTAAAACATTTTATCTGAATATATAAAAATTTATTATTTTACTCTAAAATTATGTAATTTTGAAATACACTAGTGGGAAAACCATTAGAAGCATGAAAGTCTCACTTTTAGATCTTAAGAACTAAACAGAAAGGAAAAGACTAAAGATCTTTTCAGATCTCTGTTTCTCCAAAGGAGTGATATATATTGTTTTATAATACAAAAAGTCTCATTACCCTATCTACATTTTTTATAAATTTTTTTAAATTTCTCTATTAGTACTTATGCTTCATAGCATGAATTTTCTGTTAAATTGTCTAGCCAAATTGAGCATAAGTATTCTGTGATAAGTACTTTGACCATTATTTATATTCTCAAAAATAAAATTCTGAAAAGAGCTCTTTTCCATTAATTGTGCTTTCACATAATTACAGGGCAAGTCAAAATGATTGTCCCATATTATGGAACTGAGAACTACTGTGTTTGAGAAGCTAAGTGATCTTAAAAATCAGGACAGACAGGATTTGCAAATTGATAAATCAAATATTCTCTTATGTTTAGTCTGAGCTATGACTAATTATGCTCATTTTTTGATAAAAATAAAAAAGTTGACAGTTTATAAAGGAAAAAAGGAGAGGGGTAGATAAAGAGAGAATGGGCTTATCCAGAGAAGAAAAATAAACAAGTATACATAAAGCAGGATTGTGTAGGCCACTTCTCCAGAACATGGAAATTGTGTTTAAAGTAAGAATGTTCACTTATCATAAATGTACGTCAAAAATGCAAAGCCCTGGGCCAGAGCGGTGGCACAGAGGTAGGGTGTCTGCCTTGCATGTGCTAATCTAGGACGAACCGGTGATGCAACCTCTTTATTTTAGTTTTTTGGAAAAAGTAAAATTGTTGTATTTAGGAAATATAGGGAGAAAGAGTGTGAGCATTGCTTTCAAGAGAAAAATGTGAGCTTCTCTAAAGAGGAGAGAAGTCTAAGAACACAAATTTTTAGTCCCTCTCCAGACACACTGTACTAGAAACTCAGTAATGGAGACCAGTTATTAGTGATTTCATGCCAGGTAAATTGTAAAAAGTGTTCATTGTAAACTACATGGAGGTATCTGGGATAAGATTCTCCAGAAAGAGAACATAGTTACATGTAAAAGTTAAGTTCTAATCGTAACTGACTTATATTATATTTAAATTCTATTTTGTCATGTTTAATTTTATATTTAATTTTCCATAATTAGTTCATTACAAATTAGTATTTGAATGAATAATCATTGATATAGCACTACATGATTGATAAATATACAAGAGAAATATCCCTTAAACAACAGAAAGTTGACACTATTGAGATGAAACCTAGACTGAGTTGTTAAGTCAACAAACTAGTAGAAAGCTTAAATTACTACTGTTAATGCTATTTATGCAAGCCCTATAACTTCAAAAATCTTTTGTTGATTATTCAGTAACTTTATTATTATACAGTTGATAATTTATTTAATATGGTATGAATAAAAAAGTACTGGAAATAATGTTTATTATCTAAAAACATTTTATCTTTTCAATGGATGAAAGATATTACATGATAAAGTTGAAAGTGTCATTTCTATAATAGTTATGGCTATATTATTCCATGTTCAAAGGGTTTAGCTACGAGGATAGAGCAGAAGTAAAGATAGGAAGCGAATATTGCTATATCCCATAATCTCATCTACTAGTCACTGTGCACTAATCTATATTCCCTTATGTCATATATGCTAATTTTTGCTAATCTTCATTTGCCTTGGGCAGGAGGTCATATGAAAAGATTCCAAGCAGTTTAGAATACATTTTATTGATAGGATGCTTTACAGTTGATAGTGATATAAAAAAGCTGCTTAATTATGCAACAGGATGGGCCAAATTTTTCAGCAAATGACTGATATACATGGAAAAATGTTATTAATGATCTTGATTTCTGAACTCTAATGGTTCCCAAATTAGATCAGGACAACTAACATCCCATCTGGTAGGTTTTGGAATGATGGATGGATATATTCTGTGGATGCCTCTTTCTGTTTTGTTTGAGGCATCAAATTCAGAACCTCATATATGTAAAACTTGTACTCGACTATAGGTCTGCATTTCTAAACCAAGTGATTTCATTTTGAATAAATCAAATATCTGATGGGCATTTTCATTTTTCTAATATTTACTAAAAATGCCCAATATTTTTGAAGGAAATTATCTTCCTAATCTGACACCTTTTTTCCATGAAGCTTGATTTTTTTTTAAAGCGAATCATATTTCAAGGTCTACTGAAATATTAACCTTTGGCCTCTATTCAAAGACAAAAACAAAAAATTAAGCTGATATAGTTTTAGTGTTAATGATATAACAAAGATGAGATTTCAGTGAGAATATTGACTGAAATTTCAAAAAGATTTGCTAGGGTCGAGAAATACTATTCTTACTCTAGATTCATTCAGATTAAAGGATTTACCAAATTTTGTAGCTAAGTAGTAGCTCTAACACATAAAAACTGTCAATCATTTGCAATTTTACTTCCAAATTCAGTAAATTCAGGAAGCTTTTCCCCAGCTATGTTATTTATTACTTTTGTTACTTTTATATAAATTCTATTTCTTTGGAAAATAGTTCTGAGGATTAAATTTTATGAGATTGATAGCTCTCTGCATTTACCTTTATTATATGTATTTAGGTATTGGTATAGACACGGTTGTCACTAGAAAATGATTCTGTTTCCTATTTAAACTGAAAAGTCAATAAAGCACTATTGATCAACAAAAGGTTTCTTTTGTTGATAATTTTTATTTATTGTTATTTTGGAGGCTGAGTCACACACACCTAGCTGTGCACAGGGTTTGTTCCTGCCTATATATTCAGTGATCACTTTTGAGGCCTCTGGAAGACCCCATATTGGTAGGTCATCTGCTTGGAAGGCAAGTATTTACCCACTGAACTATAGCTCCAGCATGAGAAGTATGATTTTAAAGATGTCACTCTGCATGTAGAAAGGGTGGTATTAAAAAAAGAAAAGAAAAGCAACATATAGCATGATATTTATTTTTCTCATATTTTTAAAATAAAAATGGGTCAACTTTTATGTAAAAATTATAGATAGAATTAAATATAGACTGTGTGTTTATCAATGTTAAATATTATTTTAGAAACTCAACTATGGTTATATAAAAAGATACTTATTATTAGCAAATATACACTAAAGTGTTTCACAGAAAAAGAATGATAGAATGAGATGATTAACTAGGGCAAAGAATATATATCTACTTATTACATGTTTTCATAATTTTGGGGTTTTAAATTGTAGAAAAATAAGTTATATAATTAAACTAAAACTAAGAAAAATTTGTAAACAAGTTTTTTTAAATGATTCTTAAATTATTTAAACTGTAAAGTCATTGAAGTATTTTTTTTCCATTAAGTCTTTCCAAGTTTCAGGTTAACTTGAAATTCCTTAAGTTATATATTTTCAAATACATTTAATTTTTTACATTAGAGAATATAATATAATGAATTTGAGTGAGAATATTCTCATTTGCTGTTAGTTCATAGAACCTGAGTGCATTAAAACAGATTCAGGCAAAAACTGATGGTAGAAGTGGGGCTAGAAATTTGTTTTTGTTGTTGTTTATTTTGGGCCACCCCTGGTGACTCTCAGGCGTTACTCCTGGCTATTCACTCAGAAATCTCTCCTGGCTTGGGGGACCGACCATGTGGGACGCAGAGGGATTGAACCGTGGTCCATCCTGGGTCAGCTGCATGAGAGGCAAAGGCCTTACTACTGTGCTATCGCTCCAGCCCCCTAAAAAAGTTGTTATTAGTTTAATTATACAATATATATTTTCTACTTTTCTCTTTGGTTTGTGGTCATTGGGCTTACATTGTTTAGTGTTGTTCCCAGAAGTGTTTGAACCATGCAGAATTGGAGATTAAAACCAGATCTCCCATATGCAAAGTATGCACTAGTCTTTTGAGCCATCTTGCCACCCCCTCACTTTGATAGTCATACAACTAATATTTACCTACTCTAAAACATAAATGCTCAAAAATATAACTATTTGTCTCATCCCTTTAAGCTTTGTAGAATTGGTTTCCAGCTTAATAATTTTGTTTTTATGATTTACTTTTTCACTGCTATGAGCTTAGCACATAGTCTCATATTTGATCACTTAAAATATTTTTAAAATGAACAAAAACAATTATGTCAATCATGTAGCTAACTTGTTACAGTTAACTTAATACAGGCTTCCTATCCTATCTACTCTATCCTTTCTCCAAATTTCTTAACTATATTTAAATCTATATAAAAAGTCATCATTTTAATTCTCTTACATAATGCCAAATTAAATGCTTAATTATTTCTCATTTAAATAATTAAATGGAGTAATTTCTGGAATTTTTTTGTTGGGTCTTAAGGCAACTATATTATTTATTTCATTGTTATATAAATTTACTTTGTTCTGAATGGATACTATTTAATATCAAATTTTAATATTGTCTGTGGTAGAAAATTATCCTGGCAATATGGGCTTAATGAGATCAATCTAAACTTCAAAATACCTTAAATGTAGTAATTCATTATTTCTTATTTTCTTCAGCGTAGTTGTGGTTACTATAATCACAGAAACAACCAAAAAGGTATAATTATATTTTTCTATTGAAAAAAAAAAGACATATATGACCAATCTATCTTTTAGTGTTTCTGTCTTTTCAGACAGGTGATTGATTATTCCCACCCTCTGGGTATATTTGTAGCATTTTTAGTGTGAAGAGCTGTTTATTTCCTATCTCAATTCCTTCTGTTACAATTACATGATAGTTACTCTTCATATACCTTTAGGAGGTGGGTGAACCTTTGGAGAGCAATCATTCATTCAAAATGTTTGGATTTACCCCGAGGTCAGTGATTCTATCCTGGGCTAAATAATTCTGATCTCCTTCACACTGAAATTTTGTTTATCTTTAAAATACTCATCCATCTTTCCTGTATTCCCGTGATTCATAACCTTTCTTTGTATCAGACATTTTTTGAGAACACTACAGAGGATCTAGTATCTTTTCAGGCAGATAAATGCGTGTTGTTCAAAACTTGATCTGTTTTGGGATATGGTCTATCTTGAAGTCCATACACCACTCTCCAAGAGAGCAGTATTCAAATAAAACTCTCCATGAATATATTTCAAGTTGCACTCCTAAAATCTTGAGCTACGAATTGGATATAATTCAAGATTAATTGGAAGTATATACCTTAAGGAGCTTTGTGGGGACTGATTGAAACACATTCTGATGTCTTTGGAGTCATATGTGTTAAATAAAGCAGATACACTCCACATGCTCTCTAGGTTTTGCTTCTCAAAGCTCCTAGTAGAATCCAAACTAGAGGCCCAGTTTAGTACACAACTTACTGATATTAGGGAAGATTTGTGATTGTTCTGTTCCTCCCATTTTGATCTGAGCTTTTTGAAACGGAGATTTAGTAAGTATGGATGCAAATCCAAGTAGTTGTGCCTAATGTCTCAGGAAATATGAGGGCCATAAATTTTTATTTCATATATGTACGTTTAAAGGAAATAATGTTCTCTTAAATAGATGATTCTTTTACATAAGCTTATGAAAAATACTCTTAGGTCAATTACACCAGATCAATTTCACATGACACAGGTCTCTGGAATCAGACCTCTGATGTACTAAAACATCTCAGCTTTAAGACGTGATTGCTGTATATTGTGGGGCAAGTTATCAAATAAAAATTTGGTTCTATCAGATGTAAAATAAGTATAATGAGTGTTTTTTGTCATGGGGTTATTAATCAAATTGAATTGATAAAAGTAATGTAGCTGTATTTTGTGCTGATGCTCACTCAACTTATTTTAAAATATGATCATTATAGTTTAAGTCTCATGTTTATAATAGTGTTAACATTTATGTCTTTGATATACACAGCACTTCTCCCTACCACTGAAGTATCTAAGACCCTTTACTAATGTCCTTAAACTGCTTCCAGTCCACCTCATCACTTCACTGACAACTCCAATGCTCTTTGCATTTGCTCAACATTTGGAGTATGAGTTTTGGGGTTATGTTAGTGGTGGTCAGAGACTATTCCTGGCTCTGTGCTTAGGAATAATACCTGGAAATGGTTGGGGTATTCAAACAAGGACCATCATCGCAAATCAGGCAAGCAAAGTAACCACTATTCTGTCTAACCCCAAGAGCAGTCATTTTAAATAGAATCATGTGATGAAATTTTGTTAAATTAAGATCAACAGTGAAAAAAAGTTTATTTTTGAATTATTTTGTTTATATTATCTTTAAGTAGCTGAATGTGTTGCAGGAAAATCTTGCAGGAAAATCAAAGGCAAATTTAGTGTGCAGTGGAAATTTATTTTAACTACCTAGTGAAATTTACTTTTTTTGGTTCCTTTTAAACAATTTGTATTTTATTTCATCCTTAATTGTCATAGTTTAAAGACTTGTTCAAGCATTAAGACAACTAAAGTAAAGGCATTAGTCTTAAATATATTTATGTGATGTGACAGAAATAGGGCCACATAAACAGTATTATTGTTCTACAAGTTAAGGTAATTTGAAAATTCTCATTTACCATTTACAATCAATCAGGAAAGATTCAGTAAAAATTGTTTAATATTGGTGCCTAAACTTAATTTAATTTATAAATGCAATTGATTTGGTTTAGAAATTGCTATAGTTTTCTTTGAAGAACTGCAAAATCTCAAGTGTGTTTATAATTTGTAACCTTTGATTGCCGTGCAAATTCTCTATACTGAGCAGAAAACTGATACAAATTGTTTAGAAACTCCAAAGTAAGAAAATCAAATTATGGTCAAGTAAATGAAAGAGAAATATGAGTAATGAATTATTTTTAAGATAAAAGAGTAATAGAATTGAAAGGAAGATATTTTTAATGCTATATTTTTATTCAGTATTGACTTAAAATGAAACATAAATTGCTTTTAAATTAAAAGGTAAACTCCAGAAGCATTTTATGTTCCTCTGGTATAGTAGACAATATATAGACTAGAAGATGTGATTTATATAAACATGTACAAACAATTTGATAGATTGCAAGTGAAGTTCCATTACATCTGTGCAATACTTAGTTCTTCTCAGGCTGGATTTATCCATTCCTCTTAGTATCTAACTTAGACTAACTACTATAAATGAAATCTCTTAACTTCTAAAAATCCCCAGTCTGCCACAAAGCACTTATAAGGGGTTTTGATGTTTCTACATTCAGAAAAGAATTAATTCCTGAGAACATTGATAGTATTATGTTAAATTTCACTTCGTAATTATTTTGAGATTGTAAAAGCAGTATGATAGCACTACAAAAATTAGGGAACATTTTTGCTTTTCTTTTTAGTTTTGGGACCACACCTGACAGTTCTGATAGCTGTACTCTCGGACCTCTGAGTGCACTGGTAAGGCTCAGGATCATACGTAGTGCTGGGGTTTGAACTTTTATGCAAGACAAGTTCATTACACTGTACTCACACCAGCTCTTGTGGCAAAACTTTTAGATACATCAGAGAAAAGGTTGCTAATAACCATTAAGTAAGTGATAACCATTGTTACCATTTTGATGTATTCGCCTTTCAGTCTTTATTCTAGGAATGTAAATGTATACAACATTGAAAATTTTGTTTATGGAGTTTATTTTAATTACATAAAAGTTTTATGTGTTGATGATCAAACATGTCAATTTTACATCTTATAATATTTTGGTCTTGCTGGGGATCACACCTGTCAATATACAGGACTTATTTCTGGTTGTGGTCTCAGAAATCATTCTTAGTGATGCATGGAGAACCTTATGTAGTGCTGGGGCTTGAACTGGTGTCATCTGTGTGCAAACCAAATCCCTTACTGTACCACTTCTCTAACCATTCAATCTATTTTCTTCTTTCTTCAAAATATTCCAAATTAATATTTATCTTTCACCATTCCCCTAATTCTTCTCTATGAGAATTTTAATAATAAATTGGGATGAGAGTCATGAAATTCCCTAGCAAGTGTGATCTTACACAGCATTTCTCAATGGAGACTTCTAGAGTCCCCAGTTAAACCCAGGGAATTCCAAAGGAAAAATAAAATCTCAAAAGTGGGGAAAGGGCACAGTACAACGAATAAAGAAGATGTGAAGGAGAGTAAGGTCAGAAAAAGGTTGAGAAACACTGGTCTAAATGACCATTTCTTCATAAAGTCAGAGTTGGCCAAGAAAAGCTTGTGACAGATCTTCCCACAGCCTTTCTCCAACTGCTAAGCAGCAAAGATATTTATGTCACTGCGAATCTCTACACCTGTGGTCAGTGATTTCATGCTGCTCATGGCTCATTTCATGCCGGGCAGCAGGAAAGGCTGCTGTGCAGCTTTCCCAGGCTGAACATGAACTCATCTTTTAAGAGCTGTTCCTCACGTTCCTTGAACTGCCTGAAAAGAATAGAAAACAATGTAGGACACTACTGCCTGAATTTGCTCCTAGCTTGTTTTGTGCCTGAGGTTGGACCTGCTGCCTGCTAAATGTCAGAACTGAAAGAATAAAATGCCCATGGGATAATATATTTGGGCATACTGTGTAAACTGTGGGGCCCTGTACAAATGCTGTTTCTGCTTATGTCATTATTAAGAATAAAGGAACATACTAGACTATTCAATAAAATATGACTTCTATAAATGCTATCGCTTTTTTTGTCATGTAGTTTGAAAATTCTGTTCTCCTATCAAGACGTTAGTGTTGTGTTTTCTAAAATTTAGACTTGGAGAGGAAACTGATTTTAATTATAAAATTAAAAGAATTCAAAGAATTCAAAAGATCTGAATTATGCTGCATCCAGATGCACAATTTCATAAAAAGAAAAAATTAATCTGTTTAATAGAAATATAGTGTGACAGTATTAGTACTGGGATTTTACTGGACTGAGAAGTCCAGGTCGGAAGATATTTGTTTGCTGACTTTGATGATGTTTTGCCAAAGAAATGATGGAAGTCCCACCATTGGGGCAGCTGATGCTAGGCTGGCCAGGACCCTGAGAACATGTTTTTAAAAGACCCTACGCTGGCAAGAGGTATAGAAATGACTTCATGAGACTTTTGAGTCTGGAATTTCTTTGCTTCTATTGCCAATTATTTTTTGCTGGATTTTTTGACACTATTTGATTTTTTTTTAAATCTAAACAACGTATTTGTCAATCTTCTGTAGTTTAACTTTAGTCCTGCAATTACTGTGAGCTGACCTCACATTACCCCACTTTCATCATAACACACATAGCACAATGATTAGAACAAAGAAAAAGAATCAGAGTTGCATTTCTCTTACAGTGAGGCTAAATAAGAAAAAGAATGAAAAGGAGCCTATTAAAGAGATACATTGGAGTATACTCTCTTTCGTCTATTTAAAAAATACTATGCAAATTAACAAAGTCTGAAAATACTAATTTAAGAGAGTACTATTTTCTCAGAAGATTTTTCTATAAATAATCTGAAAATATTTGTTATCCTATAATAAATATATTATTAATAAATAGATAATTCTAACATGTAATAAAAGGTCATGTTAGGTCATAACCTCATATGTTTTGAATTTCCCAAGAAAGTCCTTGAGGTTCCTTTTGTCTTGATGTAATGTATTAAAGGCATCACTTTTTACTCACAAAAATATACTAATTTGAATGATCATTTGGGTGGTCATCTTATATATGTGTTACCTAATTTTATTACTATAATAAGATTTTTTTAGTAGATGCTATTATTATAATCTCAATTTTTCAGAGAAGAACATTTATAGAAAAGATATTTGTTATTGTTTTGGGGCCACTCCTGGCAGTATTCATAACTTGCTTACGGTTCTGCTCTCAGAGATCACTCCTGGCTGGACTCAGGGAATCATATTGAGTACTGAGTACCAATCTTCAATCAGCTGTTGCAAGACAATTACTTTATCTGTCATACTATCTCTCTGACCCCTATAAAACGTTCATTGAAGTCACTTTCTGAAGTCTGACATTTTGTAAATGTCAGTGATCGGAGTTTAAGTCTAAACAGTCTGGCATCAGAGCCTATCATAGTGGATCCCCAACATTTGTCTTCTAGTTACCCCATGACCAGCTTTCACTTATATTATAATCTTATCATGGAAATGAATCTGGATTCATGTTTGGATTCTACAGGAGAAGCTTCTGGATATGCTTTTTTAAATTTTCATCTCTACTCCAATGAAGTGATAGAGCATCTATAAAAGGATAAGTTCTTATCATCTTTTCCTGAGAAAATTTCCCTGAGAAGATACTGAGAATGGATTCAATACAGAATGAATTACTTTCCTGTAAACTTAATTATTTTTCCTCTTGTTATTTAAATTTCTTCCCCATTCCACAGAGAAGTATAATGTGATAATAAATTTTTTCAAATAATTGTAAATAATGACTTTTAAAGTAAAATTATTTTTAATCTATAAAATGTTACAATAAATTAATTTGTTTATTTTTATTTTTATTTATTCTTTTGTGTTTTGACCACATCCAGTGACTGTCAGAGGTTACTCCTGGATATGTGCTCAGAAATCATTCCTGGCTTGGGAGACCATATGGGATGCTGGGGGATCAAGCCACAGTCCATCCTAGGCTGGCACGCACAAGGCAGACGTCTTATCACTTGCGCCACCATTCCAGCCACAATAATGAATTTATTTTTTATCTCACTGAGGTTAAATAGAAATATGGAAATAAAATACATAACAAAAATATAAATATAAATATATTTATATATAAATATAAAATAGATATATAGAAATAAAATACATAACAAAAATGATGTAAAAAGTCAAATAATAAGTTTATAAAGATGTCAGATATGTCATTTGGCAATATTATATCTTTATTTTCTTAGTTCTACAGTGAAGAGGTTGAATACAATAGATTTATGATTTTAACTGTTGAATTCTTTATAATTTTAACTGTTGATTTAAAGGTGGGATCGAGTGATTAAAAGAAGTTGAATTACTTTGGTGAAATTTTTCTGTAGTTGGATTGGACATTATTGTCATTGAAAAAACTACTGAAAATTACATATGGAAAGAAACACAACTTTGCCAGTAGGGTTCAACAAAGACCTTCTTAGCTCAAAAAAGGAAGCAAATATTTATCAATATATCCATCCTTCAACCTCATTTTATTAGAATAGCCTTAAATCACAGCTAATTTACATGTTAACTTATGGTACAATGACCCATAAATTGGATTGCAAGAACAAGTAGTGGGGTGTAATGAACTTTGGGGATAATAAATACATTTGATTTAGTATATACAAATGTTTTTATGCCAATTACTTTAATTCACCTAAATATTTACAGTACAGTGGTCTAATCAAATGTTACTTTTAGGACTATAATGAGGAAAAAGCAAAAGATTTGATAGAACAGAGAGGGTCATTTTGACTACTGAATTTTCCAGTTTACTTTTTGATCATTCTCAGCTTGTAAATCATTTAAAATGCCCACCTTAGAAAGCTGATATTAGATTATAAGGTAAAAACTCTGGAAGCTAATGTTATTAGCTATTCTTAATAGAAAAATTTGGGGGGGGAAATAATTTTAAGATTATTAAGATTTAAGATTTGAGGTTAGCATATCAAGAGATAAGATAAAATATTTTTTAAAGTTAAGAGATTGCTTTTAGAATTTTAGATAATCTACCATGATAAATACCCAGAAGACTAAAGGCTTGATGAAGACCTTCTTAAAGAGAATTAATGGGAAATGTAAAGCTACTCTATAGTTTTGTACTCAATTGAAGTGTATAGGCCATAAACAGTGTTTAAATATTATTACAATGACAAGTACGCTGGAGACTTTTTATAAGTAAATCTATCCTAAGCTACCATATGCTGCTGATGCGGCAATGTTTTAAACAGTGAAAATAAGCAATTCCAATTCAATCACAATCTTATCTTCTGGGGAGATCAAATTAGCTGCATAATTAAATTCAATGATTTGCTTCAGAACATAGTGATAGAATTTATCATCTGTTATTTTAGCTAAATACAAGAATATGTCAAATATGGGATAAAATCTTTTTTTATTTTTACTGGTATAAGATGTTTAATTAGTTATGTTTTTCAAAATAATGATTTAGTAGGACAGTATTTACTACAGAGCATATTTATAGTTTGTTTTCTATTTTGAGACAAATTAAAGAAGAATTGTGTCAATTTAATTAACATTGGCAGATTTATATTTTGAAGTTTCTCGTTAGTGAACATTGAGTTCCATTTTGGCCTAAGTGCCAAAGTGTTGGAACTGGGATCACTGGAAAAAAGAATTTGACCAGTGTATTTGAAATGAATTAAAAACAACAATTCTCTTGCTTGATCTATTTTAATAGCTAATTCATTTATGCTTTGTTTAAATTGTCTGCATTATTTGTAGGAATGAATTTTCTATTCTTTGCTTACCCACTAGCTTAATTGCAAATTGCATAACAAATGTATAAACTATTCAAAACCCTTAATTTGATTGTGAAACTTTTTACTTCTGACTTTTTAAAAATATTTGAAATACTGAAAAAATTTAATTTTAGGGGTCTAAGCGGTAGCACAGCAGTAAGGCATTTGCCTTGCACTTGCCTGACCCAGGACAGACGATGGTTCTATCCCTGGCATCCTATATGGTCCCCAAAGCCAGGAGCGATTTCTGAGTAAATGCCCAGGAGTAACCCCTGAGCATCACAGGCCCAAAAACCAAAAATAAATAAATAATAAAAATCTAATTTTAATCTTCACATGCTTCTTTTTATTTGTATGGTAAAATAATTTAAGTGTATAATGCAAATATTTGAAGAAAGAATGCATAAGAAGTATAAAGCTAACAATCAAAAAATATCTAAAAGTGAAAAATATTTAATCACAAAATGAATTTCCAAAAATAAATGTTCTGTGTATACATTTTCATATCTGAAATACAAATCAAGTTCTTTATGAGATTATTATTTTAATAATACTTTATTTAAGCACCATAATTACAAATATGTTTGTAGTTGAGCTTCAGTCATAAAAAGGTTTTTAATAAGAAAATCCATTACCAGAGTGTTAACACTCTGCCACCTACTGGATTCCTGAGAATGCTCTCAAGAATGTGTGTATTTCATTTAACAGACCTCCAAGCCTTTGGTAGATAAAAAGCTCAGGGATAAATCGTGACAGAACTTTTCCAACTCGATTGGTATTTTCCCATGTATTACTCAAGACTTTTTTTTTTTATATCATGATCTACATGCTCAGAATCAGTCAAACAATGACAGCAAAGCAACAAAATGCTCCAACATGTTTTTGGTGACAGCCTTTTTAGTCTGTTCCCATATAAACAACAGTCAAATTTTAGGCACAGGCCAAACATGGTAGCAAAAGTGAAGAAAATTTTGCAGAAAGTTGTAGGTATTTATTTTCCTCTATCCTGTAGGACAAGAAAAATTAAGGCAATTCTGTGTATTGACTCCTCTAAAATTGGAGATTAGACCATACGGAAGGTGGGACCAAAGTTGCCAGTTTTAAACTATAGGCATAAATTCTGTAGTATTAAACTTATTTTAAAGACGTGACAAAGAAAACATAAAATCATGATGATATTAAGATGTTAAGCCAATCTAAGAAACAATTACAACATTAAGTAAATGTGGCTGAAATATTCAGCACAGATAACATAAATTAAAAAATTATGGTATTAAAGTGAGGAGTCAGGAATATGGTTAGCATTATAAAAATCTCAGTAAAAATAATTCTTTTTATTTAAATATTTACACTAAAATCAAATAATAAAATAGAGAGCATATAGACTTCACTTCTACAAAAAAGTGAAGTAAAGTAAAGCTTTTGCCAAGTTCTAATTTAGTCATTTATCAGATTCATCATTTTAATCCTTTTTTTTCTTTTTTTTTTGGTTTTTGGGCCACACCACGTGGTGCTCAGGGGTTATTCCTGGCTGTCTGCTCAGAAATAGCTCCTGGCAGGCATGGGGGACCATATGGAACACCGGGATTCAAACCAACCACCTTAGGTCCTGGATCGGCTGCTTGCAAGGCAAACACCGCTGTGCTATCTCTCCAGGCCCTTAATCTTTTTTAATTAATCTCTCAGTGTTTTGATTTTACATATGTATAAGGTAAATGTATTACATATATAATTTACAAATAGATATGAAGATTAAATAAGGTAAACATTTTAAGATTGCTTAATAAATGTGATCCTATCCCACTCACAAACCCTATTGGCAGAACTGAAACTATATCTCAGATGTCCTGTTAAGTGTGTTGATCCCTTCAAGGCTGCTTCCTCTGTTTTAGGATTTGCCTTTAAGTCATTAAGCTTCATTAGAATACAAATGAATGGGAATAGCAACTAAACCCAGGTTAATGTTTGATCATAGTGAATTAATTGACCTTTCAGTCAGACCCTTTATTAGAATGAAGTATTGGTTGGATTATTTGTTATTCAGGATTGATGTTAACCCATTATATTAAGCTAATTACTTCTTTTTTATTGATTCTATTTCCTCTGAAAGATACAATTTGATAATAAAGTTAATCTTTGATAGTATTCTTTTTATGCGTGAAGGACAACACATTAATAGGTTATAATTAACAAAAAGAATTTTTGGGGCCGGGCGGTGGCGCTCGAGGTAAGGTGCCTGCCTTACCTGCGCTAGCCTAGGAGACGGACCGCGGTTCGATCCCCCGGCGTCCCATATGGTCCCCCAAGCCAGGAGCGACTTCTGAGCGCATAGCCAGGAGTAACCCCTGAGCGTCACCGGGTGTGGCCCAAAAACCAAAAAAAAAAAAAAAAAAAGAATTTTTGAACCTAAAATTAAGAGAAATGCTCAAGTAGACATAACCTACTTTCTTTACTGCATCTCTGTTCCATATAAAAGGAACATTGTGATCATGATCAATAAGTATTAAGTAATGATGATTGTTTATTACCTTTGGAAAATTTTTCTTTTTTTCTAAGTTCAATTAACAAATAATTCATGTTAAAAGTAAAAGCAAAAATATTAAAGTATTTTCTATCTATCCTTTAAGCTATGGAACAAAACCATATCTTCTTTTAAAATAAAATGGCAGTTTAGGAAAAGGATGTTTTAAATAAAATGGCCTTCTTCTATCATTTTGTTTATCAAATTTCACTTAAAGTGAGACTTTACTAACCAGATGCTAATTGGTTTCTTATAAAATAGATTGTAGTAGATTGTGTGTGTGTGTGTGTGTGTGTGTGCCATAGAGGACACTTAGTAGAATCACAGATAGGACTTAAAGGGAGTAGAGTTTTGCTCAAAACTATGAGATGTTAACAAGGAAAGAATCCAAAGATACTGAAATGGGACTGACTACTAGTGACCGAATTCTTAAATACTTGTCTCATAATAACCAGCAACATTTCAAGCTACATAAAATTTATGATATTAACTTTGAAACACTAATATTGAAGAAATTACTGATATAAATATTTTATCTATATTTTGGTATAAAATATTTGGATGTACATAGCCAGATTTTTGTATTATCTTGTCAATGATATTTCTTCATTATTAGCTATATCAAATTATAAAAGTTACTAATATAGTCAGTTCTTATGGTTCCAACTTGTACCATGCATTAATAAAAGTATACTGAATAGGAATATTATGATTAATTTGGTGAGCATGTATGTAAAATGCTCTGAGAGTTGAATGCCATGCTCAAAGTTCTTATTTCCATTGGCAAATATCAGTGTATTCTCCTTTTGTACAAAATGCACATGCACTGGACTTAGACTATATATGGGAAATGTATGTGTGCAACAAAAATAAGCAAATATGATAGCTATGTAGTACAAATATCATTTTTATTTTAAAAAGTTAGATAGTTATTTTACTACATATCTGGGCCTTGACATGATCTTTTCATCCTTCTCAATAGTCTAAAGTAGATAAGATACATAAAAAGAAATCTATCATTTTTTTATTTTTCTGACTTAGTCAAGATGTTTGTTTTTAAGTTTGAACTATGAAATGCATCATGTTGATACTACTCCATTCTTTGGCTTAGTTTAGTACTTAGTAGTGGCTTTGCTATATGCAATTGTTAGATGTTTTGGCTTGATATGTTTATTTCTCACAAGATAAATGCAGATTTTATGTAAAAATAGTAACAAAAGTACCACTTAAAATGTTTTTGAGTTTTGTCAAAGATACCTTTTCATTAGAAATCATTGGCGTATATTATCTCATATTTTTTTAACAGTGACAAAATGGGTTTCCAATACTTGCTATAAGAGTTTTGCTCCAGTTCTTTAAAAAGTAAAAAAAAAAAAAAAAAGAAAATCTTACATATGCAAACTTTCTTTACAGAACTAAAACCTACCTGGAAAGAGATAAAAGAAGAGAAAATAGACAGCATGTATCATAAGTTGCTAAAGATGACACTGTCATATTTATGAGGGAAAAAGACATTTATTATCTTCTTTTGCAAAAACAAGATAACTATGGGCCAGAGCTAATGCACAGTGAATAGGGCGTTTGTCTTGCACATGGCCAATTGAGTTAGATCTCTGGTATCCCATAAGGTCCCTTGAGCCTGCCAGGAGTAATTTCTGAGTGCAGAACCAGGAGTAACCACTGAGCACTGACAGATGTACTCATGGGGCCTTACTGCACCCCTTCCCAATGAGGTGTGTAGGAGAACATACCTGTAAGAATGTTAAATCCAGACATTATTTAGAACAGTATGTTTAATACTAAGTAGTTGTAAAGAATTTCTAAATACAAGGTACATACTGAGTTTCAAAGAAAAGTCTCAACTTTAGAGGTAGGACACACACCAATTGCAGAAATTTTTTTTTGAGGCAGGATGCTTACTCAGCAGTACCCAGGAATTCTTCAAGCTCAGTGCTTGGGATCACTCCCAGCAATGCTTGGGGAGTTAAGGAGTGCCAGGGAATGAATTTAGACTTCCTGCATGCAGAGTAGGAACCTAATCCTTTGAGCTATACCTCTCCAGACCAAAATCAGAATTCTTACAGCACAAGTAGTAGTTTTTCCATTTGCTTGGCCATACATTTTATAAATCTATGTTATCTAATGAGAGCATATTATTAATAGATAAGCCCTTAGTCTGTACTAGGGACTGTGCTTACTTAGAGACTTAGTAAGTCTTTATTAACACAATAACTTCGAAAGATATAAATAAATATCTCCATTAAAAAGATGAGCAAATCAAGACACAGGACTTTAAATTGTTTGCTTTAGATGGTGTTGTCTTACTGGAAAGGGGAAGACAAATGTCTCACTCCAGAGTGTTTATACTTAACTACTACACTGAGGTATTAGTTATGAGAAAACTTTCAGGATTCAATAATGGTGTGACCATCTGACAACTGGAGCAGGCTGATAGCAGTCAGATGACCAGGAAAGTCAAACAAATATTTAGAAATCTATATAGTCTGAACTTAGAGAAACACCCAGAGGAACAGAATATACTCAGTGGGGATTTTGATCTGTTCAGACTTCAGTAATACTCCATCACCTCCGTGCTCCAAAACAGTGCAGGCATGGTTAATTCAGGGTCCTTAGGGACCATGAGGGAACAAGAGAAAGACTGAGTCATTATTCTTAAACTGACTGAGAGGAAGAAATGACAGGCTGAATACTCCCGGGGTCATTTGGAAAAGCTAAGGTGAGACTAAGGCCTGAAATTCAAAGTAAATTTGAGAGAAGTTTAAACAGCAAAATGTCACTTATGGATCTTATTAAATATAAGCAATAAAAATGGTATCTCCTTTCATGTTCTTTTAAAAGAATAGGCATCTAGCAAAGGGTAGACATTGAACTGCATACTTGTTAGTTTATTGATGAAGGAAAATGGCTATACAAAGTGGTACATAGTAAGCATGGCAGTGAGCATGTCAATGGGTTATCTTTACAATAAAATGGCAATTTAACAACTAATTTGAACTCACATCTTTAAAGCAATAACTAGACAGTGAAGATAAAAACTCCTTGGTGGTCACCAGAGGTTTTCTACTTTATATTATTAGTGAACAACTTTTACTGTCAGCTTTTTATCTAATTAAAACATCCCATGCTGACTGAGATATTTTCACCAATTGTGAAAATAATATACTTAGCCTGTAATAGTGAGGTAATTCAGAAAGTCAAATTTTTGAAAGCCAAGGCACACATGGCTTTCCTTAGCCAATTACTATGCCTCACAAAACAGTTCAGCAATAATCCAGGGCATGGATCCTTTTGAATCCATTATAATTAACATTAAATCACTAAGATGCTGGGGGATGCATGAGTTAGTTTCTTATGGCAAGATTTTACTTTAAAATAGTAAGTGGAGATGGAGAATAAACACAGAAATATAATTTAGATAGATTTTCTGATCAGTGGCCCAGGAAAAAAAATGAAGGCAAACTCTGACACTCAAAGATATTGATTGAGTCAGAAATAATGCTTTGTATTCAGAGATACTGTTCAGTAAGAAATACTTCACACTTTGATTTGGAATATATTTGATATATTCTTCATTTGTTGACAAATTAAAAATTATTTTTCATCGCCTTTTCATACGTTTTTCATATTGTTGTATTTTCAAATGTTAAGTTACATTTGGTTACAAATTTTAATTTATTTTGTACAACTGTTTTGCAAGTTAAAATTCTCTATCATAACTTTTCCACTTCTTATATTCCTCAGAATTAGTTAAAATTAGTTAATATTTTACTATAAATACAGACATTGTAAAGTATATAAATTTACAAACTGAATCAGTTTATCTATCTAAAAATAGTCTTGCCCAAACTGTCCTTTTGTTCCTTGAAACTGTTCAATATATGTTTAATATTTTTATAAGAATAATTAAAAATATTTTTATAAAAAATAAAAAATTTTAACTTAACATTATTTTTATGATGTATATGGAGCCATCTCTTTAATAGTCTTGTAACATTTCACAATAGAAATATACCATAATATATTTTAACCATGCCCTTTTGTTAAGTGTTTAGGGAACACCTGCCTTTGAAGTATTACTAGCAATGTTGTAAATAACATTATAGAGTAGCAAATCAAATGTGTAGAAAGGAATTTATTTCTGTATGAGAGGTAAGTAATAAATAGAAATGCTCTGGGGTCGAAGAGCTAGTACAACAGGTAAGGTGCTTGCCTTTCACACAGCTGACTAGGTTCCATCCCATATAGTCCCCCCAGCATACCAGGAGTGATTCCTGAGTGCAGAGCCAGAAATAAGATCTGAGCAACATCAGATGTGCCCCCCCACCACAAAAAAAAACAACAATAAGAAAAAATGCTGACCCAACCCCATATAAACACTTGAAAGTTGGACAAATACTGAGTAGCTACTTTTTCTTGAGCATTAATAAAGCTAAATAAACTTAAAAAGATGTTGTCCATCTTGCATATTCTCCATGGGTTTATAAAGTCAGTGGTGCTCAGAGGCTACTCCTATATAGTGTTTGGGAAGATCATGCCCAGTGGTACTCATTAGACTATGTGATGCTGGGGATTTAACCTGGAGCTCCTGCCTGTACTCCAACCCTTTGATCTAGCACCCAGTCCTCTTATTCCCACTCTTGAAAAATTGGGTTAATTTTATTATACCTTTTTGGTTTCTAGGAGCTTTTGTATTCCTGTGTTTAACAACTCAACTATGGAGTCAGAGAGTTCTGTATTTCGATCCATATTTTGTCTCTTTCTGTCTCTTTTATTGATTTTGTCTCTCTCTTTTATTTTTCTTGGTTAGATGATTTGACACTTTGTAAAGTTTAAAATCCTTAAACAACTTATACACAAAACAAAAATAACAAGAAAATATACCCAATAAACATTTACTAAGTTCTCAAAATACAGTAATTGTTTTTAAAAATTAGGATAATATTAGCTACAATTTGTCTTAGTAGGTATTTGTTCTATATAATATACATACTTTTTCTTTTTTTTTTCCGGCTTTTTGGGCCACACCTTTTAGTGCTTAGCAAAATGACTTCTTTATAAGACAATTCAATTATTTCATTCCACATATTTTTATAACCTGAAATAAACCTGCAAGACCTTAAGCAAAATGTTGTAACTTTGTCTTTCTTGCCTTTCTCACCAGTAGCTTACTGAGCAAGAAAGAGACAAAATAGTGAGCTACTACTGGTGAGAAATTTCAGTTTTTGAATAAAATTAATTTTGAATAATTATTTGTATTATTTTATTTGAGCAATTAATCTTAGAATAAACATGTTGCTATTTTAATGTATACAGGACTTTTTCATAAATTAATGAACAAGTGAGATATTCAAATATTGCCACTGTCTTTGCTCTCACACTCTCCCTAGTTTCTCTATGCCTTGTGTAACTTTAACTTCCGTTTGGATATCCAGCCTTGTTATCTTTCCTGTCTGGTAACTGACCCACGATGGGACAAGCCCTCTGCTCTAAGTATGTACCCTTAAATGACAGGAAGATATGAAACTTAATTAATAAGGCTATTTAATCCTTTAAGCTCAAGATAAACATGCTTGCTACTGTATATCGAGTATACACTTGTCTCTGAATATATTAGAAGTGACTTTATAATCTAGACCTCTAGTGAATTCAGAACAAAAGATGGAACTCTAAATTAGAGTGTGCTATATTAAGAGAAAATCTCTCTGAAAGAAAAGGAATTGGCTTTCCTTCCTCATTTACTCACTCTGAAAACTGAGTTATTGCATACTTCTCTTTTCTTTTTAAAAAGACAGAAACACTAGCAGTCCAGGGGCCTAAGGGTGAAGATATAAGATGCATGCTGGGAACAGGGGTGGAGGGAGGTTAACAGTGGTGGTGGGAATTGACCTAATTTACTGTCACTACATACCTTAAATATTACTATGAAAAACTTGTAACTCACGTTGGTTTCAATAAAAATGATTAAAAGAAAAGACCAAATCATTTCTCTTTATAGTTATGATCAAACAAAGATTTTTGATAAAGGAATTAGTGAGATGCTCACTTTTTCTTTCCCTTCTATTGAGAATGAATGCCTGGTCTAACCTAGAGAGATGAAACTTCTATCAAAGGTAATGTGGTTCAACAAAAACTCAGTGCCTGGGGCTTGCTGCATTTTCTGGTATGTATGAGTCACATAAGAAGGTCTCATACAAAAATTCTGGGGTATACTTTCAAATTTTATTTTCTGATTACACTGATAAGTTTCAGCTATTATCTCTTTTATTTCCTGGAGGAGCTTGCATTTCCTATTATCTGGTAATCTTTACAATTTCTACTTGCATATGTATTAATGGTATATTTACTATATTGACACATACAATAAATCATTTAAAGTTTCATTTGATTTTTCTACTAAGAAGTTCTGCTAAACCCACATGGAAAGTATCATCTAATATATACACTTAATGATGATAGAACAATTCTCAAATTTTTTTCATTTCTTAACAATAATAAGGTTGGGAATAGAGATTAAGTGTGGTTAAGATGGTAACCCAAGGAAGCTTTGGAATATGGATAGAATTAAATTGTCTCTGAGTCAGTCATATAACTAAGTGACTTACTTTAGTTTATTGGCTTATGTTTAAGCTATTTTGTATGTTTGTTTGAGGACCACACCCAGTGTTTCTCAAGGAGAACTTCTGACTTTGTATTCAGGATTACTACTAGAGAATTTAGGGAAACTATCTGGGATGCTGTTGATCGAACCTAGTCCAATACCTTACTCATTGTACTCTCCAGTCCTAGTGGTTTATGTTTCAATGTGACCGGTTTTTCTTTTTTTATCAGTAAGATGAGGAACACCATAATTATAATAATAGAAAATAGTTGACTTCTATATGTCTGTATGTTTTATAATTCCCAAAGGTACCTAGAATTCATTTTAAATTATAACATTGAATGATAATGTCAGATAGAATTTATTACTTAAGGAAAACTAAAGCCAAAGGAGCTAACCAATACAAAGTAGTAGTTTACCTGGTTGTACTCTAACATTAGCAGTCTTCCTGTTACAATCTCACTGCCACAGGAAGTATAGGACACAGATCAAAAGAGATTTTGATTGTGAAACCATTTTGAAGTCTATGTGTACATTACTTAGCCCTTGCATAGGTGCTTTTTATATATGTACTGCTTTACCATAATATTTATATTTATATACTAATATTTCTATGTGTAACCCTTTATATCTTTTCATTGAAGCATACTCACTAAGTGTACTCACTAAGGACAAATTAAGCTTGGGAAAATCTCAGCATTTGCTTTGTGTGCTACACTTTATTCCCTCAAAAAGTACATATTTTCTTTTTCAGAAGAGAGCATATTTTTAATTTTATGAATAACACAGTTCATTTCCCACTGTTTCTAAATAAATCACAGGATCGACATATTTAAAATTTTAAATAAATTTAAAAACTATTATCAACTTTCATTATCATAAGATAAAAATAAGGATGTTTTTTTGTTTTTGTTTTTTGCTTCAAGAAAAGAAAATGATAATGTCAGAACAAAGTACAGCCCTCTAAATTAAGCACATTTAGTGGTAGGTGAAACTCTGAACATTGTCTTTACTCCTTTAATTTTGCTATCAGGCAGTAAACTTTCTTCATAGTCCAGCAGGGTTATCAGACCACATTTGAGAGACACTGTTTTAGTCTAATCACTGTGTGAGACCCTGAGAAACCACATAGCAAATAGAATTTGTTAAAAATGCATGTCTCACTTTCAGGTGTATAAGTAAAAATAATGGTGGGATTTTTGATTAGGCTGTTTACCTTTAAACCCAGCCTCTAGTTCTAGTTAAAAATCATCTTTAAGTTTGCAAGTCTTCCATTTTTGGAAGACAAAATAACATAATAGCAATTCTTATAATTATAATTTCTGTAATGAATAATTGAGAATTAAATAACCTAATATATTCAGGAACCAACATAGTAAGCTCTCCAAAAAGTTAAATTAACATATTATTAAAATATTATTGTTAACAATTATAAATTTTGTATTTATTCTAAATTTATTTAATTTCTTTGATTTTTTATTTTCCTACATGTAAAATAAAAATTAAAAATACATATCTTTCAGGATTGCAATGTTGCCTAAATGGAATAATGTATCTTTTAACATAAATTAATCTATAACAGAAGGCTGGTAAATAAGCAATCATTACTATATTTTATGATATTTTTCCCTCCCTACTCCTTTGTGCACTCATAGTTTTTGGATTTTCCTGGGCTCCCCAAAATTGTCCTAGAATCTAACTAACCCTTTTTTTCATGTGACTCTAAAAATGTCCCATTTATTTTCCCATTATGGTCCAGAATGCATTTGAAAGTAATTTCATCAGAAAATTGCTTTGGGAAAGTTTTGAGTAGTTTTTAAATAAAAATATTGAGTAATCCTAAGAGCAGAACATATGATGTGATCCCATGAAAACTCAGCCATATTTATTTTGGAGTTCTGCTAAAAAGTATTGTTGATGAGCATGAAAGCAATGCTCGATGGGCAGGGGTGTAGATCTTGCATATGTAGTGACTTAAGTTTAACCACAGTCACCATATGCCTCCTCCCAGAACTACTAGTGTTGCCTTAATGTAGGGTATGGCACTGTTGATCCTGAGCAGTACCACTGTTGCCTCAGTATTGAGCTATATTGCATACTTGGCTGGCCATCATCAGGATTGACCTCCATTTCTCTGACCACTGCTTGAAGGTCCTCCCAAAATTGAATACAGTGTTCTGATGAGAAAAATTTAGTGAAGACTTCATAATTTAAAAGAACAGTTTGGAGCCAATGAGTAAGAATAAAGCCAGATCAATTTGATTATTCTCCTGTCCAACTCTACAATTTCTGGTATTATCATCCTGGATAACTCAAGGAGTAGTTTAAGAAGTGATTTATCTTGTATTACTACTGCCTGCTAGTTTGTCTGACTTTCAACTTTTTATTCTATGTGAGGTAAACTAGCTAGACGATTATAGAAAGTCAAATTTTAGTGAAGTTAAAAGAAAGAGTAAACAGCATATATTGATGTAATTGGTGTTCTATTAAAGAATGTCCTATTTTCTTTGTAATCTATATCTCTATCCCTATTTAAAATTTTATATGCCCTCAGGATAGAATTGGACTGGCTCCTACCAACTCCTCCCAATACAACCTTTGACCGACCAGGGAAAAAGGCAGAGTAAAATATCTCTTGCTTATTCATTCCTATGCTGAAAGAGTTGGATTAGGATTTTAAATTATGCTCTGCATAATAAATATATAATATAAATAAATAAATAATAAAAATACCACTGTGATAACACAGTGGTAGGGCATTTGCCTTGCACACAGTGAACATGGGACTGACCCAGGTTCTATTCTTGGTATCCCATGTACTCCCCTGAGCCTGTCAGGAATGATTTCTGGGTGCAGAGCCAGAGGTGCACTGCTGAGAGTCTCCCCCCTCCAAAAAATATATTAAAGATCAAAGATAAGGAATTATTTTATAAGCCTTACAATTTACTGAAAAGAAGGGGGAACACAATTGAAAAGTATTGCATTCTTTTGAAAATTCGTCAAGCATGCAAGTATAGTATGGGCTAACATAAGCTAACATAATAATGAGTTAAGAATCTAGATGAAGTCTAGACTGTGTATACAAATGTAAAACTGATGATACAAGAGAGCTTTTTCTGAAAAAACTTGGTATATTTAAACTTGGGAGTGTTATCTTAAATATTCTTGTAGAAATATATACAGCAACATAAAAAGAGATCAAATGTATTTTTCCGTTATGTTAGTAGGTAGTACAGATAGGAAATATAAAAAGCAAAAAACAAGGGCCTAGAAAAATTCAAGATTAGTAAATCAATAAAAGAATTAAATCGTATTAAGGAGAATAGGGGCTTATCTTTTCAGTTTCAACATACGATAATGAGAGTTAGTTGGCTTTGAATTAAAACTTGCAGACATTCTAAACTTAAAAATTAGAAAATACTTCTAATTTGTAAATTTACAATGTTAAATTAATCTTTGCCTTCTGGCACTAAAGAATGTAGACAGGACTAAAATAAATTCTATATGGCTATATTTCTATAATATAAACATATATTTTTATAATATAATTTTATGCTTATGAAAATTTAGGTTTTTGCTGAGTTGACAAATTTACTTAAGACAAATGAAAACTTTTATTCTATTGGAACAGTGATTAAGCTTCAAAAATATTAAAGATGTTTCTATACTTGCTCTTTTACCTATAATGATTTTTGTATCACAATGTAAAACAATTTTACAATGTTTTATATTAATAAAGGCAACAAAATATCGTTAATTAATCTTTAAGTACTTAAATATTGCATCATATCCAATCAATAGAGAAAATGTAAAGAGTTAATTTTATTTTCCAGTTAGATTGAAATGAAACTTGAAAGAGTTTCTCTTAGTGTCACTGCACATTTTCCCTATGAATTTGATTCAACTTTGGAGGATAAAATCCTTCTCACCTGCTGGCACATTCATTTCCTCACCTCTAAAATGATAACCTACTGCTGAAAAAATTAACCTGATTCACAGAAATATTGGATAATCTAAAGTAAAACTTTTAGGCTCTAGATAAAAAATATTCTTTAAGCATGTTTTCCATTCTTTTGTCATTATTCTTAAAATGGTTCTAATGAAAGAAAGTAAATTTAGACTAAAGCATATTCCATGATGGAACACACAAAAATATTAAAAGAACAAATAAGAATCAATATTACTATTTGGAGTTAAAATAACCTTAGTTATAATAAATAGTTAGAACTCTTTAGAGATGGTAAATAAAAATCACTTGCAAAAGGTTAAGCAGCCTAAACACGGAAGGAAGTACACACAGATTTTCCTTTGGGTATCTGGACAGATCCCTTCTATTGCACAAGTACACAGAGTGCCAACGTAGTCACCGCACAGACAGTTTAGAACACGTGGAAAAGAGTTGCCATGCTCCAAAATAGATCTTGGGAAGTTTATCATCTTCAAGTGAGTGAATTGGAAACTTGACCATTTTTAGACTAATTAAAATCCAAAGTATTTTTTACTTGCTACTTTTAGACCACTTTCCCCCCCACCCTTCACATCATTAAAACCACATAATATCATGAGTTCCTGACTGATTTTTCACATAAGTAATCAAAGTAAACTTTTGAATGATCTAAAACCACATATCATTAAAAGTTGTATGTTTTTTTTATTTTGTAAGTAGAAAATTTACCTTTAAAATAATGTAAATATACTAGGTGGTTTGTACATTTGACTGACTATCCTTTTATGAATTAAGATTCAGTTTAACAAAGCACAATTTATTCTTCTTGTAAAAATATTATTAGAACAAAATATCACACAATAGTTGCAGACATTATTATTTACAACAACAACAACAACAAAAAAAAAACCCACCATTAAGTTCTTTCAGTTTACTAAAGAGAGAGAAGTGCTTTGATCTGCTTTTGAAACACATGCAAAAATGTAAAATGAAAGACATTTAAAATCATTACATTTTCCTTTAAGGATTTACTTACTCTTTGGAACCAGGCATCCTTAATAGAATTTCTGAACCTGTCCTTGGTTAGCTGTGTTGCCTTCGATGATTACTTACCTCTCTGTGCTCTGAGGTGCTTGTATTTCCTTATATTAAAAGGCATAGTAATAGTACTTACCTTATATCTCTGTGAAGATAAAATACATCAATATTTATAAAGGGCTAATATACTGGCTCATAGCAAGTACTACGTAAGTGTTGGTTTGTATTACCTTTACAATCATTATTAATATCACTGAATTATTTCAACCAGCCTATATTATTTTCAATTTTCCTTGAAAGTTTTACTAACAAAACCTTTTTTGTTTAAATCTGAAAATTAAACTTTTCTAAAAATGAGATATTGATGAAGTTCATATTAGGCTTTGCTTGGATCCTCGTCAAATCAGTCTCAATACTTTTGGAGAAACTATCACATAAAAGCATAGTTTATCACATAAATTTTGAGACCGTTCTTTTAGTTAGTTTGAACAGTGCAACTTGAAATACTTATTTAAAATCTCATGTGAGGGGCCGGCGGTGGCGCTGGAGGTAAGGTGCCTGCCTTGCCTGCGCTAGCCTAGGATGGACCGCGGTTCGATCCCCCGGCGTCCCATATGGTCCCCCAAGAAGCCAGGAGCAACTTCTGAGCGCATAGCCAGGAGTAACTCCTGAGCGTCACAGGGTGTGGCCCAAAAACCAAAAAAAAAAAAAAAAAAAATCTCATGTGAACCACATATTTTTGGAGAGTTCTTTGGTATTTTATTTAAAGAGGTTCACTTTTTTTTATTTGTGTTTGTTTGTTTGTTTGTTTTGTGCCATACCTGCTGACACTCAGGGGTTACTCCTGGCTGTGTGCTCAGAAATCACTTTTGGCTTGGGGGACCATATGATATTCTGGGGATCAAACTGCATCTCCTGGGTCAGCCGCCTACAAGGCAAATGCCCTACCACTGCGCTATCACTCCAGCCCCAAGAGGTTCACTTTTGTATGTAGGAAATCAGGCAACTAAAATTGGGCTTGAGAGAGCTGCAGATTGAAGAGGAGTTTTGAATAATAGAAACAGTTATGGTAATTTATAGGGCAAGAATAGATTTTTATCTTATTTATTTTGGGATTTGAGGTCAAGCCTAGCAAAGTTAAGGTGTGACCTATAGTGTTATTCAGAAATTATCTAAGAGTTTACTAAGGGTGCATAGGGATTACTCCTGGCTATGATCAGGCTCAGAGGTCATTACTGGCAGTGCTCTGGGGATTATATGAGATGATGGGAATCGAACCCAGGAAGGCCACATGCAAGGAAAGTGTTCTTCCTTCTGTGCTATCCCTCTGGCCTAAGAATAGATTTTTAAAATCATATTCTCAGCAATAGACTAAATATTGATGGAGACTAAATTAATGTGAGTTTAATTTTACCCTAGTTGTTACTAAACTTATTTCTACTGGTGGGTGGATTAGACACCTGACTCTCAATTCCTCTCTGAACAGCCTAAGGGGAGCCTTTTAAATTATCTAAAGGGCTTATCTTCTACAATTAAGAGTTGGAACAGTACGTAAAATTATTTTAATAAGTATAAAACTTGTTTTTTTTTTGGAAAATAAACCAGATTTTCCTGATTTTCAATAGAATATTAAAAGTTGGTTTACCACAAATAGGTCTTATGTCCACATCAAGAGAGTAATGCTCAGTAGAGGACTAAGATTATTGGATATATCCTTTTAATTATTAAATGAATACTTATTAATTATTGAATACTAAGAATTAAGAGCTCACTACATCTAACCTATTAAGGCAAGAAAAAGAATTATTTACCAAAGAATTGTACTAGAGGTTACAGATTGTACTAAAGGTTACAGATTGTAAAAGAAATAACCAAGGAAAAAAATTAAAAAAAATTATTCACAAAAAAACTTTACTACAGATTAAAGATTCTACTAAATTTTTTAAAATAAATATAGCCAAGGAGCCGAGCTGGAGATTAACAGGATAACATAGACTTTAAAATGTGTGATAGATAGTGGGAGGGTTCTTTGAGGTAGTAAATTTAAGTTACGTTCTGAAGAAACAAAATCATTTAGACATGTGAAAATGAGTGAAAAAGCATCTCGGAAGGAGGAAGACACATGGGAAGGCTGTGAGGTGGAAAGCACATGGCATGTTTCCCTGAATCAAGATCAGCGTGTGCAGTGTGTTTGGAGGTTGACGAGGCTGGAGCCAAAGGATGTAACACAAATCAGAGAAATTTGAGCTTATAGAGAGGGAGCACTTTGTAAACATGAGTTTGGGTGTGTTCGGAAGTTATTAAGTGTTGTGACAAAAAGTAACCAAAGCAAATGTACACTGTAGTTGACGCTGAGTGCTAAAGAAACAATGAAGGAAAGAAAGGATGAACTAGTGAGTTAACAAGAGAGGAAACTATTGATGAAGCATGAAAGAATTACTTGGCTGGCGCTGTGTTGCGCTATGAGATAGATAGGCACTGATGCACACTGCTTGCAATTTTTACTATTATGTGTACATAAAGTATTGAACTTGGAAATTAAGACTCAGACTGATATGATCAAAGATTCCACATTAAGAAGTGCTAGGTTCAGGAATGATCTCCTACATGATTATGGATAGTAAAAGCTTTTTCCTGCAGCAGTGGAATAACCACTCCTCCATTACTATATTAGCTCTAGAGAGAAGAATCCGAATCAAAGGAAAGTAACTGATCTGTGGGAGATAAAAGGGAATTGATGGGACTATAGAAAGACTAAGCCGTGGGAATCGCTTTTGAAAAACAGGCTTCTGGGGAGAACATGATCATTATGATTGACAGATGTTGACAAACTTGAAAAGGGGACACCAGAGTCAGAGATGCTTCATAGAGAATGAAATCCAGGGGTACACTTCGTAGTAAAACTCTCCTGGTGGCCTATAGAAGTGTAGCAGAAACTTTTTTATTTTAAATAGGTACTCATGATGTCTTTTCAGATTTTATAAGGAGAGTACTGGATTAGGACACAGAAGGCTAGAGTTCTCATGGAAGCACTATCACTGGTGCCAAGTATGCCATCTTCCAACTCACTTTCTTTTATGAAAAAACTGGTATATGATCAATAATACCAAAATATTCATTAACAGGATATATAAATCATTATTTCAAATAACTGGAATGTCTCTTTAGCAAAATAAATGCACAGGGAATAAAACTATAACTTCCAGTTTTCTTATTTGCTTACTTTGGTTGCTGTCTTTCCCTAAGAAATGACCTGACATTAATATTTTGGTATCTAAGAAAAAATGCCAAGTTTCACAGTGAGCATCCCCTCACTAAAATAATATATCTAATTTGAAAGAATATACATTTTCCTCATTGGGTGCAATACTATTATTATTATTATTTTGAGGAAAATAAACTAAATTCTTATCTTTTCTAAATTGGCCCTCAAGCTACAACAATTGTTCACCACTTTGCTGGGATTTTGCCTTAATGCCATCTTTGCTGCCTATATGATGTTAAGAATGAAAAAGTGTTCTAATATTGTTCTGACCTTTTAACCTTTTAGTAGGCTCAGGAAATGAGGTGCTAACACAATTTGCATTATTGTGTTCTCTGTGCCATGAACTTGTTTGAATCTTAGGCTAAGAAGATTCCATCTCAATGTCCATAAACACTAACATTTTCAACAATGCATCCTCATGTTTGTAAGAATTCTGTCAGACTAAAGCTTAGAAATAAATAATTATGGTCAAATTTGTGTTAGTTAAAGTATGAGTCAACTCAATTTAAAATTCAAATTTGTCAAGGGTGCAATGTTCCTTTCCTTTCCTGCTTGATGCCTGATTGACCTTAAAAACACTTTATAAAGGAGAAATTTCCTCAAACAGCAAAGCATTTTTTAAAAGAATTATTATTAGAGATAACTTTTCTAATATAGTCCTGAGATAAGTTACTTGCTGGCTATAGAAAAGCAAAAATATAGCTTAGATATATATCTTATTTATAATAAATATATTTTGGTTTTGGGGCTATACTCAGCGGTGTTCAGGGTTTATTCCTGGCTCTGAGTTCAGAAATCACTCCTGGCAGGTTCAGGAACCATATGGGATTTTGGATTAAACCTGGGCCACAGACAAGGCAAATGCTCTACCTGCTCTGCTATTGCTATGACCCCTAGCTTTTAAATTTGTCTATTGTCCACTTGCTTATCTGTTTGTAATTAATTCATCTAATATATTCTAAATAGAAATCATTTGAGCCAGAAAGAAAAGTCTGGAATTCTAGAATTACTATATCACATTTTCACTTGTGTGCAGGAAGCCTCTACTTCACAATGTACCTATCTAAAATGTCTGCTTATCAAGTACTATAAGTCTAGATTATCCCAGGTTATTCCAAAAGCCTGAGCTTTTATTATAGGTATAGTCACAGACTCTGTAACTCCACTTTATTGGACACAGGAACTAAAAGCCTCCAGAGTGACTGATTTAAATGTCGATGGAGTTCTAATTTCGTCACCTACAGATTTCAATAATTTAATATAATTTATATGTCTCTATACACATGTATCAATTATACTTTTAAAAGATTTCAAAGTCATCATCAAAATGTCATTTGTTTGCAATAAAATGAGTCTAGTCTATTTCTCTAAAAATATTTATGTTTGAACTCTTCAGAGAAGGACAAATTTTGGTGGGTAATGTAAAGTTTTAAAGTCCCTGTTTCTGCAGCTCCGATATTGGTTTAATAATACCTCATATAATTTTAATGAGAAATAATGGAGCAGTGTTGTAGTTAGCACATCATGGATTCAGTGAATTATAGATCCTTATTATTTTATATTCCTAAAATCTAAGAGGTCTGGACTTACTAAAGATCAGTTTCCAAAATTCTGACTCATACTTAGAAAACATAAAGATAAGTTCTATCTTTTTTTCTATTTTAGGGGGTATAAAATATTACTAAAAGTAACTGCAACCTAATTCAAAATTTGGAGATAAGTAGAATTATTGTGATTCAGATTGTGTGAGAAGGATTGATGAAAAGCACTCTGCGTGGCCAAATTGAATGCTCTATGCTGGAGAGTGAGCTTTGTTTCAGATTCTCACTAAAAAAAACAAAACAAAATAAACAAAAAACAACCAATCAAACAAACTAACAACAACAACAACAACAAAAAACAAACCTCCCATAAAAACTAATGAATGTTTATCAAGTTAATACTAAAAAAAAAAAAGCTTTAGTAATATGAGCTTGGGTATAGTAGTGCTCAGAATAGAAAGTATTATTGATTTGCAGAAAGTAGTAAAGATTGGGCTGAAACCTCTGGAACAACATCTAAATGGTATCTTAAAAAAGGAAATATTCAAATCTCGATCTTACAAAAGTCATAGCAGAAAAAAGAAAAAAAGCACCATAGTTATGGTCATGTTTAGGCAAGTTTAAATACATCTCAATAATAGAAGAGAAGGCCTCCAAAGTAAACTGAGGAATGCAAATTAAAGATGACTATTAAACTTTTTACCTTTGTAAAAAAATTATAAAAATAATATTCATAGTGGCCAGAGTTGTGGTACAGGATGTAAGACGTCTGCCTTACACATGCTAACCTAGGATCGACCGCAGTTCGATCCCCCGGCGTCCCATATGGTACCCCAAGCCAGGGGCACTTTCTGAGCACATAGCCAGAAGTAACCCTGAGTGTCACCGGGTGTGGCCCAAAAAAACCAGAAAAAAATAATATTCATAGGTTGAATATGTCATTAATATTCACATGTTAATATATATAATAGTCATAATTTATATATTCATTAAATAAAAATAGGCTAGAGAAGTATAAATCAAGTCTAAAATCTCATTTATAATTCAATCTTGTTATATTTAATCTGCAAATTTTATCCCCTGTAACTATTTTGGTGAGAGCTACCCCACAGTATTGGAGTCACCAATGCTACTCCTGATGGTGCTCAGGACATGCGGTGTCTGAGATAGACTCAAGGCCCTGTATATACATGCACCTAACATTTTGGGTGATTTTACAGATATTCTGGAAGTATCTGGATGATGACACTCTAAGAATTTTAGATTATAGTCAGTGAATAAGGGCTATTAAATGTACATTTTCTTTCCAAACCCTATTTGGGAGTAAGGATGGTTGGACCAAACCTGGTGGTACTCAAGGGTACTTCTTTGTGCTGTGTTTTTCCCTGTGATGTTCAGGGACAATGCTATGTTGTAGATCAAATATGAGTAGTTGTCCAGTCATTATTATAATAGATAAAATTTTCAAGTTCATTTCTGATAGTGAATGATAAAATAATTCAAACAAAAATGCACACATAAAGACATTTGGAATATCCAAGGAAACGGATATCAGATATGATATTATATCTTGCTTGAATAGTCATTGACCATCCAGGTAAAGTTAAAATAAGGAATCTGTATTTAAGTTAAACCTCAGTGTATTGAAAGATTTTAAAAAGAAAAGATAATGTAATAAGTACAGGAACAATATTTTATTGAGATTATAGCATAGTGTAACCTTTCCCTTACTTCCAATGTTAACCTCACCCTACTTATTAATGAAAAAGCTCTTAATCCAATTCAAATGCCATCTCTTTTTCCTTATCTCCTTTGACTTTACTGCTAATATCTTGCTTAGTTACATCCTTTTCCTTGTTTTCTTTTGTTTCGTCCTTTGAGTCTCTTATCTCTATTTTTTTACAGGCTTTTAAAATTTCTTTAATAAATGGTTTTCCTGATTTTTTAATACATTTCCATATTATTTAGGTTTTTGGAGGCCACAACCAGCTCTGCTTAGGGTTTCTTCTTAGCTCCATGCAAAGGGATTGTTTCTGTCATAGCTCTGGGTATGTCCGCATAGGGTGCCGGGGATCAAATCTGTACTAGCTGTACTATTTCCCTAATCCCTGTTTTAAAATATTTAACATTTTAAAATAGTTTTTCTTTTTCAATTTTATGCTTTTGTTTTATATCTTTTCTTTTCATCACCCACCCCCTGGGAGTCACACCTGGCAGTACTCGAGAGACAATGCAATCTGGGGTTCTTGCACGCATAGCATGCACTTCAGCATTTGAGAAATCCCTAGGTCACCTTCTTTTCTTTTTGAAAACATCTCATAGGTGAAGTCCTTTGTCCTACAATATAACTGGAAATATATATACTTGTTTGCCATTTCTAGATCTTCAGTACAGATTAAAATCTTTATCTTTCTTTCAAGAAAAATTCCCTCACCAGACTAAGTGAATGACATCTATTTTTATTTCTATTTTCTGTGAAAGAAAACTGGGATTTCATTCATATCTTCCTACCTCAGATTTATTTTATTTGACAAAACCTACAAAACCCATCCTTATAATGATTTTATATAGCAAGATTATATAGTCCTTATAATAACCTGCTGTTTTCTTTTCTTTTTCTGTTTCCAGTGAGGTGGCCTTAATACTACCACCCCCTGTTACAGTATTAATGCTTTCAGGTGTTAAAGTAATGTGTATCCATATTTTTCTCCATTTAACATTTCTATCTAGAATGGCATATTTTATTATTTCAGTCCCCTACTTTAGTAAGAATCTACCACCCTATGCCCTATCTTGGTGAGAAAGTGTAAACCTGTTAGCACTGCTGGCACAAAAACTTTCTTATAATATGTGCCCTGCAGACTTTTCAAAATCACAAAAATACTTATCACCGTCTTCAATCACATGTTGCTCGAATCATCCAGAATTTTCACTACTTCGGGTTGTGTATATAGTCTACTTTGTCTTTTTCTTTTCTTTTCTTTCTTTTTTTTTCTTGAGCTATACTATCTTGCCATTCTATGCTGAATCATGTATGTTTAGGATGAAATTTAGGGTCTTAGAAAACACCCTTGGTGCCCAGCTCAATGTGTTCCTTCTAGCTTCCAGAGATCTTCATCACCAATTTTCCCTGTTAAAGTACTTAACACATAGGTGTGTAATTGTCTGGTAGCTTGTCTCTCTTTTTCAGATCCATAAAATCAGGAACTTTAAATTGTACACATTTTCTCACCTAGAACATATAGTAAGTATTTATTGAGATGTTTTTAATGAGAAAAACTATAAAACATAAAATTACTTGAATATTTTAAGGTGAATGATTAATACATTTTAAAAGATAGAAATAATAAGATTAGAAATACCGAATTCTTAACTACTTAAGACGAATAAAAGGCACAGGATGAATAAGATGTCAGGGAAGAAACCAAAACCATAATACGATCCCTTTGTCATATACCACTAATCAATAAAACATAAGTTGATAGTAAAATATAATGCACTGAGGTTGACAGGCAAGGTCAACGAATTGGAAGTGAAAGACAGACTCCAAATCTGAACTCAATTTTTGTGGCATAACTCCAGCTTCATAACTGTAAATAGGACTCTGGATTTTCAACCTGATATGGGTAGGAAGATAAAATGGAATAATAAAATGAAATATGTTAAGTGCTTGGTTAACAAATTAGTCGTAATCTTATGCTCCCTGTATAATTGAGAATGACAAAAATAGGAGCTTAGAAAATAATTCTGACCATATCGGGCTTTTGATGCATTTGATGCAGAGAGGATGAATAGTGCATTTGATGCAGAGAGAGAATAAATGTGACAAAATACTGGAAGAAAATGTAATTTTAAAAAATGCTTTAAATTTTTTTTAATATTTCTAGAAACATTTTAGAAAATTTTTAGAAAAAATTTTAGAATAAATTAAAAATAATTCTAAAAATGTTTTAGAATATTTCAGTATTAAAGTAAGGAGTTGCATCCATGAAACTCTGAGGATGAAAATGCAGCATCCATTGAAAAAATTTGGTATAGACTTGTGAGGTGATAAGAGAGAAGAGAAACATATATTTGCAAACAGCTTTTAGTTAAATGCAATAGTTAAATATTGATTACAAAAACCGGAAATGTTTCCCAGTCACTTTTTTTCCTTGAGGAAAATAGCACCTTAAATTTAGAATTCTTGCATGATTTATTTTTAAAGAACATGAGTTTTAATTTTAATTATTTACTTGGTTTTGGGGTCACAGTTGGCTTACTTCTGCCTCTGCATAAGAGATCACTTCTGGTGGGGCTCTACGGGCAATATTCCATGTCGGTCTTGAACCCGATTCAGCTGTGTGTGGTACAAGCTCATACCGGCTTTGCTATCTCTTCAGTACCAAGTATGTTATTTTTAATAATAATAAGATTTCAATTGAATAAAATCCAAAATTCTGTGCCTTGGGTATCCCACAAATACCCTGGAGGTGTCATGCAATATCAGCAGAAGCAGGCACCCAGCACAAGAAGCAGAGGCAGATCCGATAAGATACTTTATTGCTAAGCAAACCCTGCGGTAGAAGTCTTGAACTGTATTTGATTCAATCTTCTTATTTTAATATTATTTTCTCTTTGAAAAATAAAAATAACTACATTCTAATCAAACAATTTTAGATGACCAATACAAGCAAATTGCACTGAGAATGAGGAATAAATTTTGTTGATGTTTTCTTACAATTCTTCCTTCCTAATATCTTCCCCTCGGAAAATATTTTGAAGCACTGAAGCTTTTCCATATCACCATTTCCTAAACCAATAAAATAACATCAGAAATATGTCAATATCATTTTGTTTTTAAAGTAACATTGAAAGAATTTCGTACCATTCCGGACAACACAAAATATTATCATTCAATTTTTAACCCTCTTATGGACCTCTGGAAGATTTTATTATCACGATTGTCATACAAAATTATTAAAATGGAAGAAAAATCATACCTAAAAGAAATTTATATTAGTAATTCTCAATTAAGCACAAAATCCTTGAGGGCTGGGATATGTCTTATTTGTCTATATATTTTTAAGCTTGATATAATGTTTGTCTATAATAAATACTAAAATATTTTTGAATAAGTGGTATGTAAATATATAACACTTACATAGAACATACTATGTATCAGACTTCCATATAAAATGTTTTTACAAATATTAACTTATTTAATTTTGTTTATAAAACACTTTCTTTACAAAGGAAACTAAGCAGGAAGTGTTGATTACTTGCCCGAATGAAACAGTTTCTTAGAAAGTGCACAGTTCATGAAGCTGAGCATTGCCAAGCCATACCAGAATCTGCTTTTAAAAAATTATCTTAGAAGAATATAACTTTAAAATAAAATATATTTTCATGTTTTACAACACTGTGCTTAATCAAATAAGATGAGTTGAAATACATATTAAATATCATTTGTTTGTAACTTTGAAAAAGTCTATTACTCTAAGGAGTTTATTTTCCTCATATCTAAAATCAGGATAGTAACTAGTATTTTCCAAACTTATTGCTAATATTAAAGAATTTATAGGAAAATACAAAATAATCACAAATGATATATGTTACTTGTGTATCAAATAGAATATTATTTCTCCCCCCTCCCTTTCACAAAGGTACATATTTGTACATGGCCCATCATACAAGTCTTAGCAAAATGAGATTGAATTTCTGTGTTTCAAAAAGCATTTCAAAATCTGGTAAAGCTAAATTTCATTCACAAAGCATTTACTGCTTTGTTAGATAAGTTTCAAGCCAATAACTTGTTTTCTAGAAATTTTTTTTTTGTGGAAGAAGTTTTTATGGTCTAAACATCTACTTCAGGGAGGAAAATATTCTAAAATAAAATTCCACATATTTTTAAAGGAAAAACTATTAGACCAATAGTAGTAATATGTTATTATTTCATGGATTTTCACTCCTCCAATTCTTGCAGCACATACCTCTCTCTGACATTTATGGACTCTCCCAAATCTCACCGGAGCCATTTTAGAGTGCTTCCTGATCATGACTAAGTATTTTAAGATCATATACAACATATAATCAAAGACCCCTTCCTCATTAATATTATAATTTAGTTGTTTTGGTTAGGGTCTGGGAGTCCATGTATAGTTTTTTTTAATTTTTTTTTTTAGTTTGCAGTCTGACTTGAAAATATTGATGTAGGTTATCATTGAAAATATCAACAATATCATATTTTCAGTTTTTTTACTAAATTTAAAACTAACAATAGGTAATATTTTAATTCAGGTCAACGTTTAATGTGCCAAAAGAAGTTTATAAAAACAAAGTTGCCATGAGAGTACTATGGTAAGTTAAAGCTTTATTTCTTTAACTGATTTAAGCAATTACTATTTTATCTATCCATCATCATTCAGAATTCCAATAACAACAAAAAATTGTTGTTAGCTGTATATGTATTAGCTAATTTCCTTCAAATTCAGGCATCATGAAATAGTACAATTCTGAGATATTTAGTACACCCTTATAATAAGGAGCTCACATTTACTATACTCAGTAAATTGGTGTGGTCAATAAGTAATCTTAGAATATTTAAAATATGATTAAATATTATTCTTGTGGCTATCATTATTGCAATTAGGGACACTGAACCAAAACAAATCCCAGCTGACGGATGTTCTGCGCTATGTTAAAATATTGAGTAAAATGCCCACTGAGAATACTGACTTCAATTGCAAAATGTTTTGCAAATTAAATCACCTTAGTTCCTCTCATAAGGCTAGTGTGAAAACAGAAGTAATTTTTACTTTTAAAAGCTACGTTCTTTAACCACACAGTTAGCAATATATTATTACAGATTTCACGTTATAAATCATCCCACACACTAAAAGCATTTCTTTTGCATTTTTTGTATTTGTATGGCATATATATAATATATTAATATAATGTGCATAATGATACCTACAAAATTGTATATATATATATAGATGTTTTCTATGATCATTTAAGCCAGATTAAGGTTTGGAAACTTATTTCAGGTCAGTTTTCAGAAGTACCTGGTTTTACACTGTTTTATTTTGAACATTGCACTTTCAATCACACAATAAATTTTAACAAATAGCCTTGAACAGATAGATTACATGGTTCATGTTAGTTACAGCCATGACATTTTGACAGTCTGTCTCCTCAGGATAGGCAAATAGAAGTTTACCTTTTAGTCTAGCAGACACTTTATAGGTTAAGACATTCTCTTAGAACTTTTTTTTTTTCAGGCACATTTACAGAAATTAAGCTTAAATCGTGGATTAAACCACTAATTGCACTGTTGACTTTTTAATTTTAATTGGATTTCCTTGTATCTAAATGAAAATTGATGTGGTGGGAAAAAATAACTTGCTAGAGTATTTCTTTGGAGGATCGATATGTTTGGGGGCACCACACCCGAAGATACTTAAAGCTTATTTCTGGCTTATTTGATCAGAGATCACTCCTGGTGGGCTTGGGGTTCTGGAGATAGAACCCAGGTTGGCTGATAGAGCTTTGTCTTTCACCCGGACTTGGACAGGGCATCATGGAAAAAAAAAAGTATCATTTTGGAAACTATCACACAACATATTTTCCCTAATAGGTGTGAAGAATGGCTGCTACGCATAAATGATTGTTGGAAAATAATTCTCTGTAAAACATGACTTAACAAGCACTCTATTCACCCCTGTGCTCATTTTCAATATCCAGCACGACCACGGCACATCACACGGAGACAAATATGACCAGTTTGTTTTTAATAAACACCTTTTTAGGGAAACCCCACAACTTTCAGCCCCGTAATTTCACAGCAGAGAATCTGGAGAATAAAGTTTTGAGGGAATATCATTATCAACAGCAGGAAAAACAAAAGTCCAAAGAAGTCACAAGATTCTGCAGTAAGAAACTACAAATTGTAATACCTGCTCAGGTGGCAGGCTTTCTTAAAGACTGGGTAAAATGAAGTGTTCAAGACCACGCTGACCCTATATTGAAAGTCAAACACCCCAAACTGCAGTATCATTACCCCCCCCAAAGCAAGGTATCAGACACCCCTCCATTATTAACCATCCTGCAAACATCCCAAAGCTCTCCACCCCACTCCTTCCCACATCCTTCTTACCTGGAAAACTCAGCAGATGTTGCAAGAGGTTCGCAGGTGGCTCCAGAGATACAGGACACTCACGCTACAGCACCCATCTCCCGGGCAGGAGATGCCACTAGGAGCTGGTGAGGTGCAGACTGCGCACACCTCTCCAAGTCTGGAAGGTCCGGTCCGCCAACCGTGCGCGCTTTGTCAGCCACCCAGCGCGCAGGGGAAGCTGGCTTTCCTAGTTGGACGTGAGAACAAATGACATTAGTCCTGAGTCCTCCCCATCTAGCCCCCTCCCAAATTTCCTACCCTCTAATTCTGCCTTCAGGAAAGGGTTTAAGTCTAAGACCTGATGCGCCTCCCTGGCTACCAGGCAGAAACACTCTGCTGAGGCTTTATTTTCATCTCTCCAAAGTGCTGGAGAGCTCACCTATCCGGTGCCTTCCTCCCCTCGCTCAGCTCTGAGCAGTGCGCAAACTTCTGTCTTTTAAAGAGTCGGATCCTCTCCCGCGCTCCCGCCCCACCCGCGTCCGCCTCCCCCCTGGCAGAAGAGGAGGTGGCAGCGGAATTGTTGATTGCCAAGGCACCCCTCCTTTCCACCTCGCACCCGCACTCTCCCGCCCACGCCAGCCCTCTAAGGTCCCTGGAAAGGGAGGGACAAGCAGAGCAACAGCGCTCACTCATCCCCCCCCTCCAAGCCCGCTAGTGAAGCTGAATTCGAGGTGATAGTCTCTTCTTGCTCCAGGCCCCCATCAGCTCTCACCCCAAGGGGTCCCGGACACCCAAACCCAGCGGAAACAGGGAGAGCAGGAGAGGGACGAGTTAGACCCCGTTTTTTTTTTTTTTTTTTAGGGATGGAAGGAGCTTAGGAAATTGGGAATTTAGCCCCGAGACATCGCTTCTCCGGAGTACCCACATTTTTTAGAGGGAGGCGAGTTTCCAAAAGAAATCTCAAGTCCCCGGACCACTCGGACTCCTTCCCCACCACCACACCACACCACACCGGGGATTAGCACCACCTGCGCGTCTGGTGGAGAGCGAAGTGGAAAGGGAGTGAAAGGGAGCTGAGGACGGGTGGGGAACGGGTGGGCTAGGTGTTGGGGTGCTGAGCCGAGACAAGTTAAGGACCACAGGGGCTCTGCGGGAGAGGCTCAGGGCAGGGTCCTGCAAGCCCTGGAAGAGGGTGCGGAGTTGAGCAGCAGCAGTTTCGGAGCTGCAAGTACAAGGCTAGATTTGGGGGAACAGCGCCCTCCACTTCGGGGGGCTGCTGGTCAGTAACCCCGAGTGATGGATTGAGTGAGGACAGCAGCGAGGACAGCATGGGAAGATGCGGCTTCGGAGTGCCAGACAGGCAAGGATTTCAACTCTTCTCTCTCCCGGGCTAAAGCGTTAGATGCCAGGAGGATCAGGGGCAACTCAATTCCAGTCAGGACGCAAACCGGGCTGAGGAGAGCGCCCCGGGGAGCGGGCAAGTTGATTCCAAGGACATGCAGCCCTCAACCTTGTTTAAAGCCACTGTTAGTTCAAGAGAGGCAGCAGCTAACCTCAACCCAGACCCCTGTCCCTGTAATTCTGCTCAAGGGGCATTGGATTAGAAAACAGAATACTGCCTGTCCCAGGACTGAGAAGTGTGTTTTGGTACATTGTCCAGTTACCATCGCTGTATTGCTCGGCTTATAAAATGGACATAACAATATAATAAATAGTCAAAGGCAATTCTGCACACTTTTCCCGGGCAGTAGGACTAGGAGTTGTTGTCTTCTCTCTCTCTCTCTCTCTCTCTCTCTCTCTCTCTCTCTCTCTCTCTCTCTCTCTCTCTCTCTCTCTCTCTCTCTCTCTCTCTCTCTCTCTCTCTCTCCTCTCTCTCTTTCTCTCCTCTGTCTACATAACTGTCTCTCTGTCTCTTTCTTTGTCTCTGTCTGTCTGTCTGTCTGTCTGTCGTCTGTCTGTCTGTCTGTCTGTCTGTCTCACTTTCTCTCTCTTCTTCCTCCCTCAAAGCACTCAGGCAATAGAGTTGCCTTGAGACTAGAACTGCAATCAGGACCCATCTGTTCTTGGATTTCTTCTCTGAAGAGATTAACTACCATAGGCAAAAGGTGCGTGTGTCTGTCTTATTTTGGTTTCAGGGTACCTAAAGAACAGAGTCCAGGGGCCAGATCATCTTTCAAGCCTGACTATCCAGGGGTTCTGTTTTTCCAGGATCTTCCTGCATAAGTCCCCCTTCTTGTCTGCTCCTCCAGTCTGGTGACCCAGAGGGCTCTGTGACTCACCATGCATTCAAACCCTTCTAGCACCACCCCACTGCCGGGAAATAGTCCACAGAATCTTTATTACTCGGATAAATGGTAATAGCATTAATGATTACAAAGAAATGTAACAAGAAATGGAATTGAGGCAACAGTGAGAGGAAAACATTCAAACAAACACCACACCACGACACATACAAAAACACATAACAGCACAAAAACTTTTATAAGATACTTGAAGTCAGGATTTAGGGATGAATATTCACTTCCTATTTTGATATTATTTTGTTCTCTGATTTCCAGGTGCTGTTGTATAGCTATCACCTGACCACATTCTCCTTCTAGAATTCTGTTTCCGAACATTAATTGCCCACCCTCTTTTAATGCAAACAATTATTATGGATGTTTGGGTATCTCAGACAAAGACTGGAGGTCAAATATTAACACTAACAAAATAATGGAAATAACATTGTTTGGGGAAAATTTATTTTTCTCAAGAGGAGGGCATTTCTAGCCTGCTCTTGTACATTATTGCTATCCTCGTTGTACCACGGAACAAGCACAGAAAGATTTTTCTGCTAGAGGTTAATCCTAGGACAGCCTTCATTTCTAATATTAACAACTTGCGTTTTGAGAGCTGCATGGACTTGGTTCTATAAAACTACTGAAAAATAAGTGCAATGCAGCTCATATCCAGTACTTAAAGAGACAAAACAGACGTCTGAAAATTACTGAGAAAAATTGAATGAATATATTTTGAAGGTGTAAACTGTATCTAGTGTAAATAAGAGACTCAGGCTGATTAATGTGTATGGAAAGTTAACTCTACTGATGTCTTAACACTATCAAAATATTTTCTTTGTAGGTATTGAGTTGTAGATGTGTGTGTGTGTGTGTGTGTGTGTGTGTGTGTGTGTGTGTGTGTAGAAGGAGCTGTTAGCTTTAGCATAGTCTGATAAGGGAAACTAACAATGTTTTTGGAAAATGCCATGAGTCCCATTATTAGTTTTGAAATCAATTTAGTGGTTTATATCAATCACTTGCTATAGTTTAACAAGAAGTTTGAACAGAATAAAAAATAATAAACTATCTCCTGGGATATGAGTAAACATGGTTTCTTAAAATGTGCATATCTTCTACATATGTATGTGAGCACTCAGTTACTAACTAGAATATATTTTATTCTAACAATAAATATATTTTAAGATTCTTGGCTCAAATAAGTCATACTTCAAAAAATTAGTTTTTGAAAGGAATTAAAAAATAAAGTATTTTAAAATGTAAGATTAACACATCTTTGGTATTCACACTGATTCCTGGGACTATCTAATTCTATTTTATTTTCGATTTATAGGTCACACCCAGCTGCTCTCAGGGCTGGCTCTATGCTCAGAAATTGTTCCTGGCAGCTCGAGAGACCATATGGGATGCCGGGATTTGAACCACCATCGTTCTGCAGGTAAGGCAAACGCCCTAACTCCATGCTATTTCTCTGGCCCCTCTAATTCTATTTTAAATGAAGTTTGAATTTTCCTTCTACCTTGTCTCTCCTTAAAATTTTCCCTGGGGTAAACATAGAGAGTAATAGACACTTTTGGGTACATAACTTATTACATAATACTATAATCTTTATTATAATTGTAAACTATATTTTTCCCATTAGATGGTAGAGATAGTCACTTACCTTGTATAAGGCCAACCCTGGTTTCACTTCTGGCACCAGTCATCCCCTAAACACCACAGATTCTATCCCAGAATACTACTTGAGAAACTCTTCCTCCAAACTTTGGGCTGATGTTAATTAGGGAGTAGAATTCAGTTGAAAATCTCTTCTTTTACATTTGGATATGGAAGTTAAACCTTTAGATTCAAATTTCATTCTAGCCTTCAAAGCTTCTATTGTCATTCTAAGGAAGTAAAAGCCTGTCACTAACTTTGGGTGGGTTGTATAACTTCTTATAGCTTTCTCTCCAGAATAAGACTTAATCTTTTGGAAAAAAAATAGAGCTTAGATAAGACCATTTATTCAGATCTAGAACCATTGGTGGTTCTATATCCAAAGATTGGTAATAAAACCATGAAGTTTTGAATTGCTTAAATGGAGAGATTTCCCCTTATTAAATATTACCCCTTGTTATACATTGTAATACAATGAAGATCACAGAGAGATTGTGAAAAATTTTGCAAGAGTATCTGTATTATACATAGATGAAAAATTATTAGGATAAAGGATTCATTTGTGTCTGTTGAAAATAAATTTAAGGAAAAACATTTCTAGCCTCTCGAGAACACACTGATTTTAGTTGACTCTCCATCAATTACTTTTATTTCACTTAAACAAACCATAATATCTTTATGTCTTTAAAGCCTTTATGTCTTAATATATTTAATAATCTTTATGTCTAGAATTTAATGCATATCTATATTAACATATATCATAACACATTGAGTTCCTTATTCCTATAGGGCCCAGATTCCATTTTTTTTTTGTTTGTTTTTTTTCTGCCACATCTGGTGGTGCTCAGGGGATACTACTGGGTCTGCACTCAGAGATCAATCCTGACAGGCTCAGAGGATCATACGGGATGCTGGGGATCAAACCCTAGTTTGTGCTCGGTTGGCAACGTGCAAAGCAAATGCCCTAATGCTGTGCTGTCACTTTGGCCTCAAGATTCCAAATTATTATATGAGAGTTCTTAAATCTCTCTTAGGTTGTGATAATTATGGTTCCCACAATTTGTTTAGACATGTTTGTTTCTGAAATCTATTATGCTGAGTGAAAGAAGTCAGAGGGAGAGAAATAGGCACAGAATAGTCTCACTCATCTTAAGAAAAATTAAGGACATTATTGTAATAATGCCCAGAGATAATAGAGATGAGGGCTGGAAGGACTGGTTCACAATATGAAGCTCACCACAAAAAGTAATGAGTGCAGTTAGGGAAATAACTACACTAACAACTATTATGACTATCTTAATCAGTGAGAGAAGTAAAACTCCTGTCTCAAATACAGGCAGGGGTTGGGAAGGAAGAAGGGGGGCGGCACTGGTGGTAAGAATGTTGCATTGGTGAAGGGGGGTGTTCTGTTTATGACTGAAACCCAACTATAATCATGTTTGTAATAATGGTGCTTAAATGAAATAGTAAAGAAAAAGAAATGTTTGTTTCTTCCTCTTTTAGTCTTCTAAACAGACAACAATCAACGATTAGCTTTTATTTAATTACCCTTTACATGGTAAAGGTATATATCATACATATCATATCAAAGATAATAATAATTTGCTTAGGTAAAAATAAAAATTTCAATGTTTAGATAACTTGGATTTTATCTCAGTAGATCAAGCTCTCTTGAGGGTAACCTCCTATTTTGATTTTCTGCCTTCTTTCCAGAAATAGGAGCTGATAAACTTGTAAGTCACTCAGCTCTTCCTCTTTCAAGGACTTTAATTGTTGTGCTTCTCTATAGAAATTATGTCCTGGAAGACAGAAGCCACATTCCACTTAAAATAGAAGTGTCTGTCTAGATTTTATTCCATAAGCTTCCCTTGGGCTAACTGTTAATTTTATGAATTAATAAAACATGGAGGAAGGAAAATATGGAGGCATATACCACCAGTAATAGTGGCAACAATTTGCTCCTTACTTGATAAACTTGAGCAAAATCTAAATAGTTCTCATTTTAAAGAGGACTCTGCCCTTAATCATCACTCCTGGCAGGACTCAGGGTACCATATGAGGTTCCAAGGATCAAACTGGGTCATCATCATATAAGGAAAGGATTGCTGTATTGTTATACATATATGTATATATAGACATATCTCTAGTACCTATAGAGAATTTTAGGAGGAAACCTGGATGTTAGAGAAAAAAAACTGCAGAGATAATTTATCCCATGCATTAAATACATAATTCCTATCTGAAATAAAATTGTTTACATTCTAGATTAGATAGATAATACAGTGAGTAAGGTACCTACTTTGCACACACCAGAGCCTCACCAAGAACCACCAGGAGCAATCTCTGAACACAGAGCTAGCAGTAAGTCATGAAAAAAGCAGAGAGTGATTCAAACCAAAACACTCATCCTTGGCCCCAACATTTTCATCCTACTGGGAGAATAACGATGTATAATAAATACCCTATGTTATATGTTACTAACACCAGATACTAAGAATGCTAGGATTATCTCAGTCAGAGATTTGAGAGGCAGACAAGCACTCATACTAGGAATGCTCAGAAGGACCTGTTGGAACAGAAGTGTGAATGAGAAGGATCCAATGGATCCCTTGACAATTTGACAATGCCATTGCACTTCCACCCCATTATAAAAACTAAAGACAGGTCCCTCAAGTGTATAGTTTCATTTAATAATTGTATGTACATGTCTTTGTGAAGGTTCTTAGTAATGTTCTCTATATGATATTTTCATTTTCTTAGTCCATTCTCAGGTGTCTGAGAACAGGAAAATATTTGGTTTGCAGTTAAGTGGTAAGTAGGATAGGTCAGAGTAATTTTCAATTCTTTTGAGGTTGGTATATATGAAGTTAAGTTAGAAGAGCCTTTCATATGGTGCTAGCCACTTGGTTTAGATTATCTCAGGATATTCTAGCAGAATGCTAAAGTGAGAGAATATACAACTTTTCCAAAGTAATAGCTGACTTACCTTTAATATTATATCCCTTAGATTTTCATTTTTTAAAATAAGGGACAATAGTTTTATTACATTTGCCTTATTAAATACTAGATATTGTAATAAAAATTTCACTATATTACTTCATTTTAATTTTATGAGACATGATTAACCCCATGTAAATAGAGACACATTAAATAGACTATATGATTTGATGAAGTTCAGATTATCATAAAGACATTCTAATATAGCTATACTAATATATATCTGACAAATCTTGAATTCAGTAATTACTCTGCACATATATATTCATGTATGTACATTTTAATGAAAAATAATATTGATTTAATAAACACACTTCCAATTTTTAAAAATAACCAAACAAAAATATTTCAATAATCTTTCTCATAAACTGTACACAATAAATTTGTACCTAGCCATCAAAACTGCAGTAGATTAGAGCCTTCAAGGCACTATGTAGTATAATGGGAGAGTCAAACCATTTAAACAATTAATAATAACTTAAAGATCTTTAGCACAAGTATGTTTCTGTGCCCCAGGAGCTCAGAAAGAGAGGATTAATTCTTCCTGAGAAGAGATTTGTTTTTACTAGTTATTGTCTCTGTGAAATTTAATACTCTGGCACTAAATGACTGGTGTGGGTGGGCGACTGTTAGAAAAACAGAACTTTATGTGACCTTAAAATAGAATTTTCCTTGTCTATATAAAATAATAGGTAGCTTTTTAAATTGCATAGTAAATAAATATGAATTAAATTGTATATCAGTAGAGTATGTTGTCTACACATATTTTCTTTAGGTAGTAAGTATTGGCACTCATAGAAAATTATTTCAGCTCAATGTTTTAAAAAATATTATCTTGATAATTTTCATGAACCTGAAAATTAAAGGGTAGAAAATAAAATGGATTTAGTGTTAAATATGGAAATAGAGCATTTCAATGGTGAAATAGAAAACGGGGCAAGAACAATTAACTCAAATGCTAAAAATAAAAAAAAATTCCAGTGTATAAAAAATGTTTTTAATAAAATTTAGAATCTTCTGCTCTACCAGCACCAGTTGGCAGGGCAGAGAAAGAGAGAGAGAGAGAGAGAGAGAGAGAGAAAGAGAGAGAGAGAGAGAGAGAGAGAGAGAGAGAGACAGAGAGAGACAGAGAGACAGAGACAGAGACAGAGAGACAGAGACAGAGAGACAGAGAGACAGAGAGAGACAGAGAGAGACAGAGAGAGACAGAGAGAGACAGAGACAGAGACAGAGACAGAGACAGACAGACAGAGACAGAGAGATGAGGAAACTAGAGAGAAATCTCAGAAATAGAAAGGGTATGTCTTAAAACACAAAATAAGTGAGGTGCAGAGATATAGTGCAGCAGCTAGTGCTCTTGTCTTGCTCAATACTGACCCAAGTACAATTGTAGGTCCCTAAAGCCAGCCAAGGATGATCCCTGAGAGTTAAGTTTGAAATAATCACTGAGCATTATGGGTGTGGCCTCAAAACAAAACAAAAGGAAGACTGTGAGAAATAAGGTATTTCATTTCTCTGGTGAGTCTTAAATTACCCCTTTTACTGAAGTTATATTATTCTTAAATATTGACTACAAAATGCTAATGTGGTTATTACAGAGTGCTATAAAGAATATAGGCATTGAGTCAAAACAAGTCTTCTATCCTTAATAGCCTCTGTCACTGGAGCATCAGCTTTTTCTTTTTTTTTTTTTTATCAGTTTTCCTTTCTATATTTCCAAAGGGGAGCAATATTTTTCTGTATCTTCTTTTATCCCTGTTCTATTTAAAGAATGTATTCTCCATTATAATTTTTTTCAAACAGTGTTTATATTTTACCTGGCTTTCTGTCTCCATACTATTATTTACTCTTTACCATACTGTCATTTATTGCAGTTTGCCTTCTCCTTCCTAAGAAATTATTTTTATCATTCAATAATGAGTCAGATTCTCAGCTTTAAGAAAATAAAAGTTGTAGAATACATTATTATTTTAAAAAAGATGTTTTTCTTTTTCTGAGTTGAACTGTTCAAAAATAATGAACAAGCAAAAATCACTATGGCAAAGATACAGATTTGATTAAAAGAAAGTTTTGATTAAAAGATTTAGGGGCTGGAGAGATAGCTTGGAGGTAGGGCTTCATGCAGAAGGACGGTGGTTCAAATCTCGGCATCCCATATGATCCCCCAAACCTGCCAGAAATGATTTCTGGTGTAGAGCCAAGAGTAACCACTGAGCACTGCTGGATGTGACCCAAAAAATAAAAAAATAAATAAAAATAAAAATTTAGATAGTATTTACAAGATTTTAAAGGACTCAGATCACTTGGAGATTTCGTTCACTCTATATCCTGAGTTAGCAAATAAAGGTAGGGCCTGAGATTCTGTATTTCTAACAAGATTACATGCATTGGTGATGATTATGGATGACTGTTTAAGTAAAAATGATTTTTTAGAAGCATTCCCTTCAAATGTACATCATCTGAGAACCTAGCATTTTAAAATTTGGAAATAGTGTTAAGTCTATTTGAATACATTATTTTATGACCACAAAAATTAGTGTGAATTCTGATTTCCTTGGATTCAAAAATATCTTAACGAATATATATATAAATATATATATACATATATAGTAGAAGTATTGATAACAATTGTCTTTCAAAGGGATGCAGTTAAGAAAGATATGCATTGTGTAGGAGAAAGTTCAGAAAGAACTTTAACCTTGAGATAGTCTCTGATAATTATCTTTTCTGTGAAGGTGTTTAATTTTAAAGCAACTGGTTTCTCTTGGAGGTAGTAGGAATGTCACTGGTGAAGATGCTTAGATTATTGGTAGCATTGGTGGTAATAGTAGTGATATTAGTAACAGCGATGGTGATGGTGGTGTTTGATGATGATGGTGGTACAGGTAGCTGTGATGTAGAGGCAACTGTAATTTTATAATGATTATTGTTAGTATGGCGGTAAGTTTTAAAGTGAAAGTGTGATTGTTATGTGCATGATGTGAGGATTCTAGTGATGGGCTAAGGCTGTAGGATGATAAAATATTGATTGGCATTTTGTGTGTTGGTAGTGGTCTAATTATAATAGTGGTTATAGAATTGGAGGAAGTTCTTATGATAGTAACATTGGTGATGGTGTTAGAGGTTTTGATGGTGGTAGTAACAAATGAGAGGGGTAGTATGGAAGAGTTATCAATCTGCACTAAATAATAAAACAAGAAAAACTAGTTTTCAATTCAGGTTTGAGCCATTTGACATAACTATCTCCTTTTCCAAATTACTTAATGTCTGTGAAACTCAGTTTCCTCATTTATAAAAGTGCTAAAAATATTTAGCTATGAGTATGGTATGCTTATGAGAGTATGAAGTTTAGTTGAAATTAAAACATAAGAAGCATGAATCATGCAACACAATGTTAAATAATTTGTTGATTATTAGTAAATTGCCTGATAACACTACTCTTAACTTGTATACAAATGGATCAAATTCAAAGTATTGTTAATTTACTGAATATTTTCTCTATTTTTGGTAACATTCTCATTTTCTCAGATTAAGAGTCATAGATATGATATTTATCTTTGATTAATAAATTTAATTCAAATATTTATTTGAAAACTTTTTATGAAGTCTATCTTTTAGAAATGTATTCTAGAATATTATAGTATTTCTTTTTGTTTGCTTGGGGGCCACAACTGAAAATGCTCATAGTTTACTCTTGGCTCTGTATATAGGGATTAAATCTGGCTGAGCTGAGAGGACCACATAGGTGCTGAGGAGAAACTAATCCAGGTTGGCTGCCTGCAAAGCAAATTTACCCAGTACTCTCTCTCTCTGGCCCTCAAACAGTATATTTCTAGACAGAAATTTTAGCTGTTCTATAAACTTATAGGTGAAGAGTCAATATTCTTGCATATAGTTGTGTATTATTTTTTATATATCCTAACTGTTCAACCCAGGATTCACCCTAAGTAACATCAAGGAAGATGATTACATTCCCACTAGTCATAAGCTATTGAAATTCAAAACAAGTTTAATTTTCATCATAAACATAGAAAATTCTCTCCTTGAAAACATTAAGAAATTTCATTAAAATTCTAAGCCTCAGGACCGGAACACTAGTACAATCAGTAGGACACTTGCTTAGTCTGTTCCCACACAGCTTAGATCTGAGCCATCCCATATCCCTCTAGGAGAGATCCTTGAACACAGATCCAGGAGGAAGCTCTGTGTACTACCTCTTGTGGCTGCAACGTAAAGCAAAACAAGATATAAACCTCCTGACCATTCTAAATGTTTCCAACCATAACTATCTTTGTAGGTAAAATCATTTGGAAAATCATTTTCCAGCTCTCAACTTATCCTGACATGGCTCAGTGAAACTGACTTTCATGCATTAGAGATATAATATATAATAACTTCAGTTTTATTATGTGCTGTCCTGTTTATTATGTACAGATACTGTTTTTATGTACAGATTTATTATGTAGAATATTATATACATTCATATTATATATGTAGTTAATGTGTACATACATGGACACACATATTCTATGTACATCATTATAATGTGCATAATATAATATTGTGTTGTACTATATTATAATGTACATACTATATGTACATTGTGTATATTCTATGTATACATTATGTACATGCATTTTATGTATTCATTATGTACAGATACTGTTTAGATTTTGCATGTATTTTATTATTTACTAATCATGCTGAATATACACATACTATACTAAAATAAAGATTATTAAACTTAGAATTATTTAATTATTTATCACAACCATAAAGTGACTATATATTCCAACTGACCATTTAACTATAAAAAAGCTACCGCTTCTGATATTATTTACTGATTCTTTAAAACAAAGTGTATTTCAATACGAAAATCCCTTCCTTACACCTATATTCATTGCAGCACTATTTACCATAGCAAGACTCTGGAAACAACCAAGATGCCCTTCAACAGATGAATGGCTAAAGAAACTGGTACATATACACAATGGAATATTATGCAGCTGTCAGGAGAGATGAAGTCATGAAATTTTCCTATACATGGATGTACATGGAATCTATTATGCTGAGTGAAATAAGCCAGAGGGGGAGAGAGAGAGAGAGACGCAGAATGGTCTCACTCATCTATGGGTTTTAAGAAAAATTAAAGACATTTTTGCAATAACAACTTTCAGACACGAAAGGAAAAGAGCTGGAAGTAACAGCTCACCTCAAGAAGCTCACCACAAACAGGGATGAGTTTAGTTAGAGAAATAACTACGTTTTGAACTATCCTTATAATGAGAATGTGCAAGGGAAATAGAAAGCCTGTCTAGAGTACAGGTAGGGGTTGGGTGGGGAGGAGGGAGATTTGGAACATTGGTGATGGGAATGTTGCACTGGTGATGGGTGGTGTTCTTTACATGACTGAAACCCAAACACAATCATGTATGTAATCAAGGTGTTTAAATAAAAAATAGTGTATTTCTTTGTTTTACTCATGCTGAATTAACATTCTGCAAAGTATAAGTTAATTTTACTATAATCATAATTAATCTAATCAATAAATGATATCAAACTTTTACTTTTGTTTTTTGTTTTTTTGGAGCCACACTCAATGACACTCAGGGGTTACTCCTGGCTATGTGCTCAGAAATCGCTCCTGGCTTGGGGGACCGAACCACAGTCCATCCTAGGCTAGTGTTCATAAGGCAGATGCCTAACCACTTGCGTTACAGCTTCGGCCCCTATATAAAACATTTTTAAGAGTTTCCAGATCCCAAGAATAGTCTGCCAAATTATACAAAACAGAAATGTTCCACTTTTGTTCACTGGGAAAAATTATACTTCTTATTTTTGTTGTTTCTTATAAAATCATAAAAACTGCTCAAGCTTCAGTCAATGTTACTAATTGAAAAATAATTTGCTTTGAATTCTAGATATATGGTTTTAGAAACTTGCTAACTTCTTTGTGATCAGCTGTATAGTAAAGTTTATATGTGTATGCCCCTGTGTCATCTTTCTTTCTTTCTCTCTCTTTCCTTTTCTCTCTCTCTCTATACCTCCTCTCTTTCTTTCTCTCTTTCTCTCTCTCTCATACACACTTTTCATTTTAAACTTTAGCTATAAAAAAGGTCAGTTGATTCTTGCAAAATAAAAATTACATCAAAAAATTTTTTATAAAAGCAGAAGTTATCTTAGTGCTATTTGGAAAACTCCTCCTAATTGGAAAAATGATGAATAGGAAAGTCAAAGAAAGTTTGTAACCCTTCCTGGGTTCTTTAGTAGTTTGGACAATCACTTTAGAATTTAGACTTTTCATTTCCTCTCCTGAATGTTTCTTTCAGTTTTTTATATTAAAATATCACTCCGCCTGGTAAAACTTCTTTTGCCTCTGAACTTATTTCTTTTTTGGTTTGGCTCTTATGAGAAATACTCCATTATAACTACATGTATATTTTACCCTTCCAAATTAATTGTTTAATTCTTGGGTAAAGGGAGGTTCTGGCATCCATCTCTATTTCCCACACAACGCTGATGTGCATCACTGTGCACTCACACAGCATTTCATGAATTGGTTGAACATCTGCTAGTATAATGATCAGATAGATCATTATTCATTTACTAGAATTGAAATTCAGGTGCTTTCACACTAATTCTCAATCTACCCAGCAGTTTAAAGGCTTGGGTACACTATTACAGAGAGAAAACTGAGGTTTAAATGCTCAAAAATCTCTCGTATTTGCAGAGGTTTTCCAAAAAGAACTGAAGTTAATTGTGCACTGTGTTACTTGCTTTTATGGTAGCTGTATTTTGTTGCCTACATATCACTCAGAAAAATGGGAACTGGCAGTCTTTTATGTGCTCCTAATTTCTATGCCATTTTGATCTTCCTCATATTTTTCATTCTCTATGTATTTTCTTTATTTAATGGAGTTTTTCAGGAACTGAATTATATATTTTTTCTCTTTTCAAAAGTGATAAATTTTGTTGTACAATATTTAGAAAATAAAAAGTAAGAAATAAATCATCTGTAACTTTACTAGTCAAAGATAAGCAACATCAACATATTTGTTCTTTCCCCCAATAGTTTTTCCATGTAAGAAATATTAATTGTATCTGCTTATCTTTCTCTTATTTTAAATTACATTTAAATTGAGGTTGTAATTCCTTTTCCAATCGATTTCCTCCAGCGCACTTCACGATGTGTAAAAATACTTTACATAAAAACAGATATGAAATAAATTACTCTAAAATAAGAATGCTACATATAAAGGAGGGACATATTCTATAAGTTTGAGGTATATGTCATATGGCTTTTAGTCACTAGATGAACTCATTTCAGGGTTTTTTCAGCCTACTTTCACCTACAATTGTGAAAGTAAAAATAAAATAAGAACTGTCATTATTTTGGTACCTATTTAAACTGCAGTGATGCTTAAAAGTGTACATTTTCTGGGGCTGTAGCAGTGGTGCAAGCAGCAAGGCATCTGCCTTGCATGCGCTGACCAAGGACAGACCGCAGTTTGATCCCTAGGCATTCCATATGGTCCCCCGAGTGCAGAGCTATTTCTGAGTGCATAGCAAGGAGTAACACCTGAGTGTCACAAGATGTGACCTAAAAAGCAAAGAAAAAAAGTGTACATTTTCTTAGGCTAATTAACACAAATAATAAGAACAAAATACATTGACATTTTCAGAATATTTTTGGCCACACCATGTGACGGTCAGGAGTTACTCCTGGCTAGGCCCTCAGAAATCGCTCCTGGCTCAGGGGACCATATGGAACTCCAGAGATTGAACTGCTGCCATCAAGGTCAGTATGTGCAAGGCAAACACCTTACTTCTGTGCCACCGCTCCGGTCCCTACATATTCAGAATTTGAAATAAATCTGCAATCCCTCTGTTATGCATTTAAGAATTGTAGAGAGGATATTGATAATTTTTATATTTAACATATGTTATATGTTAACTTGTATGTTAACATATAAATTTATATTTAACATGAGTAACTAGTGTAAGCAAATATTATTTTTAGTAGGTTCTATGATTAATAGAATTTCACGATGTTAATTTTAATGAGAAGTAAGGAGACTCATAAGAAAATTGATGCTGTGTTGCATTAAAGGTTTGTTCATTGTCTATAGAGTTACTAGAAAATTATTTTAAAGATTATTTTAAAAATATTAGATATGACTAAATTGCTATGTATTAGTATAAAAGTTTATTTTTATTATAAAAATTATATTAGCAAATGTATGTATACATAAGTATTTATTATAAATACAGAAGAATATTGCTCAGTGTCTTAAAAAGAAAATTGTTGATATGCAACAACAAATGAATTTTGAAGATGTTAAGCTAAGTGAAGCAGTAATAATTTGACAAATACTGCATATTCCAGTTGCATGAGATCTTTAGGCAAAATCATTAAGATATAAAGTATAATGGTGGCTTGTAAAGATGGGTAGGAGAAAAATGAGTTACTACTTAATACAGAATTTTACAAAACAAAAATTGTTATGAGATTGATAATATCAAAGACTACATGATAATATATTTTTCAAAAAGATGAAAATGAAAAATTTTATTCTAATAGAGACATATATATATATATAGCAACAGGAGAAACCAAGCATATTTAATGAGTGTTTAAGGCATTACATTGCCAATAAGATCTACTGCAACAATCTCCAAATCTGTGATCCTTCCATGTTGCTATTCCATTCCTAGAGTGAAGCTTATGTCCTCGTGAGCTGAGTTTCAAGCACATTTTAAGCAGCAGGATGCTGGAAGCAAGTGAAAACACTCTGAAAAAATGTCAGCTTCTTTTTAAAGATAGTTTGTAAAACTGTCCTATGACTCTTGTATTTATAGTTTAATGGCAGAACTTAGTCCATGGCCACAAGATACAAAGGGATATAGAAAAATTAATCTATTCCATATCACTGTGAGCCCAAACTTATAAGAATTGTGGAATAGAAGGAAAACTGATGTCATAGTCATTTTGATATCTTATTAAGAAATTAATATGAGCTATAATTAATATTATTTGAAGCTTATTATAAATAAATAAAATTATGTTTCAGGTAATTGTTTTTTGGTTTGGAGGCCACACCCAACAGTGCTGAGGGATTTCTCTTGGCTCTATTCTCAGGGTTCCATCCTGGCAGTATTTGGGGGCTATATGGGTGCTGGGGTTATTCATGTGCAAGGAAAATGCTCCATCCACTGTTAAATCACTCTAGCCCCAACCATGTAGTTATATAATAATTCAATATACACTGTTTAGTGAAGGGGTAGCACTAAACAACCTGTGGAGCAAATCTATTCTGGCAATTATTTTTGAAAAATAAATGCAGTTACATAAGGGAAGGGAATAGTTACAGCCTGATCTGGCCTAATAAGCTTATCAACTTCTACTATACACTCTAAATTATAGTTTCACTAAGTTAAAATAAACTTATGTTTGAATTCACTTATATATAAATCCACTTATATGTTTCTGCAATTGTCAAGACCATGAATTCAAAAATGCTTTTTAATAAATGAATGGCATTTAAGTATATACACAAATGAAATATATTATTATTATTTTTTTTTTTTTTTGGTTTTTGGGCCACACCCATTTGACGCTCAGGGGTTACTCCTGGCTATGCGCTCAGAAGTCGCTCCTGGCTTGGGGGACCATATGGGACACCAGGGGATCGAACCGCGGTCCGTCCTAGGCTAGTGCTGGCAAGGCAGACACCTTACCTTTAGCGCCACCGCCCGGCCCCAAAATATATTATTTTAAAGTATTATCACTTAGAAATAGGGACAAAGGATGGATAGTAGAACTTAGTATATATTTCTTAAAGATTGACGCACATCACAAAGAATGAGAGCAATCAGTGCTGGCAGGGATGTGGAAAGGAACTCTTATCCACTGCTGGTGGGAATGCCATCTAGTCTAACCTCTATGGAAAGTGATATGGAGATTCCTCCAAAAACTGAAAATTGAGCTCCCATTCAACCCAGCTATTCTACTCCTAGGGATATACCCTAAGAACACAAGAACACAATACAAAAACCCCTTTCTCATACCTATATTTATTGGAGCACTATTCACAATAGCCAGGCTCTGAAAACAACCAAGATGCCCTTCAACAGACGAATGGCTAAAGAAACTATGGTACATATACAAAATGGAATATTATGCAGCCGTCAGGAAAGATAAAGTCATGAAATTTTCCTATACATGGATGTACATGGAATCTATCATGCTGAGTGAAATAAGTCAGAGGGAGAGAGAGAGAGATGCAGAATAGTCTCACTCATCTATGGGTTTTAAGAAAATAAGTCATTTTTGAAACAATCCTCAGAAACAATGAGAGGAGGGCTGGAACTTCCAGCTCACTTCATGAAGCTCACCACAAAGAGTGGTGAGTGCAGTTATAGAAATAACTACACAGAGAACTACCATAATCATGTGAATGAATGAGGGAACTGGAAAGCCTGTCTAGAGTACAGGTGGAGGTGGGGGTGGGGTGGTATGGAGGGAGATTTAAACATACCGATATGATATTTTAATTTGAATCCCCAAGGAAAGCCCATCACAGACTGGTGCCTTGAGTAGATTAACTCCTATTGGAGAGTGATATCTTTGTGCTTTGCATCCAGAATTAAATCATAAGTTCCAGAAAATGTGCGCATCTGTAAAATGTGTGTCTCTGATTGAGTACTCCAAAAACAGTATGTGCATCCATAAACATAGAAGGCAAATATCTCCTAGAAAAAATAATGCTGTGTTGAAATCTATTCATTTCTGAGATGAGCATCTTTGATAAAGAGCCTGCACTTTATTGATATAGAATTTAGATCACTTACTTGTGGTAGGAAAATTTATTTGGAAAGACCAAATACTATGCTTTAGATTCTTTGAATATTTATGGTTTGGGTATCTAAAAGATAATTTTAATCTATAAGATTCTATGTCTAATAGAAAAATAACAACTCTAATTTAAAATGTATCTCTTTAGAGACACTGAAGTCTCACTGGTTCTTTGTAAGAGCCCTCCTTTATTTAGAAGCAGTGTTACAATCTATTTAATTAGGGGAAAGTATTAGTCTACTGCCTAAAACTTGTATCAAGCCATCATTTAACACACATATATACCTAGAAAAAAATCTATTAATTTGCCAAAATTGGATAGCTTTATCAAACTCAAGTTTAATTAACTGGAAAAGAAGGTTATATTTTAATACTTAATATAATTGTAAGTACTGTGGTACACATAAAACATGCTGTGTAAAGGAAATAGCTATGTGAGTATCTTCCAGGTTTGATTCTCTACTTATTTCAAGTCATTACAATTTGAGAATAAAACCCAGGTAATGGTTTGTTTTCAGTAGAAAATTCGAATGTAAAACAAAAAGTATTAAATAGCATGGCAATATGTTTCTTATAAATGTAGACAAATTTAGCACTAGTTATAGCAGGTAGTATGCTGTACTATTAAGAATATAAAAATAGGAACTGGAGTGGTGGCTCAAGCGGTAAGGCATTTGCCTTGCACATGCTAATTTAGGATAGACAAGACCATGGTTTGATCCTCTGGCATCCCATATGGTCCATCAAGCTAGGGGTAATTCTGAGTGCATAGCCAGGTGTAACCCCTAAGCATCACCAAGTGTGGCCCCAAGAAAACCAAAAACCAAAAAAAAATCACATGTGTATTTGGGGCCCGAATAGTGGCACAAGTGGTAATGCGTCTGTCTTGCGCACGCTAGCCTAGGATGGACCGCGATTTGATCCCCTGGCATCCCTTATGGTACCCCAAGCCAGCAATGATTCTGAGTGCATAGCTAGGAGTAGTAACCCCTGCGCATCACTGGGGTGGCCAAGAAAACAAAATAAATATTTAAACTTATAAAAGTATAAAAATGATTAAAATATGATTTCTATTGTTAAAGAATTTAATTTAGTGGTACAAAGGGAATTAAAATAAAGCAACAGATAAAATACAATATTATAATTGAGGTGTGTACCTACTGCTTTAATTTTACATTGTGAAAGACTGAGCAATTCATTCTGACAGAGAAGGACAAAGAACATGTCACAGATGTACACACACATGCATAATATGAACAAGCTGAGACAGAAAAGAGGGAACCTCATGCAGAAGACAGGACATCAGGAAAGCCATGAAGGTCCCAAGTGCATATCTTGTTTGAAGAAATGTGAATCAATCAAATAGCCAGAGCACCAGGTCATGGTCTACAAATGACAGGTGGTGAAATATGAATTTTTTTAGGAAAAGATTGCCTTTGAAGGCTTTTAAAAATAGATTATATATAGTCAGACCTGGTTTTTATAAAATGAACTTTTTTAGTTGAAGGTGAAAAGGACAGAAAGGATAAAAATCTAGCTATGAGGATGTCTGTATGTGTGTTTGTGGGGGGGCAGTCTAATTTTGATCATTAGGGGGTAATTTATATAGAAACTCTGGAAAAAAGACACAACTAAGAGGAAACTTGCAGAGGAAAGTCCTTCAGGAATAAAAGTGAGAAAATTCAGGAAGAAAGTGAGAAAATGTGGTAAGAACAATGAAAGTCGATTGCATTAACTAAAGTAGAGAGCACATGTAAGTTGAAAAGAGAGCAGGAGAAACTGTTAAGCACAAAGCATGATAAAATGAAAATGTAAGTGATGTTTCTAAGTAGCACTCTTGAAATGGATATCTGGGGTAAATTTTGGGCCACATGAGGGTTACTCAGGGGTTACTCCTGGCTTTATGTTCATAAATTACTACAGGGAGGCTCAGTAGACCATATGAAATGTCTGGGCTTCAAACCAGGTGGCTGTGTGCAAAGCAAGTGTCCTACCCTCTGTGTGATTGATCCAGCCACCAAATAGATATTTTCCCCTATTTTTTAGTATAACACCATGATTTATCAAGTTCATAATACAGTCATTGAATATTAAGTATTCAAACACCAATCACTACCATTTTTAACAGTGTCCTCAATCTCTCATCCACAACCATAGCCTACCTCCATGCAGGACCAAACAAATTTACTTCATATTGTTTGTTACAACATAAAGGCAAATGAATTATCAAAACGTATATCAACACAGGTCAATTTGAAATGATTGTTATATCTCTCCATGTTAGTAAAGTTAGTGTCTAAGGTTTTACTGGGCTGTGATAGCTGCTAGTGGAGCCTTCTGGCTACTGTTTAGGCTCACTGAGTTTGATAGATTACTATATCACTTTCCCATCAGATTTCCTATGATACTATTGGGCTGACACTACTGTACATTATAGAGATGGCAGGGGCTGCATATGGCCATGTGAACTGGGTTTTATAAATCTAAAATAAATTTGGTGGCTTTGAAATGTGATAAGGTTAAGTAGTGGAGCTAGGTCAAAGGATTCTCTTCCTAATATTAATAGGAAGATTTTTTATAATAGAAATATTTGTAACCCCCCATAATAGAAATATTTATAAAGTAAGCACATTGGCCCACTTAGTATAACTCAATAGTTCTTTTTTTCTCCTCTCCTTCCTTTTGGAAATAGCTTATCCTGTCCTCTGATGTCTTCTCTCAGTCTGAAATTATACAGTCAGTTGAAGAATTCCACATAGAGAATAAAAAGAAAATCATAGTCAAATTATAGCAAAATAATTGAAATTTTTTTAAAAAGCATCATAATAGCGCTTCCATAATCTGCCTCTGACTCACTAATTAATTATAAATAATTATCACAAGATTTATATTTAAGAATTATGTTTCTTAAAAAATTCACATTACAACAACATAACTACCAGAAAAATATAGAGAATTCAGTGAATTTCAGAGAATTTAAGACATAATTTTATATTTCTATGGTATGTACATATATTTCTTTCATTATAAAGACTTAATAATTGTGAATACAAAAACATTTAATGTATGAAATTTGTGTGTGAAACATTTGTGTGTGAAATACTGGAAAGGAAAAAACTTTTGATAAAGAAAGACTATAATAGTGAAAGCTTATGTAATAATGAAAAAGCTTTCACTCTTACATCCTCACTTTGATTCTTGGTACTTAATAATTATTACAGTATATACTTGTGGATCAAACTCAGCTACAAATAGCATTTATAAGTTTCCAATTACTTGAATCATCAATTTATCTTTGTTTATTCTAGTGTTAATTTAAATTACCGAACATTTGACAACCTAAATCAATGATAATTTAGTCAGATTAGTCATACATTAAGTCGGTTAGATTCTTCCATAAAACAAATGGGAAAAATCCTTGCAGCCAGAGAGATAGAACAGCTGATGAGGCACTTGCCTCAAGTGCATCTGAACATTTTGATTCCCAGCACTTCATATGGTCCAAAGTGTGCCAGAAACTAATCTCTGACCACAGAGCCATGAGTAAGCCCAGAGCACAGTCGCTGTGGCCACAAAATAAAACAACAGAAACAAAAAAATACTAAGTAATATATTATTACAAAAAGCAAGCTTTAACTCACTCACGGAGGACTGTCAAGGAAGGTGGCTAATGGCATTGCAGTGAAATACCAAGTTTATCAGGGATCATTTTTTTTTTCCTTTTGTCACGCTGCTTTGAATATCCTTAGATTCTTAAGTGCATTCTGCATTATGAACTTTCTGATGCAAGTCTTTCTCATGGAAGTCTTCAGCTTACATCTTTTTTACTTGAATAATACCTTTTCATGAGAAAATATGTAACATGTAATCTTTTCATTCATCTAAAATTGGGTTCTTTACCTAAAGGAGAATATTTTTGGGAAACAATTAGTGACCCATTATAGTCACATGCCATTGAAGTTATTTTCATGTAAGATATAAGAAAATTAATAAAATAATTTTCATGTTAATGATTTTAATTGTAATGCACTATTTTCCAAATTAGTTCTTTTATACTTGATCTACAAAGTAGTATAGTTTCTTATTTTACAGAGGCATAAACACAGTATGATATAATCTGTAAGACTAATTTAGAAAAAAATGACTGATTAAATATATGGCAGGAAATTGTTATTTCTTTAGCAAATTAGCATACTGCCATCAGTAAATTATTTCTTTCCCACTGTTAACCTATAAAACCAACTGCCAAATCTGTGTCTCTTTACTTATTGCTTACTTTGAATTTCATTCCTCACCCTCTCTCACACACCCCTGCAATTCTGTTTTTGTTGACCAGTATTTTAGCTATTTCAGTTTGATTTTTTTGATATCTTCGGGATGTTCTTTATCCTTCTTTATGCACTTTCTGTTTCTCATTTAATAAGTTTCTGGGCTTTTTTTCCAGCCACTTAAGTCTTAATTTTATCTGATTCTTCTTTGGAATTTATGTCACCTGTATCATATGACAAAATTCTAAATTCAGAAAAAATATGAGATTTAAAATTATGTAGCTCATAGTCTAAATCTTAGTTTTATCTTTTGTTGCTTTGATTATAAATATAAAGTTAGATATATTTCTTCTAGTTTTTCTCAACAAGAAAATAGTGATAAGCATATCTTCTTGAGATGCTGAGAGAATTAACCAAGATACCAAAAAAAACTATAGATATCATCCCAAGATTACTATCTTCAAAAAAGACTTATTGTATTACGTTATAATGTACTATGCAATAATAATTTTCAGAAATCCCTGTCTTTTTATACACCTCTGTTGCAGATATACATACTGGTACCTAAAGGGCATAGCTAGTAGAATGACATTCATAGTTCAAAATTGGACTCTACATTGCACAGACACTGTGCTCTTAAGCAAGTTATTGTTCTACATGAATCCCAACTAAAATAATAAACATTTCAAGCTTTTTCTGAAAAAAGAAAAAGAAAATAGTTTGTTTTACTGTTATACACAAACATTACATACACACAAATATATATTACATAAACATTATATAAACAAACAAGCATTATAGTGCTCTGAAATATAATTATATTAAACAAAAAATATTACTCTTAATAACCTTAATAATTAAAAGTGGTCTACAGTCACAAAAAATATGAAGATCTTACTTGCACTTATTATCACTTTATACCTCAAAATCCCAATCAGGTATTTATTATTAATACTTCCATATTGCAGGTGGAGTAAACCAAGACTTATAAGGCCCATCTCATGTAATACTTGAACCATGATGGATGTAGGATGAGTCTAGTAGATACTGACTCCTGAGTTTATACACTTAACCACCACATTATATTGCTTTCTAGTTGAAGTTATCACAAAAATTTCTCAATATTACCTTCTTTCTACTGCCTTTTATTTTTTCTCACCTATGACATTGCAGTACTATTTTAACTTCACATTTACCCAATTTTCTTTGTTCCACATACTGTGTGGAACAAATTATATAATTCCTAAATACATTTTGAACATGCTAGTTTGCTACTGCAAAAATTTTGAAACATATTTCTTTTAAATAACACTAAACTATCTTGACATATGAATGCCTTACAATTCAGATCTTTTATTCCATAAAAACTTTTATCTGTGTATTTTCATATTTACATTATTGCCTTTTTCATTATTATTTCCATTGTGTTAGACTTTGTAAATAGTGTCAGAGCCTGATAATATGTATATGCTGTTTTTCTACTTGCTCTCAAGTTTTGTCTTTTTTTTTCCCTTTTCTTTTCTTTTTTTGCCACACCTGGCAGTGCTCAGGGAAAGTTTGTGTCTTACTGGTATTAAGTTATTCCATTGTTACAGATGAGTTTATTTCTTAGTCTGATCTTAAAACAAAGTCTTGGGCCTCCATGATCCATTTTTGTTGTTGTTTAGGGGCCATACCCCCTAATGCTCAAGGTTTCCTTCTAGTTCAAGGTGAACTCTTAATGAAGGTCACATGATCATATGGGGTGCTGGGGACTGAATGCAGGTTGGCATCATGCAAGGCAAGTTTACTACCCACTGCACTATTGCACTGACCCCCTGGGTGATCAACTTTGGTGATGACTCTAAATAACAAGAGTAAAGTGTCTTGAACAGGATGATGGGTAAGCAGGAAAGTCATAATAATATGTCATCAACTTGAAATATATATAATTAAGTTAAAATGCAAATATTAACAAATAAATGTCATTATTAACAAATGCTTGCAAATTCTCTTAATTGCAAGAAGTCAAGAAATATTTGTCTATTCTTTCACTTTAGAATTTCACAAGAACCCCAGGGTTTATTCACTAACAGAGTGAAATTTTAATCCAATTTTTATATTCCAGATTGAAGAATTGGAAATTAGTAAATTTGGTTTTACTACTGCTTTTTATTACATGCATTAGTAGCATTGACTTAGATAAAATACACATAGATTTGGAATGCTAGAAAGCAGTGATACACTTGTTGACATAAGGTGAATGCATTTAGTACTAAGAGGTCCTTATCTAAAATAAATGTGTTCAACCATTCTTGTCCAGAGTAAACTTGATGATACCAAAAAGCTTCAAATCCAACCCCTTCCTTCCACTATGAACAATTCCTTGAGGTTTCTTATTAAAACTCAGCTTTCCCTTTCCACTTTTTTTTTTTTATCAGTCTGAACACCTTTAGAGTCCATCTCTGCCACTGGGCTTTGAATCAGACAATAGTCTATCCCATCAGTTTTAGTGTTGGAAAAGAGAGTTCTCAAGTTCTCAAATTCTTCTTCCCCCAAAGTATTCGATTTCTTTTTTTTCTTTTTGTGTTATATCTGGCGATGCTCAGAGGTTACTCCTGGGTCAGTGCTCAGAAATAGCACTTGCCAGGCTTGGAGGACCATGTGGGATTCCAGGATTTGAACCACCTTCCATTCTCGGTAGACAAACACCCTACTGCTGTGCTATCTCTCCAGCCCCCAAATATTATATTTCTTATGTTTATGGTCTGTTATTCACATCAAAAAACTATATACCTGGGATGACAGAAAAGACAATAGGAATGATTAGAAATGCTTAACTATATCATTCCCATTCAAACTTGTACTACAAATATGCACACAAACTTTTGTAAATGCTTCTCTGTAATAATATTTATATTTTAATTGGCACACACATATTTTTGTAGTACTATATTTTAAATAAAATTTTATAGTGCTATGAAATTAAAGCTTTTTTAAGTGTAAAGAATTCAATTTATACAAATTTGCTAAGTTTTAAATTAGTCATGAGTAAAAGATTTAACAATATTATCACAGATCACTTAATCCTTAACTAGGGCATGCATTAACATATGAACACTTATTAGATTTTAATTAATAAACATATTTAAGTTAAATGATGATAGGCTAATGTCTATAAATTCTAGAATAATTCTCTAGTTCTGCATTTTTTTAAGAATTATTTTCATCTGGCCAGGTCCTGCCTTCTATTATTTTTATGAGGAACCAAGGTAACTATTGCAAAGAAAACAAGAATCCATTTGGGAATTGTCAACATTGCTCAGCTCTCTGTGATTATCATAAAACTCAGGAAAGAAGAAATATCTTCATTAAGTTTTATTCATTAGATGAGCTGAACACACTTGCATTTCATCATGGTAAAGTGATACTTGGATTGTCTAGTTTAGCTCCCTCAGGCTCAATGCCAGCATTCTTAAGTGGAGAAGAGATAATACAGAGAGCCAAACAGCAGATGTCGCTGATATTCCTGTACAAATTTGAAGGCTCAGTGCAATGTTATCTTTATGGATTCAGAACCAGAACAGTTGAAGTGAATTGGAAAACCATCTGCTCAGTGATGCAGGTAAGAGAACAGTTTACAATAACTTCACTGGGCAATGATGAGATGTGCAGCATTTAGATTTTCACTAGGAACCTGGGCAATGACTGAAATGAGCTGAGGCTGAGATGAGACTTTGAGTGTTGAAAAATAAAACAAAAATATGATATCTAACTTTAAGTCAGAGATCAAGAAGAGAAAACCCTGTCATGCATTCATTCACTGTTCGTACTGTTTGTATGTTCATTCATCCTTCCATGTATGCATGGTGTTAGAATAAGTTGAAAAGACTATAATATCATTTTATCAGTTTAATAGACAGGAAACTATATAGTAAATAAATGATTTTTTTCTTTCCTTTGAATTCATTAAGTTTAAAAACTTCTGCTTACTGATTAAAAATTTCCGAGGTTTGAGCCACACCTCTTGATACTCAGGATTTATTCCTGGCTCTGTTCTCAGGGATCATTCCAGGTGAACTTGGGGGACCACAAGAGGTAGCAGAAATGAAACCAGATTGACCACACACTACATACTGTACTCTGGATTCTTCTTTTTTAATTAATATCTTTATTTAAACACCTTGATTGCAAATATGATTGTAGTTGGGTTTCAGTCATGTAAAGAACACCACCTTCACCAGTGCAACATTCCCACCACCAATGTCCTGAATCTCCCTCCTCCCCACCCCACCCACACCTGTACTCAAGACAGGCTTTCTACTTCCCTCATTCATTCACTTTGTTATGATAGTTCTCAATGTAGTTATTTCTCTAATTGTACTCATCACTCTTCACTCTAGATTCTTTTTTTTTTATAAAATATTTAAGCACATTAATTACAAGCATCATTGTAGTTCGGTTACAGTCATAGACAGAACACTCCCCTTCACCAGTGCAACCTTCCCACCACCAATGCTCCACATCCTCCTCCCCCACCCCTGCCTGTATTCGAGACAGGCATTTTATGTCAAAGTATTTTCTTTTTATTTTAATATTTAAATTTATAACCTTTATTTATCAGTTATCTTTTTTCTTTTTTTTAATTTTTATTGTGACCAAAGTGCATTACAAATCTTTCACTGCATCATTTATGGTACATAGTGACAATGAATAAGGGGCATTCCCCCCACCAGTGCTGTCCTCCCTCTGCCCCTGTTCCCAGTATGCATCCCATATTTCCCTCCTCTACCCCCCAGAATGCAAGTGCAACTGGTCTCCACTTTACAGCTTGTTGTAGATTGAGCATCTATTTCACCGTCATGGAGATAAAAAGGATAAGAAAAAGGGGAGAAAAAAATTTGGTGGCAACTACCAAAAAAAGAAAGAAGAGGGAAAAAAAAAGAAAAGAAAAATGGAAGAAAAAAGAAAAAATGGTCCTGGCAAATAAAAATAAAAATAAATCTCTAAATAATAACCAAAAGAGTAAAAAAGAAAGAGAAAAGTGGAGGAAAAAAGAGAAGGAAAATAAAGTCAAAAACTAACAAATAAAAACAAAACAAGAAAAAGTATGGGTGCTGGAGTGGTCGGGTTTGGCGTTCCCCCCATTTTTTTTTTTTTGCATAGGCACAGTAAGCATTGGGGAAGAAAGGGAATTCCTGTGGCCTAAGAGATTCAGGGTTTCTCCATCCTTGATGCATACCATCATGGGATCAACCCCTGGCTCTATATATACTCATTACCCCATCCCAAAGGCTTTTTTGTGATGCCAGGAAAGTTTCCTCTTGGTTGTGTGTGAGAAAATCAAGCCACTGTAGCTAGCGATCTTGGTATTTGCGCAGGTTATAGGTCAGGGTCTAGGATAGAGTCTCTAGGTTCTAGAGGTTCCTATCCATCGTTGCTGTTGTGTTCTGTCTTCTATAATACTTGCTCCCTGTTTTCATTCAGTTCCTAAGCCGAAACCTAGGATATTATGGATCCAAAGGTTCTGCTCAGTCTCTGTTGTCCAAGTTGGACCTCTGCAATAAGACATCTTGTTGTTGTTGTTGTTGTTGTTTATGTGTCCTGGGCTACAGCCTAGGGTAGAGTTTTCCTTATTAGTCCCAAGGTAGGTTCTGTTTAGTCATGGTTGTCAAAGTCAGTTATCTGTTGTTGGTGCTCTTATTTTTCATAGTTCAAAGGACAATATCTCTTCTGATTCCCATTTAGTGTTAGGTGATGTGATAGGACAACCTGGTCTTAGGTCAAGTTTTCCTTTCCTCATTGTCATATCAAAACTGGCACAAATTGGTTATAAATCTCCCAATGGAGCTTAGTTCCTGGTGGTGTTGCCCGGAGCTGTATTATTTCTATATTGGGGATCTGGGGTTTGGGATTGGACTAACACTGTCCAATCTCCTGAGGACTGGTTGTATCCACATGACACATGTTCAGGATGGGAGGCACCCTTCTGCTATAAAAAGTGAGTTCTTATCCCTAGAAGATAAGATCTTGTTTCTGTGTCTATGGTTCCCCCCCCCCTTTTTTACTGTGCCCATACAAAAAATGTATGGTGTCATACTGTGTAACTGGTGCTATTCTGGGTAAGGATGACAGGCTGCACACACAGTCTCTGTCATCTGGTTTTGTTCTGAGCTTTTATTCCAGTCAAGGCTTCTTGTACCAAGCAGCACCAAAAATGGTAAAGATAGAGATAAAATGTATATATTAAAATAGAACAAATAAATAAAACTGAGTTAAAAAGAAAAGGTATTCGAATAAAACAGTGGTGGAGGAGGCTACTTGTATATTTAGGAATATATTTAGGAATATATTTAGGAATCTTAAGATGTATTGTTATACAGGTATTGAGCTTCCATAGGCAATATATGACTCCAATTAAATCTTTTGATATATTCTTGTGGGAAGTAAAAGCCAAGGTACTTTTTGATTCACACACAGGCCTTGGAATTGAGTTTGAGAGATGCTTTGCTGCATTACAAAGCCATATAGTGTCTTTGAGCTGGGAGCTTTGCTGAGGCTGATTCCTGTATCGTGCAACAGTCCAGATTTGGTGGGGTGAGAGGTGAGTCAGCAGGCGTGCTGGTTGTAGTTCTTTGCCGAGGCATGAGAATGGGGACCCAGAGGGTGTCTTTCACTGAGGAGCTGGAAGGTGGTCTGTTGGGGCAGGAGGTCAATCTTGGTTCCTACCGAGTTAGGAACTGAGGGTAAAGAGGTTTAAATTAGGGGAAGATAACCTATCAGGATTGGGAGATGAGGGGATAGAAGAGACACAGGGTAGGGGAGAGGAAATACATGACAGAGGCTATATATATATATATATATATATATATATATATATATATATATATATATATATATATATATATATATATATATATATGTATATATATGTATGTACATATGTATATATGTATATATATGTATGTATATATGTATATATACATATATATATATATATATATGAATATATGAATTGTTTGTGATTTCGGCTTGGAGTCAGTACGGAAAGTCACGTCCATAAAGACTGACTTTAAAGATCTATTTGAGTGAATCATCCAAATCTTTGGTATTCCGTTTCCTTTCCTAGGAACCGTCTAGAATAAAGAACATTTTTAGATAATGCTTAAAAAGTATATTTGTCACGTGCGATTATGAAAATGAGTATTAGTAAGAAAAGACACCGCTGCAGGGGGTCCAGTATGAATACAAGAGGAGTTTCCCTCCTCCCCCCTCCCCCCAGAGCCCAGTTCCAGACTTGGCCCTGAAGACCAGTTTGGCATGGGGGGATCTCTGTCTCTTGGACTAAGTGTTCAGCCCAGGAGGCCATTGGCCAGCTGTCTGCCCTGATTCTCAGCCATACCTGTAGGAGAGGAGCAGGAATCCTGGCATGTGGGATTGTCTGGGTCCAGCTGCAGCCTCCCTTTCCAGTATGAAAAAGCATAGGGTAGGAGTTTACCTCCTCCCCATCCCCCCAGAGCTCAGATACTAGCCCTGGCCTTGAAAGCCAGCCTGGCGTGTAAGGGGCTCTCGGTCTCCAGGACTAACTGGTCAGTCCTGGAGGCCCACTCTAGATTCTTATGCATTTCTAATTCTGAGAGAAATATGACATTTTAGCAGAATTTGTGGTTTGTATTAGTAATTTTTATTATTTTCATGGTTCTTTTCTGTTAAATATACCACAGAATAGTGAATGATCATTCTAGGTCAGTCATTAAGATTGTTTCCTGATTCTGCACGGTGATCATGACCAACACCTTTAAATTATTTGAACCTTCGTATCCTTATCTGAGAAATAGAGATAATGAATGCCAGCATCAGAGGAATTTTTCAATGAAAATTAAATTAAATAATAATATAATGCATTTACTATTTTTAATATTTAACATTTTTATCTTTAGAGCTTTTGCTTTTTAAGGTTCATTTGAAATTAAAAGATCTTGCTGAGCTGACCTGACAGTGAAAACTTCTGGGCCTTTTTTATTCTTCATTCTCCCTGTAGTTAAATTATTTCACAGCTGATAAGCTTTGATTCAATTCTGCAGTTCATATTAAGGCAAAATTACTTCCTCAATTAATCAGAGTTGGATACAGAAACTGTAAAATTAGTATAAAGGATGTTTCCAATATGCTTGACTTTGGACTTGACACTACAGACTTTTGTCTCTGATATGATGCCAATTTCTGCTTGGAATAATTTTGCTTTTGCTCACATTTTACAGAGCATTAGTCTGACTGAAAATTTGTCAAATAGTTTGCACTGTTGACATTGTATTCATTTCTTAACTTGATTTCTAAATTAATGCAAATATACAGGTCACATTGTTACCTAATAATTGTGAAATAAAAGAAACTAAAAGCCCACAAAACGAAGTCTCTTAGAACCAACTAACATCTGAATTGTACTCTGTCTCCTTTCTTGAAAGTTACAAAGTACCCAAATCCCTACGATAGACACAAAAAAGCGTTAGACTTCTTTTTACTCTGAATATAATCAATATAATAATATATAAATCAATATAATTAACATAATATAATTATATCATCAATATAATATCAATATATGGGTTTAAGAAGTAAATTGGTTCGTTTGTGTGTGTGTGTGTGTGTTTGTATATTGGCCATTCCTATTTCTTTGCTTACAATGGACTAGTACTTAATAGACTGTACTAGACTATACTTTCTTATGGGACAAGAGTCTAGTCTTAGTTTACTCAAAGAAGAGAGAGTGGTGAAAGATGGGGAAGATAGAGAGGGAGGGGTGGACTGAGATAAAAAGAACTTAGTTAGATATTACAAGCTCTCTGTTTCTCTTGGTCTGCAAAATGGTTACTATCAACCTAATTAATTTACACTTATTTAATCTTCAAACATGCCTTTTCACTTAGAAAAATCCCTTAGAAAGGAGAAGTTTAATTTGCTTTTTACTGTTAAGGATAAATGATTGATTTACAGATGGATTGCTGTTTTCTCATGATGAAAATGATAATTTAAAAGTTCATCCTGTAATATCTTTTCTGATTCTCTTAGGCTTGACCCACAAGATTTTCATGCCAGGCAATGAATATACTATGTTCATGTGTATTTGTGTGCATCTGTGTTTATGTTTAACCCACATTATTTTGCAGAAAAGTAAGATATTTTTTCCATCATTATCACTGTTAATAAGGAGGAATTATTCTCAGCATAACTGTGTATATTGTTATATTAATAGGTATCAATGAAACATTCTTCTAACCACCCCCGACTTATTTGTATCTTTCTATATTAATCTGCAGTTAGCCTTGTGACTTATTTTCACTCAATGAATTTATGGTAAAAGCAGATCATTGACAATTTCATGATACCTTGAAGCCTAGTCACTTGGTAAGTTTAAATTATTCATAAAAAGTCAAGATCTAAATTTTTTGGGCCACACCCGTTTGATACTCAGGGGTTATTCCTGGATAAGTGCTCAGAAATTGCCCCTAGTTTGGGGGGACCATATGGGACGCTGGGGGATCGAACCGCGGTCCTTTCTTGGCTAGCGCTTGCAAGGCAGACACCTTACTTCTAGCACCACCTCGCCGGCCCCTCAAGATCTAAATTTATTGAAACCCTTTTGCTAAAAAAATTCAGCCAACTGCTACATGTTAGTGAAGCCATCAAGTACTAGTCATAGCCATCTCACCTGTCATCTGACCATGAGAACGGGTAGCTGCCACATTTGCAACAGAAATTATATGTAAGATATTTGTGCCATGTTGTCAAATCACAGTCACAAGCAAATATAATAATTTGGGACTGTTTACTGTGCAGCAATAGTTAAAATATATGACCAATTTCTCATGTTCTAATTACTTTGAAAATTCCAAAACATCAACAAGATAAGGAATATAGAATTGAAATAAAACTCATGTGATTTAGAATCCATTGAGACCTTTGTCTCTACTCTAGGCATTGTTTCTTTAAAACTATAATAGACATCCAAATAATTTTTTCCAAATCAGAAGCTATTAAATTTTAGGCTAACTTGATGTAGATAGCTAAAGATCATTAGCATTTCTTGAGGAAATAAAGTTTATTTTTCTTCAAAATTCAAAAGATTTTAGCAGGAGAGGACAAAGGAGTTTATTTTCTTAATTTGATAGACACCTGCTAATTTATAGACACATCAGGCTGTGAAACCCATTATGCTTATTTCTCCATCTTTACAGAAGTAAAGATCTTTAGGAAAAATATAGTTTCACATTTTCCTCCATTCTCTACTTGGCCTTGCTTATTCTTCAAGCAGTCTTCTTAGAAGCTACATGGATGCGTATGAACTAAGTTTTTCTACTGTGGGTCATTTATAGCAAATGGTGCATGAATATTAATATTACTTGTTTATATAATGGTTGCCTTTTATGGTATTAACAAAATTATCTACTCTTTAAACATAAGAAAAACCCTATGGTCAACAATATTTTAATAGTGGTAAATTCAGATACTATCAAGTTTGTACCATAAATATTTGCTAGTGATGAAGTGAAAAGGTTTGAAGCTGGGAGGGTTTTAATTCTAAAATTTGGTCTGCCATTCCGAGATTAATAATTTAGGCCTATAGTATCTGGAACCAAGTCACACATGACTTGAAATGTCTTTCTTGAAAAATTATATAGGGTTTCTTTAATATAAAAGTAATTAAATTTGTTTTCAATGTATAGTTAACTTTAAGAATAAACATTACTATTAAGCTTTAAAGTCAGTGATATTACAGTTGTTAATGCTATCTTCAAGAAAAAATACCTATTTCACACTAAAAAGAAAAGTTATAGTGTATGCTGTGAGCACACATAACTATAGAATATATATTTAAATTATAAACATGCATCAAATACATATTTTATAGCAGCAATTCTTATGCTTCTAAATTTTTATAATAGCATGTAGTTTTTATTAAAATAAATAAGAAAATTAAAATGTTAAGAAATAAAAAATAAATACCAAGTTCTCTGTGATATAAGTAACTATGAAAATGTACCTTAGCCAAATTGGACTGAATGATGACCTACTGAAGGTATGCTGGGTAAATAATTAAATTTCTTGTCAAGTTTTTGCTTTATAATATTAGAACCTGTTTTAATTCCATGTAATTATTAAAAATATCAATACATTATTTTTACTTTGAGTATATAAAGTTTAGGGTATTACTATTTTATTTTAGCAAGTAGGGGTCAAACCCATAGCATGCAAACCCTTCACATGCAAAGCCAATGCTCCACCAATAATCTATTTGCCCAGCCTGAGGGTATCTACTCATTTGAAATAATGTATCTGCCTACCTTCATTTTTCTTTATCTCTGTATATTTATCTTATCTCTCTATATATTTCTATATTTTGCTGTTAATCGAAGAGAGAAGTTAAGACCTCTACATTAAGATAATAGTTCTGTTGGTGTAATAAATTTTAGTGAATTAGAATTTTAAGTTGCTGCAAATGAACTTCTAAAAATAACTGCACATGTTATTTAACTGTTCATGTTAAATTCAGTATAGAATATATTATTATTAACATTTTTGTCTCTTGATCTTTCTTCTTTCCACATTAAGCCTACAATAAATAAGGGAATCTATATTATATTTAATAGGGGTGCATTAAACCGTTGGGGATCCAAAGCTCTCTCTTCAAAATGCATGTGTAATTCAAAAGCCTGAATAAAATAATGTGGTTCAAAAAAAGAAATCCCTTTACTTCTCTTTTACTATTATACAATCCATAGTCAGATAATACATAATGCCTTATAATGGGTCCTGTGAAATAAACCATGCCACTAAATCCTCATGCTGATCCTACAAATAATTTTTCTTTGAAAAATACTTTAATTGAGGAAATAACTTCTAGTCATGCTTTTTTGTTGCCTTTACTTTAGAAAAAGGAGAAAAATATTTGCTGCTATACATATTTTTCTTCGGTAGAAAAATATTACGTAGCAGAAATTAGTTAATTTTAAAGGTATAACTGACCTTATTGAATAATTCACGAATCAGTACTATCAGCAAGGAGGAAGGCTTGGCAAAAGTTATTCATAGTGGAGACTTTTATAGACAGAGAGGGCAGAACAAGTTTGTTCACACAATAATAGAAGGATTAGTTCAGGAAAACTTTTCAAGAGTCTTTGTAGGTTACCTCACTACTACTCACCAGAAAAAGCCTGATTGGAACTAGAGTGGTGGCACAGCAGTAGGGCATTTGCCTTGCATGCGGCTGACCTCGGATAGAATGTGGTTCAGTCTCCTGGCGTCCCATACTGCCCCCAAGCTAGGAACGATTTCTGAGTGCATAGCCAGGAGTAATCCCTGAGTATCACCGAGTGTGGCCCCAAAACCAAAAACCAAAAAAAAAAAAAAAAAGCTTGAAAAACTTTTAAATCGATGTAAAGTTTTAAAAATCAATAAATTCTCTTTTAACTTTTGAAAATATAAAAGTTTACTGCATTTAGCCTTTTAAAATAAGCTCAAGCTTTACCTTATATTTTTATTGTCTGATTATTTTTTTCCATTTTGAAAATTGAATAGTTTCTTAGATATACTTAGAATACCAGTTAGTCTATTCAATAAGCATAACCACTAAAGATCTGCTCCATTGCCACTAAAATCAATTGGGACACAGATAAAGTGCTTTATTTACAAAGAAAACAAATACACAAAACAAACAAAACCCTGTCCTTAGAAGATGGAGTACTCATGCCTTTAAAACTATTTTGTCTTATGGTTATAAGAAGCAGTTTATAAAGAAAAAGAATCATTAAGTATATTTTCAGAAAAAGATTGCAAAATGGTAAGTGCCCTTGTGAGCTTGCTCTTTGATAAAGTTCTTGAAGAGATTTTTCAGGTAAGGTCACAAAACAAGAAATAACTTTAACAGCCTCAACAGCATAAACCTAGAGAACTTGATGACTGAGTATAGCTCCTAATTCTTTATGAACAGTTTTAGGGATACTAATACTTGCTTAACAATATTAATGGGATACATCACCATATTTTCCATTTATAGCATTAAGCCAAGATAAATATATAGACATACAGATGGCCAAAATATATTTCTTGTAAATATACTTGATCTTAATCTAAAGTTCCTCCCTCCCTAAACCCATATTAGTTCACAAGTATGAAAAAACAAAGGAGTGTTTTGTCATATTTTATCTGTCTTTAGTTCCCCCCAAAATTTCAGATACATAAAAATAATTTTTAATTGATAAAAAACAAATATACACTATAAATAGTTTGTAATGATGGTGACTTTTAGAAGACACTTTGGGATGGAAATTTTTCCAAAGAAAACCAATCTTGAATCAAACCCTAGAATTTTTTTGATGCACAATTTTTATAATATCTCTAAGCATTAAGATTACAAATATGTTTGTAGTTGGGTTTCAGTCATAAAAAATACACTCCCTTCAGCAGTGCCACCTTCCCTCCACCAATGCCACCATCTCCCTTCTCCCGCACCCCCTTCCTGTCTTAAAGACAGGCATTCTATTTCTCTTAGTCACTATCATTGTCATGATAGTTGTCAGTATAGTTATCTCTCTAACTGAACTCACTATTCTTTGTGGTAAGCTTTACCATGGACCGGTCCTTCCAGCCCTCACCTCTATTCTCTCTGAGTATTACTAACATATAGTCTTTTATTTTTCTTAAATACCACAAATGAGGGAAACTATTCTGGGTCTGTCTCTCTCTCTCTGACTTATTTCACTCAGCATAATAATTTCCATGTCCATCCATGTATAGGAAAATTTCATGGTTTCATTTTTCCTGATGGCTGCATAGTATTCCATTATGTGTATGTACCACATTTCTTTAGTCACTCATTTGTTGTTGGGCATCTGGGTTGAATCCCAGAATTTTTGCCCCTGTTGCACTATTACCAGAGAGGTGATAAAATTTAGACAGTTACTAAAGACTAAACCAATATCTGTGGGGTGGTAGAAAGGTTGCACTAGTAAAGGGGGTTGTACTTTTTAATGACTGAAACCCAACTACCAACATGTTTGTAATCATGGTGCTTAAATAAAGATTTTTTTTGTTTGTTTTTGGGCCATACCTGGTGACACTCAGGAGTTACTCCTGGCTATGCCCTCAGAAATCACTCCTGGCTTGGGGGACCATATGAGATGCTGGGGGATTGAACCGCAGTCCGTCCTAGGCTATCCCTTGCAAGGCACTGCTCTGGTCCCAATAAAGATGTTATTAAAAATAAATCTATGTAAGAAACCTTCATTAACAACTCCCCCACCCCCTTCACAAGGAGGAAATTGGAGAGCTTCCACATTGTGGAACTTAAACTCTTCTATATAACACTGTGCTAGACCCAATGGTAAAGAATGGACTACTCGATCATAAGAAAAAATATAAAATTATGCAGAGGTAGAGGAACAGACTTTGAATTACCTATCTCAAATAGAAGATTTATAAAGAAACTTCTATTGCCCAATGGCAAGAAACAATAACTTTCTTTAGCAGGAAACTTGCTACTAGTGAAGGGATAAGTTAGTGAAGTAAACAGTAGGACAATCATGCCTATGTCAGAGGCAGGCAGGAGTGTGGGAAGAAAAAAGGAACAATGGTAGAAGATATTGGATACTGATGAAAGGTTCGTTGTTAGATCATTGTACTCCTGAATCACAATTCCAAATATATTTGTAACTGTAGTTTATATTGTGTAAAAATTATTAAGAATCAGAAGCTAATTGCTGCTTCACCCTACACACCCTACATATCTTTGCCCTGCAACCTACATATCCTTCATCTGACTGTTAGTGCATACAGCCTTTGAAATAAGTCATTAGTGATTAAATGTTTTTATTCAGTTTATAAGTCATTTCAACAAATTTTACACAGGAGGAGAGCTTGGGAAGCTTTGATTTACAACCAGTCGATAGTACAGTAACAATCTGAGCTAGTAATAATCATCTAAAGAGAAGAGCTACCCTGCTTAGACTGAGCCCCTATCCATGAAATCTAATGTTGTCTTTGGGTAGATAATTAGAATTGAATTGAATTTTTGGACACCTTGTTCAAAATAGCTTGCTAGTATGGAAAAATCCCCATACACATCAGGTTAATATTGAGTCCAGGAACCAATTCAGCTTGAAAGTCAGCTTATGTAAATCCTGTTATCTGAAAGAAGCATGATTACTGATGTGGCTTTGAATTCATTGATGCATGCATTGCATACAAAATGAACTCTTTTATAATAAAGACAACAAGATGTAGTAACCATATTTTCATGCTGAAAATCATTAAATATCTTTTACTGAAAATATGTATTTTAAAAATTATTTTATTATCACTTTTGAAAAATAATAAAGATTGTAAGATTTTTATTTTACTTTCAAATCATTGTTTCAAAAATGTTTGGCAATGTTTAAAAAATCTACTTGCTCCATCTTTGTTTATCTTAATAATTTATATGAATGGCTTCATCTTAAGACTGCATAGTGATACAGATTACAGATTACAGTCTTAATTCTGATCAAACATCCACTCTGGTTAGCCCAGGTTTTCTTATGTATTATATATTTTTATATCCATCCTTTTTATTTTTTTTATTTATTCAAAGTTTCAAAAACAAGTTGACCTATGAGAGGAATTTTAAATGATTTTTAGTAAGGGGTTTAAAGCTAATTTTTTTTGTAGGTATGTTATTCGGTGAGGGCATGTTTGGCACAATCAGCTATTCTTAGGGTTTACTCCTTGCTCTGCACTCAGATTACTCCTGGTTGTGCTCTAAGATCCGTAAATAAGATTGGCTATGTTAAAACTAAGTTCCTTACTTTCTGAAGTTGAGTTTGAAAACACAACACAACATATTTTGTATGTATGCACTAACAGTCAGATAAAGGATATGTAGGGTGTAGGATGAGGATGTGTAGGTTGTGTAGGATGTGCTGGGTGAAGCACAAATTATCTTCTGATTTTTAACCTTTTTTAAACTTTATAAACTACAGTTACAAAACTCAATTATGTTTCAAAGCCATTCTTTTCTCAAGGAGGTCTTAGTAAACCGAAATATTTAATTTTATATTAACTTCTTAATACTGTATAAATAAAAGATAAATTTTATGATATTTTGTGTCACATTATCATTAATTGGTTTCAAAGATTTACTTCACTTCGATTAGAAGAAAATATCCCCTGGACTAACCAGATCTTTCCCTAATCTGCTCACTTCTCCATATTGAAGATAATTACATACATGTATGTTTGGCAATTATTGTTAGAGTAGGGTAGAGATTATAATCTAAGGACACAAACTCCAATGCAGAAAATGTTTATATAATTTGGCAGCACAACTAATTATTACTTCTTTAAAGAAATGTCCCTTCCATTATATTTTGTAAAGTAAGAACTTTAATGTGAAACTTGAAGTAATCAAAAACTTAGAAACTTGATAAAAGAACATAGTCCAATGCCTGGACTAAAAAATGTCATTTTCCTTCTAATATTACAAATTTGAAAAAAGTGACTACTGACAAAATGTAATTACTTTTATTTGAATTGAATAAGTCACTGATATTATTAAGGTTATTCATAGTGAAAATACAATGAAATCATTAATGATCACAGAAGGTCTAGATCTTCATATTATTTGAGAGATACTCTTCAAATTTTATAAAATTTAATGGGATTATTAATAGCACAATACAGTTATTTTCTCAATTTAATACATATTTAGATATCTAACATTGTTCAGGAAAGGGAAAATTTTGATTAACTATATATTAAAGGAAGCAAATAATAGATAACCTTTATCATTGTCATACATTCCAAAGAGCAATGGGGACTATTTTTCTTGCTACTGCTGCCTTTAGATATGATGGCTGCCTCATTGATTATAGACCAAAGATATAGTCCCATGGGATGTGAAAAGATTCTTAGAAGAGTTTCAGGTATTGCTGCTTCTGTAGAAAAAGTAGACTAAGGGCCCTAAACAATGATATTAAAATTTGTTTCTTAGGAATATGTGATAATATCTCTTCATTTTTTTACACAAATAGAAAAGAAATACTGTGCCAATCAAAAAGAAGTGATCATATTATGAGATTCCTGTCCTATCTTTGTTCAATACTAGAGCTTGTATAAATAATAGTGCTTTGCAAGCATTAAGTCAAATTTGTGAAAATTTACTCAGAGACATAAATAATAAAAGAAATAAATAAGCTGATGAGACTATGGATACTTACAAAAGAATATTTTATAATAATTCAAAAATTTTACTTATAGAAATTATTTCTGATAAATTGCTATTACTTAGCCTCCAAGTTGCAAAATTAGAAAAGTAAAGGGCAATTAATTGAGATGTAAGTTCAACTGAGAGACCATACCATTTAGTAAACTTTACAATTAAAAACTAGTATCTGTCAAAATACATCTTATCTCTTGGATTTAAAGAACTATTATAAACTTGATAATAAAAATCAATCATTACAAAATATTTGAAGCTATAGACATGTACTCATGATTACAAGATATGATTTGTAACCTTTCAATACTCTTTTATACAAAATAAAAGTTAATTATGTAATTTAATAATTGACAAATAGCACAATTATTTTTCTAAACTTGTTCCTCAAAATATTTGTCTAAATAGTTCCAGAGATATAGAACAGCTGGTAGGACTTTTGCCTTGCACACAACTGACCGGTATTAATGCCCACCAACCCATATGACTTGACATCCCTAACAGGAATGATTTTTGAGCACAGAGCCAGGAGTATAACTGGAGCAATTCAGGATGTGGCCAAAAAAGGTAAATTAAAAATAAAAGACTGAAATCATACAACTACAATCATATTTGTAATCATGGTGTTTAAATAAAGATAATTAAACAAATAATTATTAAGGAGTCAGAGAAATATTATAGCAGGTACAGTGCTGTGACACATACTGTTGATTTTTGTTCTTTTGTTTTGAGTGCAGAGCCAAGAGTAAACCTTGAACATACTACACGTGGCTTCAAAATAAACAAATAAATAAATAAAGAAGAATCATTGGAGTCCCAGAGACCCAGGGAGAAAATCCCATGAAAAATCAACAGTCAAGGATATCATTGCAGAAGTTCCCAAAGCTAAAGAGTACATGCAACCAAATCTTTCATATCCTGAGTACCAGCTATAAGAGATCCAAAGAAAAGTACCCCAAGGCACATAGTAGTAACAATGCTGAATACTACAGAAAGGGACAGCAAACTAAAGGCAGCAAGACCAAAAAGGGAAATTGCATACAAAGAAGCATCTTTAAGATTTAGAGCAGATTTATCACAAGCAACTCTCAAGGCTTGAAGGCAGTGGTGACAATGACAAAACTCAACGAAATTAAGGCTTTGACAAGAATACTTTTTTTGTTTTTATTTTTGTTTTGTTTTGTTTTGTTTTGTTTTTTTGTCAGACCCAGCAGTGCTCAGGGGTTACTCCTGGCTCTATGCTCTAAAATCACTCCTGGCAGGCTTGGGGGACCATGTGGGATGCCGGGTTTTGAACCACCATCCTTTTGCATGAAAGGCAAATGCCCTTCCTCCATGCCATCTCTCCGGCCCCTCGACAAGAATACTTTATCCATCCAGACTTACACTCAAGTTTGATGGAAAAAAGAAATATAGTAAGGGAATAACAAATGGAAAAAAAGTCATTGGAATAGAAGATTTTGTCTTTAGAATTGAACTTTCATCAGAGGATTGGGAGAGTCCTTGAGACACTGGTGAGGGGAGTATGTGCTGGTAATGGGTGTAGAGTTGGAGTGATGTATGTATGAAAATTTAATTAACGGTATAGTAAATTCTCAATAAAAAATTTTGGGGGAGTCAGAGAAAAAAAGAAATATGTTCATTAAGATTATAGGATGATTGCCTGTACATGAAATTATGATTTAAATTTGAAGAGTTTCAAAGGAAAGTTTGCTCTTGTGATCAGGATAGATTCAAAATCCTCTTGAGGAGCTTATTTAAACCAATAGAATCATCACTTAGTACAACTACACATGACATGGGTTTCCAAAGAATATTTAGGAAACTTACACCATATGTTAGGAGAAGGAACCAGACAGGGAGAAGATCATGGATTCAACTTATTTACATTCAGTCATTGAGCCAGTTCTCCTGGAAGTTAAGGACTAATTTTCTTTCACTTTACACTTTTTTTTTTCAATTGTGTCTGCTTTCTTGATGACATATATCAGGGTTTTAGTAATACTCAAAGTTGCTTGATAATCAGTATACATATTAATGTATCTTTTCATTACTTAAATGTGTTGAAATGTATATTTTAATAACAAAAAACAATATAATATATTGATATATGTAATTTTTAAAAAAGGGTAGAATTTCATGGTAGCACTCTCCATGTGTGATTAAATAAAATAAAAGCTATAAAGTGTGCTCTAGTTAAATGCTATTTTTTTTTTTTTTGCATTTTTACCTGTAAATTGGTCCTTTGTTTTAAGGCTTTTTGAAATTGACGCTATTTCCATTTTGGCCTGTAGACTTACAGCCCTTAGGATGGCCTTGGATGGTGGAGGGAGGCCTTTGTTCTTAGGCCCTGGCCACGTGGCTCCATCCCCCATTAACCGGCAGGTCTGGGTCCAGGAAAGCAACATTGAACTCACTCACAGGCAGGCTTCCAGAGAGATAACATCTTTATTTGCAGGGTGCTTCTGGATGTCCAGAGTTCGAAGTGATTCAAACTAAAAGTCCAATCCGAAATTTTCAAAGTTGAAGTCCAAATTCAAGCCGAAGGTTATTCTCAGAAAATCAGTCTGCTTGTAGAAGCTTTTTCTTTCTGAACCTTTTCCAATCAAGGCCCTCCTTCAGTATCTGAGGAGGCTGAGGTTTTTGGAAAAAAGGATTTTCAGCAACAAACTTTTAGTTCTGGGCCACAAATGGGGGTAATCCAAGTTTTCCCCTCTTCTGTTTTAATGGCCCGTGTGCCCCTGGAAGAGGTCGCAGCCATATTTGAACATGGTTTCATGTGACCCACAGCTTTGGGTTGACTGCAACTGAAAAGGGCCAAAATCAAACTGAAGAACAGAAATCTCACCACAATCGCCGTTTTCTTGGGTCCAGGGTTCACATCCATGTCCAGGGCACCAGATGTTGAAAAATAGCCCTTAGGATGGCCTTGGATGGTGGATGGAGGCCTTTGTTCTTAGACACTGGCCATGTGGCTCCATCCCCCATTAAACGGCGGGTCTCAGTCCAGGAAAGCAATGGGTATTGAACTCACTCACAGGCAGGCTTCCAGAGAGATAACATCTTTATTGCCCTGGCCAACAGATGTGGCTGCTAACCATTTACGCATGCCATTCTTAGCTAGCCCTGCATCTTACTTCTTTCATCCATGTTACCTCCAACCTCCATCATGGCAAAAGATCAAAAGCCCTTAATCTCCTGGGTCAAAGGCCTTATATAACCTTCCAAGACCACTCTCCAGAATGGGAGGGGTCTTTCAGGTAAGGTTACACGTAATATCTGGTTCCCAAGACCCCTCCCAGGAATGGGCAGGTCTCAGGTAGATACACCTAAATCCAGGGTGGAATCACATTGGCCCAATTATTAATTTTTGCAAAAAATTCTCCAGGATGACACTAGGTGTCAGCAACAACCCCACTGTGATAATTAAAATAATGTACTAACTTCTCTAGTTGACAACTATCTCAATTGGATATAGAAGTAGAGTTGTCCCCTCTTAGAATTATTGCACTAGATATAAGAATTGATAATCTGGGGGCAGGGTGGTGGTGCAAACAGTAGGGCATTTGCCTTGCATGCACTAAACTAGGAAGGACCATGGTTCAATTACCCAGCATCCCATATGGTTCCCCAAGCCAGAAGTTGATTTCTGAGCGCATAGCCAGGAGTAACCCCTGAGTGTCATCAGGTATGGCCCAAAAAGCCAAAAAAAAAAAAAAAAAGAAAAAAGAAAAATAAAGAATTGATAAGTTTAAAATATGAAGTTATTAGTAGTTATAAGGTTAAAAATGTTCATTGTTACGGACTTTTTAAACACTCAGAAATTGGTTAGTTTTTGAAGGAATGAGATGTTATTACCAACTTTCTATGAAACCTACTCATATTTACTGCTTTAAAATAAATGTTGTATTTTACTATACCAGGTTATTTTTGTACATTTTTCCCTCTGAGCCTCCTTATGTGTGGAACCCTGCTTATATACATGCAAGTAATACTTATAAATATTATCTACATCTTTTCTTTCAAAGACATTGTCAGATTACTACTCCATCTTGCAATATTGGGATTTACATCTTAATAGTTCCATAGGACTTGTTTCTCCTATTTTCAAATACACTTGACCTTCATTTTTATTCTGTTCTGATGATTATTTAGAACACATTTGATCTTGCAGTTGTTACTTAGTTTCTATAATAATTCTAGTTCTTAGGTCTACTATATGAATAAATAATATAACTAATATATATATTGATCAAGGTGTTTCTTTGTTATATATCTGTAATCTTGCTACTTTGAGTATCCAGCTTATGTTGTTACTTCTTTTTTCTAAATAACTTTTATTGTGACCAAAGTGAATTACACAGTAATATTTAAGGTACATAATGACATTGAATTAGTGGCATTCACACCACTAGTGTTGTCCTCCCTCCACTCCTGTTCCCAGCATGCATCCCATATCCCCCTCTTTTGCTCCCTGGTCTGCTAGTCTAAGTGGTTCCCTCTGTGTCTAGCTTGTTGTAGATTGGCTCAGATTAGTAAATTCTGTTGTCATTGACTTTAGGTTTTGTGTTTAAGTCTGATCATTCTTTTATTTCTACTCAATGTTCATATAACCTTTTGGTGTTGGTACCATCTATTTTTCCCTCAATTTATGAGGCAGAATAAGATAATTCAAGTTATGTGGTTCTGTTTGAAGAAAAAGAATAGAAAAAAAAGAAAAAAGAAAAGAAAAACAAAAAGTAAACAAAAAATCTGAGAGGAGTCCATCTAAAGGTTATAAATATCAATTTAAAAGAAGAAATGAAAAGAAGAAGAAAACAACAAAAAGACAAAATAAACAAAAAACAGAAACAAACAAAATACAAAACAACAACAAAAAAATTAAAAATCCAACAAAAAAACAAAACCAGCTACTACAAAAAAGCACCACAACAATTAAGGCAAAACCAAATAATACCCATGAGCATGAAATAAAAAGAAAAAAAGTAGAGAAATAAATAAGTTGGGCTTCTTTTTTTCTTTTGCATAGGCAAAGTAAATATTGAGGAGATTAGAAAGGGAATTCCCTTGGCCTAAGAGATACAGGGGTTTTCTGCCCTTGAAGCATACTGTCATGGGAATATCTACATGCTCCAAACATGCTCTTTTTCACACCCCCAGGTCTTTTTGTGGTGCAAGAAAACTTTCTGCTCAGTTGTGGATGATAAAATCATGCCTCTGTAACTAGAGATCTTGATATTTGCACAGGTCATAGATGAAGCCTAGGGTAGAGACTTTCTCTACAGTTCTAGAAGTTCTGTTCCATCACTGTTGCTTTAATCAGTCTTCTGTAATTGGTGGTCATTTTTGCACCGATCTTAGGATGAAGCCTAGAATAGAATCTTTGATTATATTTCCAGACGTTCTGCTCAGTCACAGTTGTCACAGTCAGATCTCTGGAATTAGAGATCTTGATTATTGTACAGATTGTAGGCCGAAGCCTAGGCTAGGGTTTTTCTAATTGGTCCCAGGATAAGTTCTGCCCAGACATGATTATCAAAGTCAGTCTTCTGTAGTTAACATCTTGGTTTTTGCATAGATCAAAGGATGATGTGTCTTCTGATTTCATCTTACCATTCATTTGGTGATTGCCGTTTCCTTGTTACCAGGATGTCATATCAAAACTGTTGCAAGATGGTGCTATAGCAGTATTAGGAATTTCTCAGGGGGAGTTTGTCCCTTGTGCTGTTGCAGGAAACTGTGTCAATTCTATGTCTGGGATCTAGGGCTCAGGATTGGACAGTCTCTGTCTGATTACATGGAGTCTAAGTTGGGTCCACATGACACATGTTCAGGGTGGGAGGCACCTGTATCATAAAATATACAAATTCTTATCCTAGTAGATAAGAGCTTTTTTCTATACATAAATTATTTCCCATCTTGTAGCATGATTTTGTAAAAAAGGAATGGTGCCATATTATAATGCTGGTGTATTTGGGGATGAGAATGTCAGGCTACACAATCTCTGTGCCCTGGTTATGACTTGAGCTTTTATCCCAGGCAAGACTTTTTCTTGAAGATTTTTGTATCAAGCAGAACCAAAACGGGTGAAGTTAAAGAAGAGAAAAAATACACACATGCACATATAAAATAGAAGAAATAATTAAAAATAAATTTTAATAAAGTAACTAAAGAAAAAAGTGACATAGAGACTACTTTACATTTGGGAATAAACAGACTAAGAGGTAGTATTATAGAGGTATTAAACATATACAGAAAATATAGGCTTCCTCATTAAGTCTTTTGAGATATTCTTGTGTGGGGGATGAAATACAGGGCACATTTTCATCACACACTGGTCTTATTGAGTTTGAGAAATGATTTGCTGCAGAAAGGGATTGTGTAGAGTTCTTGCACTGGGGGTCCTTCTGGAGCTGAGTCTGGTCTCATGCCACTGTCCACATTTGGGTTGGGTGAGAATGAGGGTCACAAAGCATGAGTCAGGAGGATTGTTGGTTATAGTTTCTTCCCAGGGGATGAGATGTGGGGCTGAGAAGGTGTCTTTTTGCTTTGGAAGCTGGGTGGTGGCTTATTTGGGCAGGAGGTTGGTCTCATTACTTAATAAGTTAAGAACTGAGGGTAAAGAGCATTAAATAAGAAGGGATATCGGATAGGATCTGGGGGGGGGGTGCGTAAAGGGATAGAAATCTTTCTAAAGGGGGAGAGGAGGGATAGTATATAAGAGGCGATTTATATATTTTAGGCATGGATTATTTACAATTTAGGTTTGGCACTCAGAGAGGAGTCCTCTACACACACACATATTCATGCCCACATAAAGATATACATTAGTGATCTATTTTTAAGTTGTTGTTAGAGGTCTGACCCTCATAGGATGGGTCTGAGCTCTTAAGAAATTGTTGAATTAAGATAAATAATTAGCTTAGATATAGCTTAGGAAAGAGAGAAAGGGAGAACAAAAGATAAGAAATAAGAGATAAAAAATAAAAATAAGTAAATACAGTAAAAATAAATTTCAAAAAATTGAGCCGGTGCATCAGAATTGGAAGGTTTTCCCAATTTTGAAACTTCATCACTGATGGGGACGGGTTTTGCCAAATAAAGGTTTCAGGGTTAAATAATAGCTGGAGCATTTGAGGATACATATAGTTTTTGCTTCTAGAGTACTAAGCAATGTGGTAGTGAGGCCTCTAAGAGGTGGTTACCCTATGTAGTATTGTCCCCTGCATCTTGTGTATCGAAGTTCCTTTCCTAAAGAGAAACTAACAGTGTGGGTTTTATTTAACATAGATTGAATTGATTTCGATAATGATGAAGGAGAAGAAAAAGAAGAAAAGAAGAAAGAAGAAGGAGGAGGAGAAGAAGAAGCAGAAGGAGAAGAAGGAAAGAAGTAGGGAAGAGAGAGAAAGAAAGAAAGGAAATTGTAATTTTCCAAAAACTTGTTTGATGAATAGGACCTGTACCATAAGTCTGTGGTTCACAGTTGACTGTTTCAGTGGTCTGAATAATCATATGCTTTACTAACAGAAGACATAAACTAAAAGAAAAATATTGGAGTATTTTTATCAATACATTGTCATAATGCAAACTGTATATGGTATCTAGTATGACTGAGCACCAAATGTAAAATTAGGGTGTCCACCCTTTGTATCCAAGAACCAATGTGGACAAAGAAGTTGAAGGGTTATTTAAGACCTGGTAAGATTAAGGCATTAAAACATTTTGTTAGTAATCACTGCAGCTGGAGTCTTTGGCTTCCAATCATATTCTTCACCGAGTTCTGTAGTTAATACTGTAAGACATTATTATAGGCCTTTGTAGTTAGAGGCTGATTGCATACCTATTCACTCTAAACCGCTGTTTCCATTGATGCTTGTTTCTTTATGGGATAATGGAAAATAGTAAAGGCTTTGTGTTGCTCCTCTTCCACTTGGTTTGAACACTTCTCACTACATGCTGACAACTATGGTGCTTGAAGTTTCTACCCTATTAGAGCATTATATTTGTTTTTGGAGTATTATATGTATATCTGGTATATATTCTAAATATCTCAGATAAGTGCTATCATTCTGTATTTATCCTTATTTTTCTGGCTTACTTCATTTAACATAATACTTTCTAGATCTATTCATGTTCCTTCAAACTTATGACTGTATCATTTCTCACTGCTATGTAGTATTCCATTGTGCATAAGTACCACATCTTCATGATCCACTCAGCTGTCGTTGGGCATTGAGGTTGGTTCCAAATCTTGGCTATTGTACTGAGTGCTGCGATAAACAGTGAAGTGCATACATATACTTTGGGATGAAGGTCCTTTTGTCTTGGGGATAAATGCCTACTAATGTGATTGTTGGGTCATATGGCAGCTCAATTCTGAGTTTACTAAGCACTCTCCATACTGTTTTTCATAGGGGTTGGACCAGGCAGCATTCCCACCAGCAGTGGATGAGAGTTTCTTTTATACCACATCCCAGCCAACAGAGATTCATCCCGTTATTTTTGATGTGTGCCATCCTCACATGTGTAAGGTGGTACCTCACTGTTGTCTTGATTTGGATTTCCCTAATGATGAGTGATAATGAGCATGTTTTCATGTGTCTATTGGCCAATTTTGGCCTTCCTTGGAGAAGTGTCTATTCATTTTTTCTCCCCATTTTTCTATGGAGTTATTAGATTGTTTGGAGCTCACCTTTCTGAGTATTTTGTATATCCTAGATGTCAATCCTTAATCTGATGTGTTGAGTGCAAAAGATTTTCCCACTTCGTTAAATTTTCCTTTTTAATTGTTTATATATTGTTACTTCTTATATGACCAATAAATAATGCATTACACAGTTCCATAAGTCAATAATGGGTTGGGTTAAGAAGATACTGAAATAAACCTGAACAGTAATACCTTCAGATATGCATATTAGGGGCTCATAAAACATCCTATTTCTATTCAGATATCACATACCCTTCTATTCAGATATCACAATCATTCTGCTGATGTCTTCTAATTATAATCATAATAATATGATATAAACCATCAAACTTTGATGCCACAGGGTACATAAATGTATCAGTACATTAAAATGTATCAGTTCACTATAAACACTTTCACATATTAAGAAATGTATATGGTTTGTGTAATAGTGTGGTTTATTTTATAAAATTTCTGTATATTAAAGCTTGCCTTTTCTCATGCAATAGTATGAATTTGCCAAATTTTCCCTCCCTGTATCTTACATGCTGATTCTAAGTTCAACATAGAAGAAATTATGTTTTCATTATTGTATCATCAAAATAGATCATAAATGTAAAAATGTATTCTTTATAAAAAGAACACAGAAAATCTTTAGTTTTTGAATGAGGCATGATATTGATTTGTGTATATTGAACCATCCTTGTAACTTGATAATTCCCACTTGATCATATGGTATGTGCCCTCTGGTGTGTTATTAAATCTAGTTAGCTAGAATTCTTTGATGATCTTTTCATTTACGTTCATGAGGGATAATGATCTAAAATTTTCATTTTATTATTTTTGTTTTGAGGGGCCATCTCTGGTGCCACTCAGAGATTATTCCTGGTTATGTGTTCAGGGTTCACTCACTCCTAATGGTTCTCAGGGGACCACATTGGTGACAGGCATTTAATCTCGGTCAGTCTTCAGCAAGGCAAACATCCTTTTTTTTTTTTTACAATATCTCCAGCACCTATAATTTATATTTTTGAGTTGTCTCTGTTTTTGATATCATGGTAAAATTGCCATCAGTGAAAATGTTCATGGAGCTCAGATTTCTTTAGCTTTCTATGTGTGTTTGAGAATGGTAGAGAGTAGGTTCTCTTTGAAAATTTGGAAGAATTTACCAGAACCAGTCAATATTTCATTAGGGATAGGTTTTTGGTTTTTACATTAGTAATTGGTCTATTCAAGAGTTTTTCATTTCCTCTATTTACTAATTTTTAATTGAATCACCATGACATAGAATTACAAAGTTATTATTGATTAGTTTCATAATAAAATATCCAACACCTATCCTTTCTCCAGTGCAGATTTTCCACAGCTAATATTTCATGTCCTCATTCTCGTTTGTGTCTAAGAATCTTTTTATTTCCTCTTTGACCCATTGGTTGTTCAATAGTGAGTTATTTAATTTCTAGGTTAAAGTTATTTACCTATTTCTGTTCGTAATTCAATTTTATTTTTAGTGTATCATGGTCTGTGAAGATAGTTGATGCAATTTCTATCCTCTTGATCTTATGAAGGTATGTTTTGTGGTTCAACATGTGGCCTATCTTGGAGAATGTTTCATACACAGGAGAATGTATATTCAAGTTTTGGGGGATAAAATGCATATATACATACATATATACACACACACACACATATATATATATATATATATATATATATATATATATAAACTACCCCTTTGCTTTCATCTCTTCCTTCAATGCCAGCATATCCTTGTTGAGGGTTTGCTTGGTTAATTAATCAAGAGGCAACAAAGTGCTGCTGATATCTCTAACTACTATTGTTTACTATTGATGTATTTCTTCAAGTATATTAACAGTTATTTTAGTATTTGATAACCATTCAATAGGGGTGTGATTTCTTCTTGCTGTACATGTCCTTTGATTATTAAGAAATTACCCTTTCTGTCTCATTTCTTTTTTAAGCCTGAAATCTATGTCATCTGATATTAGTATAGCCACCCCAGCCTTTTTAAGGGAGTTAATTGCATGAAGGATCTTCTAACTTTTGACCTTGAGTGTGTTTGCTCTGACTATTCAAATTTGTTTCTAGAAGAATATTGGGTTGAAATTTTGATCCACTTTTTCTCTCAATTGGTGCATTTAGTCTGTTGGTGTTGAGAGAGATAATTGCCATGGTATTTTGTGTCATCTTTTTGTAAAAGTTTGGGGTGCTCTGTCTTGCCATAGAGTACCACCCTTCCTTTAAAAACAAACAGAAATATAACAACTAAATAACTTGGTAAGTGAAATAAAACATTCATTGGAAAACCAACAGCAGAGTAACAGCTTCTTTTTAAAATTGTTTTGAGTCTATAAAATTTCCTGAACTGTTGTTTGTCTATTAAACTGTGAATTGTTACTATAACATTTAAAAGAGAGTCTGATTGGGTGAAGTATTTTTGGTGATATGTTCATTTTGTTGACTTTTTCACTATATTTTCCCATTGCTTTCAGAACTGAAGAACCGTGTGTAATAAATATCTAAATCATAAGGATACTCCTTTTGCATAATTTCCTTTTTTGATAGTGCTTACTTTTAGTATTCCATTTCTTGTGTGTGTGTTTTTTTTATCATTGTGATCTTATGGTTTTATGTAAGTCTCTTTTAGTTGGTATTTTTCAGGTATCTTCAGTTCTGTGAACTTTTTAGCAATAATGTCTTTGACTATTACTTCTTCATAGGGATTTTTGTCCTGGCTCGCACGGGATTATAATTATTCTTATGTTGTTTCTATTGAATTTATTGCAAAGTTCTATTGTTAACTAATATATTTTGGAAACATTTTTTTATTTTCTGTTTATTTTGAAGCTTTTCCCCATCTCTCCTGCTGTACGGAGGTTTTCTGTGCTCCATGTTTGAGTTCACTAGTTCTGTTCTCAGCAACTATTACTCTGCTGGTGGGGTTTTCCAATGAATTTTTCTTTATTTATTTGTGTGTGTGTGTTTTGTTGTTTGTTTTTTGGGGGGGGGGCACACCCGGTGATGCTCAGGTGTTACTCCTGGCTATGCACTCAGAAATCACTCCTGGGTTGGGGAACCATATGGGAATCTGGGGGATCAAACCGTGGTCTGTCCTAGGTTAGCACGTGCAAGGCAAATGCCTAACCACTTGCACCACTGTTCTATCCCATCCAATGAATTTTTCATTTCACTTACCAAGATTTTTAGTTGTGATATTTCTGTTTATATATTTTTATTTCTATTTTATTTATTCTTCTATTTTATTGGCAGTTATTTCCATTGTTTCTTTAAGCTCATTGGGCATTCTAAGCATTTCTACATTGAATTTCATTTCAGAAAGGTTATCTAGGAAATTAATATTCTTTTTTTAAATTTTTTTATTTTATGAGGACAAAAATACAAAGAAAGAGGACATAATGAAGTTACAGTGGGAAGACAATCATCCGTAAACAGAATTCTCAGAAGAAATTCCCTTGCTGACACCTTAATTTTAAACTTTCAGCCAAAAAACATTAAGAAAAATAAAACAAATCACATGCACAATTACTTTGTCCCTCAAGTCCCCAGATTGTAGCATTTCTTAGCAGTACACAAAGCAATCTAAAGCCACAGAATTTGTATAACTCCTTTAACATTGAAGGAATAGTATTTTATTTATAGTCCATGCATATGCATATTAATTTAAATTAATCTCAAAAGTTTAAGTGGTTTTTTTTAAGGATTAGAGTCAAAGAAGCACAGCAAAAAAGTTGATAGAATGGCAATTGTTGTTTGCATAGGCCCAGCAAAATATGGGGGACATGGAAAGGAAAAGCCTTGGCCTAAATACAAGGAAACCTTACCCCTGAAGTTTTCTGGCATAAGACAAACTCTAGGCTCCAGGCATACTAGGTTTGCCTGGGTTTCCAACCCAAGTCATTGTCTGTAGTACCAATACACTTATATTTTTCACACAGTCGCTGTTGTTGGTGTCAGGATTCTGTAGTTAAAGATCCTGGAATCTGTATATATCCTACATCGAAGTCAGGATGATGTGAAGCGTCCTCTACTTTCACCTCACAATTAGAGGGCAATGCAGAAAGCCCTGTCCTGAAAGCAGGTCGTTGTTGTTGTTAAGTCTTAACAACAAATTAATATTGACGAGTGTGTAGGATTGCAATCTTCAGCCACCACACATGGTGGGGTTTTGCGCTGTTTCACCACGGTTCATTGTGGTCTCAAGGTGCTTCTTTCCTAAGTCATCATCAGTCTTCCTTCACTGCCTTGGAGGTCTCAGTTGAGTTTATATTGGTGAGAGATTATCTTGTGGTCACATAAGCTTTTAGCTTCTCAAGAAGTCTCACCCTTAGTTTGGCCTTTACCTGGGTTGGTGGTCCGAAGTTCAGTCCTTTGTATCAATTTGGGACACAAGATGCACTGGTGTTGTCAATATCAATGTATGTATTAAAAAATGTTCCCAAACTGAAAATGCCATTGATCTTGCCACACTCAGCACCAGTGTGAGTTATACCCAGTTCACATAATGTGCTGGCAGCTAAATTGGAGGTGGCTGTGGGCTCAGATCAGTTTCCTATTTCTTGATTTAATCTTGGGAAGTTGCTGGATTTCATAAAGTTATTAATTTCTTCTAGGTTCTACAGTAAAGTGGTATATAATTGCACATAGTAATCAGTGCTTTTATGTTAATCAGTTTTATGTTAATCAGTTTTCTATCTTTTCTTCATGAGTCTTGCTAAAAGTTTGTCAATCTAGTTTATTAAATGAAAATTTCTTTTGATTTCGCCAATCTTATGCACTTACTTATAGTCTTTATACCATTGATTTCCTTACTAATATTATTTTCCTCTTATATACTTCATTGTTCTTTTTCAAGTTTCCTTTTTTTTTTTTTTGGAGAACTGTAGGGAGGATGTTTGGGACACAGGTGACTGTTCTCAGGCATCACTTCCAGTGATTCTCACTGCTGAGGATCCAAATGGAATGGAATTATGTGCAAAGCAAATCTCTAAGGCCTGTACTATCTTTACAACTACTTAAGTTTCTGATGATGTGAAGTTATGTAACATATTTGAGCCTTTCTTGTTTGCTGAATAAAGATGTTTGGATATGAACTTCCCTCTTGGAACAGTTTTTGCTGTGTTCCACATGTTTGAACATCTTGTGTCATTTGATTCCAGGATATTTTTATTTCTTTGATTTTCTCATTGACTTCTTGGTTGTCCAGTAGCATTTTGTTTACTTTTCAAATATTTGAGTCTATTCTCTTTCAGCTATTTCTTATTTATATATTCAAAGCATGGTGGTCTTAATATTCTTAATATTTCTATCCTAGAATTTTATAGTTACTTGTTTTGTTCCTCAAACATGTAGCCTATGTTATAGAATGTCTTGGCAATAGAAGAATTTGTAATTTGGCTTTATGTGAATGGATAATCATATACATATGACATATATAACATATATCATATACACAAATATGTTAGACCCAGCTGTTCCATTTCTTTCTTTAGGGTCAATACTTTCTTTTTTATTTTTATCAGATTTAGGGGCTTTTAAATATTCAATTACTTACTGTTGTGCATTAGTTTATATATTTCTTCAGGCCTCTTAGTAATCTCCATACTTTGCCATCATTTGGTGTATACATGTTAATGAACATTGTATTCTTGATGACTAGTGTATCAATTAGATAAGTGATATAATTACAGGATTATAACAATTCTTTTGAAAAGATTGAACTCTGATTTCTGATAAAAAATTTCTCAACAAAATGAGGAAGAAGGAAATTACTTTAATATAGTAAATATCAAACATCATAAACTCTACAGCTAATATAGCCAATGGCAAAAGAAGTCTTTATTCTAAGATAATGCAAAAGAAAAGATGACAGATTTCAATTTAAAATCAGAACTACATGCCTCAGTTATTAGGGAGGAAAAACATATAAAAGGTAATCAAGTTAGAAAATAAGACAAACTACTTCTGTTCACAGATGACATAATATAGTTCATAGAACTCCTTGAAGACTATCCCAAAACTTCTAGAAACAATGAAGTGCCAGGCAAAAAGTTAATACACAGAAATATGTGCATTTTATATGCAAACAATGAGTTAGAAATGAAGTGAATTTAAAAATGAAGGAATTTCTATTTATAATTGTGTATTAAAAATTAAATACTTATAAACTAACTTAATAAAGTAAAAATATTGTTAATAAAAAATAACCTCTATTAAAACAATTTAAAAGACCTGGGAAGTCACATATTCCATTTTAATGCATTGGAGAATTAACATTCTTGATAAAGGTAATTATTAACAATGTACTATAAAAAGTAAAGACAATCCCCATCATAACTGAGAATATCAAATAAGAATATTGGGGAGGGAATGATGCCATGGACTGGAAAGAACATAAGGAGAATAGTGCTGAATATTGTGACCTTTGATGATAGCTAAATGCATCAAAATTATAAATTCTAGCACTAGTATAACCATGTGACTTAAATTACTGTAAATACAATTTTAATAATTTTATAGAGTAAATCATGAGATTAAGAAAAAATAAAGATATCAAGTTAATGTCACAAGAATATGATGTTATTTTTATTTTTATTTTTTAATGGCAAGTAAATTTTACAAGACAAACCTCACTTATTTATGATATAGTATTCTCTGTCTCATGGCTACATTTTTAAAAATATTATTTAATTTTTTGAATAATTTTAGGTTTCTTTATTAGTGTGCTATGAGATTATATCTATATGACACCAAATTAGTCATGTGGAGTTTCTAAAAATGCTTGTTCTATAATTATAGTTATTTTATAAACAATATAGCATTTTTATCCAGGTGCTTTTAGATGTTATTTTATTTTTTGTTTTTTTATTTCATTTTGCATGTATCTAGAAGAGTTTTATTTTTATATAAAACTTGAGGTAGTTTTTAGCTCCAGCTCTTAGTCAAGAAAATAATAGCCTCATTGATCTAGCTCCACACCATTCCACTTTCAAGAGAAAATTTCTCTGAGGTTTTTGTTAGCATTTGCTCTATGGTTCCTGATAATCAATCTTTTCATGCATATTATCATTGTTAAAGAATTGGGTAATTTGTATTCTGAATTTCTTTTAAACTTTAAAAATTCTTGGTCTGTCCTGATTTTCTCTTTGTATCTATAGCTTTTTTTTTTAAGAGGTGAAATCTTTTTCTTTTTCTTTTTTTTTTTTTTTTTGGGTCACACCCAGCAGCTCAGAAATCACTCCTGGCAGGCTTAGGGGGACCATATGAGATGCCAGGATTCGAACCGATGACCTTCTGCATGAAAGCCAAACGCCCTACTTTCATGCTATTTCTCCGGCCCCCTAAGAATTAAAATCTTATTTCTGGACTATTGTTAAAGTTGTGGCCCCTATTTCCTATACCTTCACTTTCCTGTTTATATCCTTCTAGCATTCCTACTAATTTAATAGGCTTGGTTGTCAAACATTTTATACTTCCTACCCTTTTCTTTTCTTTGATGGGCTAATTAAATAGCTAGTTTCAATTTAATAATTTATTTTTTGTTGTATATGTTTGTTGCTTGAATTTTAATATTGGCTTTAATTGGTTACTTTTTCTATTCTATGTCAAATTATTAATGACAATATTTACTTTAAGAATCTATTTTCATAGTATTGCTTTAATAGGTGCAAAGTTTTAGATCTTTGAGAGAGCAAGTCTCATTTTTCTCATGACAAGTGACTTCTCTTTATGTAGGGCCATGTTTAAATTTTATCCTTCAGGTACTGCAGAAGTTTATTCAGTCTAGAACTTAAAACCATAAGTCCCTTAGTCAAAGCCCAGAAAATGCTAGGGTTTTTGCATTAATTGACTTTTTTTTTGAAAAAGGCGTGCAATATAGTAATTTTTTCCTTGTTTTAAACCACCTGTGGAATTCAGGAAAAATATGTCATAATACATGTTTCATATTCTATTACAGGTGGTGACAGATGATTTTTTATCAGAACTCAATTAAACAGTGGTACTTAAGTGATTTTTACTTTAATCAGAGTAAAATAGAAGCAAATGAAAATCTCATTTATAGTCAAAACAACAGAAAGGAAATTAGCTCTTCATCTAAGACTCTAGGAAATGAAGCTAAATAATTACTTTAGAAATAAGAGTGAAGTGATTGTCACTATGTTATCCAATATTTTATCTGCCTAATTATTCTATCTAGAATGTTCATTGAATTTCAGACACACCTCCTTCTCAGGGAAAACACGTTTTTTCTTCATTTGGGATTTTTATGTTTTGAAAACAAATGTATCAATTTTTTTATTTCTTTTGTTTTTTTTATGGGGGATCACACTCGGAGCTCAGGGGTTACTCCTGACTCTGCTCAGAAGTTGCTCCTGGCAGACTCGGGGTACCATATGGGATGCTGGAATTCGAACCGGGGTTCATTCTGTTTTGGCTGAGTGCAAGGCAAACGCCTTACTGCTGTGCTATAGTTCCGGCCCCATCAAATTTTATTTTAAAATTTTCAATTTTATGGGACTGGAACGATAGCACAGCGGTAGAGTGTCTGCCTTGAACACAGCCAATCCAGGACAGACGGTGGTTCGAATCCCAACTTCCCATGTGATCCCGGTGCCTGCCAGGAGCGTTTTCTGAGCACAGAGCCAGGAGTAACCCCTGAGCACCACGTAGGTGTGACCCAAAAACTATAAAATAAGGCCCTGAAGACATACCTCAGGAGTCAGAACTGTATGATGCCAGGCTGACTCCTAGCAACACATAGCTCATTCAGTACAGTATGGTGTAGTCCTAGAGGCCTCTAAGCAACACCAGAGTGGCATCAATAGTACAAAACCTGAGTATCCCTGAATCCTTTGACTTAAACACTGAAAAATTTGAACTAAGTATTGTTGACAGTGGCCCTAGCACAGCTGAAATACCACTTGAAAACTACCGTCATCCTACCACCACCACCACAAAAGCCTATCAAAAAACTAATACCATGGCAAATATATATATGGGTGTAGGAGTAGTATATTATAGACACATTCTTATACCTAAACAAGTTTAACTCAATCATCCTGGTTTTCGGTGAATTGTCACACAATAATTGAATAATAATTCTCAATTATTGGAACTGTAGTTAGACTTATTGCTAAGACATTTATATAGTTAAAAACATGAGTAATCTCTGTACTTTTCTTATTTCTTTGATATTAACTTAACAATGTAGTATGTAATCATGATACGGATTTTATATAAAAGCAACACATAGCCAAAATATTTTAGTTAAAGCAATAAGCTATTTAAAAATATAATTAATTCTAAACCCTGTTCTTTTCTAAACAAAGTCAACATAGATAATACAATTTAAATCTGAGGAGCATCAAGATGGTAAATACTTGAATTATTACAGAATATAGTTCTTTACTAAGTAATAGTTTATTCATAAGTCTTGTCCTTTGTTCTCTTTCACTTTCTCAGTAACAGAATTATTTCTGGTCAACTGGAAGCTTCCAGCTCTGTTCTTAGTATCAGAAAATTACTGATTCAATGTTGCTTAGAAATTAAATACTTAAAAATATTTGGAAATACATAAGAATATATCTAATAATACTCTTTAATATTTCTCATTGTTAGTATTTTTTACAGTTTTAAATCATAACAAGTATGTGGGGATCATGCTGTACATAATGATCAAATCATTGTCTTTACAATGTGAATCATTGTAAATAATGATTTTCCAACTCTGGAGTATAGTTCTGAGAGTATACAGAATGGTCAGAATTTGTCTTTTTTATCCTATTAAGATCTATTTATTTTTAAACTTTTTATATCCTTTTTCCTCCCACCACTACTCAAAACGTATGTGATGTAATGAGGGCTTCCACATTTTGTGAAGTTTTCACCCTGGGTTGTATAGTTGGCTGTGATACTTGATAAAGATTGCACAGCTTAGTTGTGTTTATGCACACTGGCTGTTTCTCTTGTAGGCATTGCACATTTAGTGCTGTTCTGCTTTGGCTTGTAGTGTTCAATGAGGTTCACACTTTATTGCTTGCAGACACCTTGCTTCAGTATGCAGGTGATCACATAATTTTGTTGTGGCGCAGGGAATCACAAATGGCACTGCTGCTAGTATTGTATTGGGCAGTGGAGTCCTGGATTTTGAATTTAAGGTCACAAACAGGTAATGAAGTCACTAATATGAGTTGTAGAATTTCTTATACTATGTGAGACTCTGGATAATCTTTCTGTTTGTGATTCCTAGAGGACTAAGGTTTACTGTTTTCCAAATGGAGAGGTACTAGACTCTTTATTACTTTTATTAACAATTAGATTTTTTCCAGATCTTTTATGACAAAAATATTTTATTTAAACTTTATAAAGGTCATAAACATGACTAAAGTAACTAATGAACATAGATAAAGTCATCGATGGAGAGGATAGAACACTAAGATACAAAATTTAACGGTATAGTATAGTAAATAAGCTTATATAACAATTCTAGAGGAAAACAGTTCTGAAAGCAAAAACTGTAGTGTTGTGGATGTCAAGAAAACAGGAATTTCAAAGAAAAAAGGAATTATCACTATGAAAAAGTTTCTAAGATATTAATTAAGAAAAATCAGATTAGGGGCCGGGCGGTGGCGCTGGAGGTAAGGTGCCTGCCTTACTTGCGCTAGCCTAGGACGGACCGCGGTTCGATCCCCCGGCGTCCCATATGGTCCCCCAAGCCAGGAGCGACTTCTGAGCGCATAGCCAGGAGTAACCCCTGAGCGTCACCGGGTGTGGCCCAAAAACCAAAAAAAAAAAAAAAAAAAAAAAAAAAAAGAAAAATCAGATTAGAAGGAGCTAAAAACTGAGGTAGAAGAAAACTGAGCTTAAAAATAGGCTGACGATTTAATACAGACAAATAAGGTACAGGTAGCTGAATCTATTTTTTGATTCTGATGCTCTACCTATGGCCACTCAATCACAATTGAAAGTGATCCTTGAGCACACAATCAGGAGGAGACCCTGGGCATTCCTAGATGGGACCTGAAAACAAAAATAAGACTAATATTGATAAAGGGAGAAATTATGAAAGTAGCTACATATATTAAAATTAGAGATCTTTAACATGTTAAAAAGCTAACTAAAGGGTTCAGTTGAGAGTTATCACAAATACTAGAGAAGAGTGTCTATGAAGGTTGTGAGAAGTTGGGGATGAGTCTAAAATACATATGGAAATTAAATTTTATAGTATAAAATAAATGAAGAAATATTAATAATTTCATATAGGAAGGCAGTTATGTAAGAACAACTAAACTAATGTCATTCTAGCGAGATGACTTCTCTTTCTTAAACTATGAAGTGTTATCCTTGTTACATATGTGGGGTATAGAGAAAGCCTTATAAATATTAGGGTTGTATAAAGAGTCATTGAGGAAAACTGATATCTCAAATATACAGAACCAAACTAGTGGTTTATCATAGGGCTCAAATGTCATAACATTAATGAGAATTTTTTTTCATCTTTCCAGCATCTGTCACCCTTTACCTCTCTCACCCTGAGGTAGAACTAATCTATAATACCTTCTTCCCTTGAAATATGATGGTGCATTTTTCATACCATAATAGAGATAATCTCACTGCATTATAACCATCTGTTAGCATGTCTTTTTCCTTCAATAGGCTGTGAACTGCATAAGACTATTTCTTACATTCTAATTTACCATTTACTTTAATACTTTAGAAGATATTATTGAATTATAATTTTTAAAAAACTACAATATAAAGATTTTCTGAACACTAATCTATACCACTACATTCACTTGGATAATTACATCTTTATTTTTCTTATTCATAATTTAATTTTGTCCTCACAATCATTCTAATTTGTATGATAGAATCAGGAAGGTTAAGCTTAAAGAAATTAATATCTTCATGGAAGTATTTCTAATAAGTAGAGATCCTTTTGAATCAATATTGGCCTGATTCAGCATCCCCTTATCACCTATTGTTTTACAGGGTGATTATTAGATAAGATTATTATCATACTTTTAAGAAGTTTCTCATGTTTCATTAGATATTTTTGATAAATATCTAGAAAATTTATTCCTTCACGCAGTGAATAGGAAAGAAAGGGCATTACTGGGTAAAATACATTTATCCTCTTATTTTGTGATATGAACTTTTTGTAGAGTGCTGTATTACTGAAGTAATGCAAAAGAAAAAAATAGTATAGTTCTACCTGAACTAAGTCTGTTTAGTTTGATATAATAAAACACAATAGGTTGTATGATTGGTGAACAGTAATTGTTTTTCACTGTTCTGAAGGCTGGAAAACAAAATTGTTTTCTGAGTCACAAATTGAGTACTTTAGCTTTTGCTTAACATGATTAGAAACATTAGAAGTCCTTTTTCATTATATATAGTCTTAGGTTTGAGGATACACCTGCTAAGGCCTTACTCCTGGCTCTGTACTTAAGGATCATTCCTGGCAGTGTTGAGGGACCATCATATGGAGTCCCATAAATTCAAGCCAAAGTAGTTTATGCAAGGTAAACCTTTATGCAAGGTCAAACTTTTGTAATATCTCTGAGCCTCTAAAGTCCTCTCTTATAAGGGCAATAATTTCTCTTATGAGGACTGAGTCTTCTTGACTTAGTTCAAGCTAAATGTTTCACACCTAATATTATATAACTTAATATACTATACATATGAATATGAGAAGTATATAACCATTCAATTTTTTTTGTTTGTTTTTTTGTTTTTAGGTCATACCCGGCAGCACTCAGGGGTTACTCCTGGCTCCACGCTCAGAAATCGCTCCTGGCAGGCTCGGGGAACCTTATGGGATGCTGGGATTTGAACCAATGACCTTAACTCCATGCTATCTCTCTGGCCCCACCACTCAATTTTTAACACTAACTAACTGAATTAGAACTCAATATCACCATTATTGTTAAATAAGAGGAATATAATGCATCTTAATTTGATCATACATGAATGTTTGCTGTTCATTAATGAAAATCAATAAAAACAAAATAAAGCAAATATTTTCAAAGGGCATAAAACCAGCTGATGATCTCACCTTAGAATCTGGTTTAAAATAAATGGGAAAGTGATCTAATACATCATAGAAAGGAAAGCAGATATCCAAACAAAATTAAACAATAAAATGTTGCTTTGTTGCTTTTCTCTAGTATGCAATTTTTAGAGAAAACATAGAGTGAAGGGGTGGGCACACAAAGAACAATTTAGAAATATGATAAAACTTAGATGTGAAATGTTCCACGGGCTCTCCATTTTCTGAATAATTTTCCTTTGCCAAGTTGTTTATTGACAGCTAAGAACATGAGATGAAGTAATTAAAATGGATATAGCAAGTTTTCACATTTTTCCATAAATAAGAGAAAAAAACCTATCACGATGCTTAAAAATATGTGAATATGACCTTAACCCATAAAATTTACATTTTTTATACATTCCAGTTTTCTCAAATTTAGGAAATATAACTCCATAAATTATCAATCTACCTTTATTTTTCTTTTAAAGTGGTTTTGTTATTGAAAGGAAAATAATTTAAGAGCAATTCAACATATAATTTAATAATTAAATATAAATATACCATATTTAGGGACAAGTTGAAAGTCATGATAAATTTTATATAAATGTAGTCACTTAAAGGTAAATTTCACATTTTTCCATTTAAATATTTTAATTAAGTTTAAATTAAATCAGAAACTTCTTCATTCAGATTCAGAGAAGGACAAGAGATGAAGTATGCTTTAAAGGGAATAAAAAGCTAGTGTATGTAATGATTTTGCACTATTTATTTGTTGACTGAAAACTTGTATATGATGCCCTATCCGATGATGCAAATAAAAGCTTCCCAAATTTTATGACAACCAACTTTGAAGAAACTCAAAACCAGGTTACAGGTTAAATAACAAATTGGCATTTGAAAACTATGAGGTTACTTATTTTTTTTGCGTTATCTATATTGTTTATAAAATTATACATTGACTACAATATTGAGCAACTCTATTTTACCCCAAATTGAAAAAGTGAACAACTCTGTACAGAAATATGTGTCTGTTATGTGGCCTTTTTCTGCCTTAGTTACTTCTCAATTAATCTTCTGAAATGAGTTGTTGATAGAATAAAATGTTCAAAGGAATCCACTCAAATTGATAAACTACTTTATGTTCTTAAATAAAATTATATGAGATTTGATTTTCCTCCTGATTAACTTTCAGTTACCTAGAAATGAGATCATGTGAAAGATGAAAGTAAAAGAAGTTGGGTATATTTTAGAGACTGACTCTGTCAGATGCTCTCAAATGATTTCTTCAAGGCTGAAGAAAATGCTTTCTTGATGAGGGTTTATATATATTAAATAGGATAAAGAGCTTTTTAATATTGCTTTTGCCACTATAAGTTTTAACTTAAATTATCAGTCTTCCATGCATTGTCTGCAAATATCTCAAAAGACTAAATATAAAGACTAAGGTTTTATAGCTGTTAAGGTAGAACACAAGAAAATGATGACTTTGTTAATTCTTTTCTTCTTGATAAATTTATTTTTGAGTTATCCTGGTTTGACTTTAATCTGCCCAGTTTTATTTGCTGTTAATATTTTTAATGGACCTCCCCCAGAGGTGCTTCTGGAAACAATTCAGAATACTGAACCCTGCAATACAGGCTTGTTTTTAGATGCATTGGTGGAGATGCTCAGGTTCATCAGTTTTGAAACCATTGGGCTACTCCATACAGAACGAAGAGAGAACTCGAGACCTTGTACATATTCAACATGTACTCCACCTTATTAGAGTACCGTATTTTCCAGCGTATAAGACGACCGGGCATATAAGAAGACTCCCTAATTTTACAGTTAAAACATAGTTTTAGGCATATATTTGCTGTATAAGACAGAACGTTCCTGCACTGCAATTGTATGTACCACAGTGAGCCAATCACAACAAGCAAAGGTTCAAAGGTTATACTGTAATAGACTTCCTCTATGACTCTGGCCAATCTGAGTAGGCTTTTTACAGTGTAGATTTGGGTACTGAACATTGTCTAATTTGCATGCTTGGATTGGCTGAGTTAGAGAGGTCCGAGCAGCCTTGCAGTGATTGGTGCAGGATTGAGTTGAAAAATTCGTTTCATGGCAATATCCAGATGATTTTCATTTAGTGGCATACCGAAATGTTTTTCGGGATATACTCGGCGTAAAAAATGACCCCCGATTTTCGCTTGACTTTTTATCGTTTTCAAAGTCATCTTATACACCGAAAAATATGGTATCTCCCTGGCCTCTAATAGTATGTTTTTGGGTCACACCCGGTGGTACTCAGGGGTTATTCCTGCTTCTGTGCTCAGAAATCACTCCTGGCAGGCTCGGGGGACCATATGGGATGCCAAGCTTCAAACCACCATCTATTCTGGATAGACTGTGTGCAAGGCAAATTTCCTACTGCTGTGCTATCACTCCACCCCTATCTGATAATATTTTTTTGGGGGGCATATCATAGCACTATTCTCCTTTGGGGTTTGTTTTACTAACAATAGTTTTGTCTTTCAAAAATATACATGTTCTATTTTTCCATATCATAGCTCTTTGGTCTTTTGCTGGGCCTCCCAATCATCATCCCTACTTAGAAATCAGAGAATAAACAAATGTAGTTTTCTATGATACTGAGAAGATCAATGATGGCAGGGGTGGAAAAAACTCGCAAAATGGATATTGCTAGTCTATTCAATAAGAAATCTTGAGAGATTAAGAAGGCTGTGTTTTACAGCAAAAAAGCAAAGGGTGTCATGGGATTTTTCATTCTACTAATTTAACAAAAGACATCTTACAATACAGCAGGTACATTTGCTAATTAGAATTTTAGAAATACAGGGAAGTAGAATGACACTGTCCCAATTTTAATTTTATAATACAAAATTAAAGCTCTTAATGCAGTAAGTCAGCTTTGCTTGCATTGTAAGTCTAATGAATATCAAATATTTTGACAGGTAATAACTATATTCCTGTATCTAATGTAATGTTTAAGCTGTTGGCTTGAATTATTACCATTATACTCATGTAAGGTATGTCAACTGAGTGATAGCAACTATTTAGACAGGTCGACAAGTTTTTAATTATCCTTGCTGTGATAGTTTTGACAATTTTCTTTATTTATTTGGGCAAAATATAACCCCAAAGACTCAGGTATACTACTTAATTAGAGAACTTTTCCCTTGGTTGTCTATGTGACTATAGATTTGTGAAGTGTTTAGGAGGAATAAGAAAAATCCTATCTTTGGTTTTAAGAGGCACTGACAACCAAATAGCATGATTGTTCTTATTCATACTAACAAAAACAATACACAGGGTATTGTCAGAGTATTGAGCAGAGTCTATTGGATTTAAGAGCCTTGTCTTCTTGCCTGTTACTTTGTATATGTGTAATATTTCTCAGATTTATTTTCAGCATCAGTTTACTGTTTAAATATTGAAATATAACTTATATTAATAGGTCATTATAAGAAAAGATTAGACATAAGATAACAAGGTAAAGTACTTAAAATTTTTAATAAATCAAAATAATTCTCAAATGTAATATTATTAATAGTGATGTAAAGAGTATATGGGAAAAGCCTAAGGGATACTAGAATTGTATTTTCAAGGATCAAGGATTTCACTAGGCCAAGGAGGAAAGTATTCCAGAAGGCACAATGGTTTCAGAAAAGTCTTATTGGAAAGGTAAATTATATTTTTGGAGACCATGTGGGCTTAAACCCACAGTCAGGTGCAAGGCATATACCCTACATGTTATGCTGTTTCTCTGGCCCTAAAATAAAATCTTTGATACCCAAAGAAAATATTCAAAGAAAGCAAAGAGGGGCTGGAGCGATGGCTTAGTAGTAGGGTGTTTGCCTTGCACAAGGCTAACCTAGGAGGAATCTTAAGTATTATAAAAAATAAAATGCCTCTGATCATCAGATTATGTTTAAAATCTTTAATCATCAACAATAAACAATATTATTGCAATAATCATATTCAATTACTTATAATTTTTGTTATCAAAATAGGAAAATGTTAGTTGTGAATATTGAGTTTTTAGTTACAACATAAATTACTCATATATGTCACTGGCATGTTTTCCTAATAAATGTCTTCAGTCCTTGCCTTAGGGCTGATTATCTGGGATTTCTTTGGCTAATGAAATGTAAATGTATGTGACATAAGTTTAACTTAAGTTTATAAAAAGAGGAAATGCTCCCAGACTCTCCTATAGTTCACTATATACTTATACCTGTAGCATAAGATATTAACATTGTTGATAAGTGTCTCTTTAACTGTTGCTTTATAAGTGAAGTAAGAAATAATTCTAAATTAATAAATATGAATTAATATTCAAAATAATATTATACTTTATTAATTCAGAATATTATTTTAAAATTATTATCTTTATTAATTTAGATAATAACCTTTTGCCCTATGTACAAAAAGTTGTATGTATATTTTTTAATACATTGGGTCATGATCACATGGTTCTTAGAAAAATGAAAAATTCCATTATGCTCATTGTGAGCAAACTGCCTTTTATCAACAGCATTTTCTATCTCCTCTTTTAAAAGATGCCATCTATCCAGTGTTTTGTGTTCAAAATGTTATGGTATATACTATATTATTTTCTGATTTTTTTTCTCATTGATTTAACTATAGGTTTCTAGACAGTTTTGGTAAGGTGAATGTATTCCAATATTTATTGAACATCTGCTATATTTTGAATTCGAGAGTGTACCATCAAATACCTAAGTTCATGGTATCTTTCAACTTTTATTCTATTTAGAAATATAAAGTTGAGGGCTAGAGTGATAGCACAGTGGTAGGGCATTTGCTTGCACGCGGCTGACCCAGGACGGACCTTGGTTTGATTCCCCGGTGTCCCATATGATCCCCCAAGCCAGGAGCGATTTCTGAGCGCCCAGGCAGGAGTAACCCCTGAGCGTCACCGGGTATGGGCCAAAACCGAAAAAAAAAAAAGACATATAAAATTGAATACTATAACATCAAATTATTAGCTCACAAATTCCACTAAAACCTAAAATCATGTGGCTCCCTTAATAAAGTTCTGCTTGACAGTGGTATTTGGCAAATGCTTGCCCCTTCGTTCACACCTTGCTGTATTTTTACATTTCATTATCTTAGTTTGTGCAGGGGTTTGAAGTGGAAAAAAGAGAAGGGAGGAAAGAAGAGAAGAGGAATATAATGAAAGAAAGAGAAGAGAATAGCATAACTTCAGTTTTTTAGATCATAAAGTGTGTTAGAGGTTGTGGCTGGACAACATTACCTTTCATATCGTTAAACAAACTATATGACTTCTATACTTTCTGACCAATAGTGCCATATGAGTCCATTGCTTCTCAGCCCCAGTCATTCTGTTCTAAGTAGACTTCTTCATTTAGTGAGCAAGATGCCTTTCTTATTTCTTATTATTCTTTACTGTGAGCAGAACTCAATTTAGCCTAGATCTCTCACTCTACTTTACTAGATGATCAAGCACAACAATTTGTGAATGATAAACTAGTTGGGTAACTAGTCAGCTTTGGTCATTTCAACTAGTCTCTTTCCAAGTTCTTAAATTTTTTATGCTCTGAGACTTTGTGGGAAGGACCGCACAATGCAAAAAGGCCTTTACTGGCCTAGTGCTACTTGCAGCTGGGTGCCTAAATTGAATTTAGTTAGTTCTGGCTCTTGTTAGTAAAAGTGATAAATTGCCAAAAATTGCTTTTTTTTTTTTTAAAAAAAAGTAACCTGTTTTTAACATGAACAGTGCAAAAACGTGATGCTTATATCTTTATCCCTTTCTCCCAATCTGGAATTATAAGATCAAGTTATCAGTAGTTAAAAAGTTGAGGCTGAAATAATGATACACTGTCTCCATATGTATTTATAATTTCCCATCTCCCCATCCAATTCATATTTCCTGGTTATCTGATTCTCTGCTTCCCATTTCGGGCCTATTTATTGACACCTGATGCTCATGTAAGTCCTCTTTTCTCATTATTTAACCCATTTGCTAGCTAACTAGATGCATTTTAATGACATGTCCAGTCATGTCCAGTCCTGAGGGAACCCAGGTGGTCAATATATTTATCCTAGCCAAATCATTAACCCCATCAAGGAAAGTAGTAAATAAAGAGCAGCACTGGTAGATTACCTATTTATTTAAAAATTTATACTGACTTGGAGGGAGTCTCCCAACAGTATTGGGATTTTCACAGATTTCAAGTTTCGTTTTTCTCTAGTTCTGCCAGTAGAGTTTTCATGCTTTTAATCACAAGGGTAAAACTTGCTGGAAAACGTTTATAATTTCTTTTAAGTCTGCATGGTATGCAGTATGGGAGTTTAAGTGATATTGTTATATAATATTTCTTTTTTATGTAGTCTAAATATCTTGTTTCACAGTCTTATAAATGCTGTGGTATGATCTGTAAAATAAAAAACTTCATGTTTTCTAAAAGAATTGTGAATCTATATGTTCTTTTAATTTTCAGTATTAGATGCATTTGTTTAATTTGTTTATTTCAATATTTGATCAATTTATAATTTAAAAAATCACTAAGATTTTCTCTGCCATAGTTTTTATACAAATTTTTGTTTGTTTGTTTTTTGGTTTTTTTTTTGGGTCACACCCAACAGCACTCAGGGGTTATTCCTGGCTCTATGCTCAGAAATCACTCCTGGCAGGCTCAGGGGACCATATGGGATGCTGGGATTTGAACTACTGTCCTTCTGTATGCAAGGCAAACGCCTTACCTCCAGGCTATCTCTCTGGCCCCTGATGCAAATATTTGGTTTCCAACAGTGCATATTGCTTTGATTGATACTTATTACTCAATCAATGATATAATGTTAAAATAATGATAATAAAACTTGTCTTCATATATAACATGTAAAATCTCTCATGGTATAATTTATAAAAAGTTAGGATGGCTAAATATGTAATATGTAATGTATAAAAATGCAAATGTCAATGTCATTGAAACACTAGATGTTATATTTCTTTATAACACTCAACTCTGACTTAGTAATTCACATCTTAACTTTTCATAAAAGTGAATTGATGAAGAAATATCTCTGGTTTTGTATAAGTTGGAACATTTATGAAGTGAAATTTTGATAAGCTAAATGTCAATGAACCAATAACTCCAAATATGATTAAAAAACTTTTTTAATAAATTCTAAGCAAAAATAAAAGGGGAAAATTCTGAATTATTCACATTAGTTAACATTGATTAAAATAACCAGTTATCACCTTTTTAAATTGGGATTTTTTTTAAATAAATACTCAAAATCCATTAATAAAATAGCTAGAAGACATGTATGCTGGTAGCATGATAGGTGTCATTCAGAATAGTATATTTATTTCTTAGAACCAAAATACTTATGGGAGCTGAATAATCCTTCTTAAAATATACCCATATTCAAATTAGTGGGACCTGTAAATATTACTTTGTATCAATAAAAGAAGTTTGGAGATGTGTTAAAGATTTAGAGATTATCACAGCTATTCTAGATATATACATTTCATCACAAGGACACTTATAAGATAGCTTTGGTAGATAAGTTGAGTAAGAGAGATAGTTGTGAGACATTTAAGTAGAAGTTAGATTTATGAGTACTATAGATAGAGGAAGAGACTGCAAGCTAAGGAATAGCTTTTGGTATTTGAAAAAATTCTCCTCTCCAGACTCCACAATGAACGCAATGCTGTTGATAACTTTACCTTTTATAGAAAATGTATTTGATTCTTCTGATCACAAGTGCTATGAAAGAATAAATTTGTGTTGTTTTAAGCTACTTATATTTTTTGGTATTCAATTAGTTTAGTTATGGCAACTAATACATCTTGCCTTTTCATTTTTAAAGCACATTTAAGTGTTTCTTTCTTTCTTTCTTTCTTTCTTTCTTTCTTTCTTTCTTTCTTTCTTTCTTTCTTTCTTTCTTTCTTTCTTTCTTTCTCTCCTCTCTCTCTCTCTCTCTCTCTCTCTCTCTCTTTCTTTCTTTCTTTCTTTCTTTCTTTCTTTCTTTCTTTCTTTCTTTCTTTCTTTCTTTCTTTCTTTCTTTCTTTCTTTCTTTCTTTCTTTCTTTCTTTCTTTCTTTCTTTCTTTCTTTCTTTCTTTCTTTCTTTCTTTCTTTCTTTCTTTCTTTCTTTCTTTCTTTCTTTCTAGAAGTGAATGATCAGATATTCCAGGAAGTGTTCAGCTTTTACTCTACTTTCTTCTCAGGGATGGCTCCTCATGATACTTAGGGGATCATTGCCAGGAATTAAACTTGTGTCTGCTGCAAGTCAAGCACCAGGACCTTTTTTTTGCAACATATATTTCGAGTGAAATTTCAAGGTGAATGTTTTAGTTTAGTGGAATTCAGGAATATATAAAAAAAAAGCAGGGGAGGGGGAGACAGCATGGAGGTAAAGCATTTGCCTTGCATGCAGAAGAATGATAGTTAGAATCCCGACATCCCATATGGTCCCCTGAGCCTGCCAGGAACTATTTCTGAGCGTAGAGCCAAGAGTAATCCTTGATTGCTGTTGGGTGTGACGCCAAAAAACAAAAACAAAAAAGCAGTGTAGAGAAAGAGGGAATTAATTAGGAACAGAAGTTAGGCTTCCAGGTGTATTAAACAATAAGACTAAAATAAAAAGAAACAATAGTATTTTACATCTGTGGGATCCAAGAGGTTGAAAAAACATATAAAGTCCAAAATTTAAAAATTATTGATGTACCTAGTGTTAACCATAGGCTGCCATTAATCGTACTTTTCTCTGTTGTAGTAATGTCAGGATATTTTTGTAATTATTCCAGCATAGATCCAGCTCCAATAAGGGATTTGCTTCTTATTTTTCTAAGACCATGTAAATCTTTATAGTAAAGAGATTGTCGTTTTGTGTATTGAAATCTAGGACTTGGGATTTAATCATCATTAAATCAATATGTTTTGAGTGAATAATTTAAAATCACAGAACAGTAGCTGTTTATCTTACTATCGATTTCACCTCCAGTTGATGGCATTGAGAAAGAGATTACAGACCCCATTTTGTTTCTGAATATAAAATGTTGTTAAACAATCTTCAGTCACATTCAAAGAAAGCAAACCTAAAATTCTCAAAAAGAAGTTTAAGACAGAAAAGTCCTTTATAGAGACGCAGTGTCTGACTTGAGGCCCAATAGTGAGGAGGTACTATATTCTCCCAGGAAAACATTGAATGAAATGAAATATAATTTAAAGTATTCTGGCATGAAAGTTGGTAATAATTAGTTCATTATAAAAGTTAGTACATTATGAAAGTGGCAACAGCATTTTTGGCTTCAAGCCTACTGGGAAATGTTAAGTTTCAAAATGGAATTTGACAGTAAGGAACTCCCCCTCTATCCATTTCACCAGAGCATACTGATGAGAAAGATTCTAAATAAAACTCACGAGGAGGAAAAAGCCAGGAAGGATTTTCTGACTTTATCATGTAAGCAAGAGCAAGAATTTATGCAATTTATTCTGTTCCTCTTAACTGTCTTGTATGCTAATTCAGGGCCATTTGCTTTAATTCAGGACCACTTGATTTCTGTAAAACATGAGAGCCTTTTCCAGTTGAAAATAATTAGAAGTTAGAAATTTGTATTTTGTTTTTAGTTTTTGTGACAGATGTAAATTACCCAATATCAATAATCAGGTGACACCTTTTTACTCATCATTCAACATCTTCTATGATTTCGTTCTCTCTTTGCTTCCCATAGTTATTTAAAAGCAAATAACTAAAGGTTATTAGACTAAATTCAATAAATTTGCAAATGGACACATTAAAGTAACATCAGTAGAAATTAGACTATATTTTCTGTTCTTTTTTTCCACATTAAACTTTGCTACTCTTTTGCCCAATGGTTGTTATGATCAATTGTTCCACTGATGGAAACATTAGAATTTTAGCTCTAGTCATAGTCAACTATAGCATCCCTGTATGAGTAAAGGTCAAAGTCGGGAATCATTAATGACAGAAGTATATCCAAATTTTCCTTTTTTTCATTTTTTTATTGTGAACAAAGTGAGTTACAAGTCTTTCACAATAATATTTAAAGTGCATAGTGACAATGAATCAGGGGCATTCCCACCATCAATCTTATCCTCTCTTCTCCTGTTCCCAGCACACAGCCTATATCTCCCTCCCTTACTTCCTGGATTGCTAGTTTGAGAGGTCTCCTTTCTGTATGGCTTGCTGTAGTTTGGGTATCAATTCGATTCTGTTATCGTTGACTTTGTATTTGGTGTTTAAGTCTAACCGTTTTTTATTTCTTCTCAATGTTCATATGACTGTTTTGTCCTGAAGTTGCATAAGGATCAGGAAAATATTGGTAATTTCTTTTAAAATATGAAAAGATAGAGTAATGAGTATATAGTATTAAATTCACATTGGGTTATATTTTCTACAATTCAGCTAAAATATAATTTCCATTTATTCTTTTTTAATAAAATATGATTCTATGTCCTGAAATTAGGACAGTTAGAACCACCTGGGATAGAAAAATAAAACCCCCAAAACAGATGGGAATATATTAAACTGAGAAGCTTCTGCACCTCAAAGGACATAGTGCCCAGGATACAAGAGCCACCCACTGAGTGGGAGAAACTATTCACCCAATACCCATCAGATAAGGGGCTAATCTCCAAAATATACAAGGCACTGACAGAACTTTACAAGAAAAAAACATCTAATCCCATCAAAAAATGGGGAGAATAAATGGACAGACACTTTGACAAGAAGAAATACAAATGGCCAAAAGACACATGAAAAAATGCTCCACATCACTAATCATCAGGGAGATGCAAATCAAAACAACTATGAGGTACCACCTCACACCCCAGAGATTGGTACACATCACAAAGAATGAGAATAAACAGTGTTGGTGGGGATGTAGAGAGAAAGAAACTCTTATCCACTGCTGGTGGGAATGCCGTCTAGTTCAACCTTTATGAAAAGCGATATGGAGATTCCTCCAAAAACTGGAAATCAAGCTTCCATATGACTCAGCTATACCACTCCTAGTAATATACCCTAGGAACACAAAATTACAATACAAAAACCCCTTCCTTACACCTATATTCATTACAGCACTATTTACCATAGGAAGACTCTGGAAACAGCCAAGATTCCCTTCAACAGATAAATGGCTAAAGAATCTGTGGTACATGTACACAATGAAATACTATACAGCTGTCAGGAGAGATGAAGTCATGAAATTTTCCCATACATGGATGTACATGGAATCTATTATACTGAGTGAAATAAGTCAGAGAAAGAGAGAGAGAGAGAGAGAGAGAGAGAGAGAGAGAGAGAGAGAGAGAGAGAGAGAGAGAAACGCAGAATGGTCTCACTCATCTATGGGTTTTAAGAAAAATGAGACATTCTTGCAATAATAATTTTCAGACACAAAAGAGAAAAGAGCTGGAAGTTCCAGCTCACCTCAGGAAGCTCACCACAAAGAGTGATGAGTTTAGTTAGGGAAATAACTACATTTTGAACTGTCCTAATAATGAGAATGTATGAGGGAAATGGAAAGCCTGTTTAGAGTACAGGCGGGGGTAGGGTGGGGAGGAGGGAGATTTGGGACATTGGTGATGGGAATGTTGCACTGGTGATGGGTGGTGTTCTTTACATGACTAAAATCCACACAATCATGTATGTAATAAAGTTGGTTAAATAAAAAATTCTAAAAAAATATTTCACTCACCATGTGAATTTCAATGCTAAAGATTATTTTGTTCATAGAAAATTATGTAGAAATAAGCCAGGAAGAGCAGGCTATCATGTGAAAGAAAAAAACATTTTATTAAGGGAGAGTTTATTGTTACAAAATTTAAAGTGCACATTTATTTGAGATTAGTATGGAAAGTATTTGAAGCTAGAATGCTAGATTAAACTTAGGCAACACAAGATTGAGTCCCTTTCTTCCATCATGATTTATCTCAGTACATAGAGTTAGCATCAGATTGAGAATATTTTCTATTTTGTCATTGAGAAGTCCAGGGAAGGATTCTCAAAGGACAGACCTTCAATGCTCTAGCTTCTGAGAAGTTTTTTCTTTTGGATGTTATCAAATAATCTTAGTATAATACAAAAATGTCAGTATTTTTATGAATTCATGACTTTGGAAAAATGTAAAGAAATACTGCCCAATAGGGATTTATATTATTTTTCTATAAAATATAAACATTAGGGCAGGAGCGGTGGTGCAAGCAGTAAGGCATCTGCCTTGCCTGTGCTAGCTTAGAACACCGCAGTACGATCCTCTGGTGTCCCATATGGTCCCCCAAACCAGAAGCTATTTCTGAGGGCATAGCCAGGAGTAACCCCTGAGCATCACTGGTTGTGGCCCCAAAACCAAATGAATAGCTAAAGAAACTGTGGTACATATACACAATGGAATATTATGCAGCCATCAGGAGAGATGAAGTCATGAAATTTTCCTATACATGAATGTACATGGAATCTCTTATGCTGAGTGAAATAAGTCAGAGAGTAAGAGAAAGACAGAGAATGGTCTCACTCATCTATGGATTATAAGAAAAATGAAAGACATTTCTCAACAATTTTCAGAGACAAAAGAGAGGAGGGCTGGATGTTACAGCCAACCTCATGAATCTCAACACAGAGAGTGATGAGTTTAGTTAGAGAAATAACCACATTGCTAACTATCCTAACAATGAGAATATATGAGGGAAATAGAAATCCTGACTAGAGTACAGGTAGGGGTGGGGAGGGGAGGAAGAATATTTGGGTCATTGGTGATGGGAATGTTGTTGTCATATGATGTGACTGAAACCCAACAACAATCATGTTTGTAACCAAGGTGTTTAAATAAAAACATTAAAAATATATATAAACATCAGGCAAATGTTCATGTAGCTGGACAGCATGTAAATTCACCAAGAACTTAGTGAAATTATATTAGCTTCTAGATTTAAAAATGAACAAAATGTGTTTTTTCAGAATTCATATATTCAACAGAATCTATATCCTAATTGTAGAGGGAGACATAAAATTATCTTCAATACAATACCGTGATAACTATGAGATTGAATTTTACTCAAGGTGATTGATATTAAGACTTTGAATGAATAATTAGAATTGTGGAAAACAATGAAATTTAAGGAAAGATATCTAGGTAACATATATAAATGTCATGTATCTTGAAAAATAGATTGGAATTTAATACCTACCTAGTGTAAGAGAAGTAGGATATAAAAATAATCTAATCTAGGTTACATCTCAGATAAAGAAAATTCAGATCAGATAAAGAAAATTTAATCCTTCAGAATAATATTATAGATTGAGGACAAAATTGAGAAATAAGCTAGTTTCACAGAAATATCTCTTGTAGCAATTTGGGAAATGGGCATAAACTCATGTTCATAATTATCTTAAAGAAAAAAATCATGGAAAAATTAAGGGCACATACCCATCTATGGAACTCATTGTCAATTTCTAAATGATACTAAGAAGGACACTTAAACATTTCCTTGATAAAATTTAATGAAAAAATTACCCCAGCACTGGCTACAGAACAGCCAATGTTTTCAAGAGTTCAGTAATCTCAAAGTTTCTTAAATTAGAGTATTGGAATGTGAAGATACATGAAAATTGGGCATTTGGTTGATTTAAAACTGAGGAGTAAAATTAAATTGAAAGTAGAACTCTAGACTTAATAAAGTTGATAAATTACTGAAATAGAAAATATTAGAAAGTTTAGGTCAATGCTGTTATTGCTTTCAAATAAATGTTGGTATTAAGGGTTATGAATATCACTCGGTTAATAGCATACCAGCTAGTCAAATATGAAAGACATACCAAAGTTCAAACTGTGCTTTTTATCCTTCTTTTGTTTTACTTTGTTTGTATTATAAAAATTTTCTATTTTATAGTTTTATTTAAATATTGTGATTACAAAATTGTTCATGATTAAATTTCAGTCTTAAAATGTAAATTACACAATGGAATATTATGCAGCTGTCAGGAGAGATGAAGTCATGAAATTTTCCTATACATGGATGTACACGGAATCTATTATGCTGAGTGAAATAAGTCAGAGAGAGAGAGAAAAACGCAGAATGGTTTCACACATTTATGGGTTTTAAGAAAAATGAAAGACATTCTTGCAATAATAACTTTCAGACACAAAAGAGAAAAGAGCTGGAAGTTCCAGCTCACCTCAGGAAGCTCATCACAAAGAGTGATGAGTTTAGTTGGATAAATAACTACATTTTGAACTGTCCTAATAATGAGAATGTATGAGGGAAATTGAGAACCTGTTTAGAGTACAGGCGGGGGTCGGGTGGGGAGGAGGGAGACTTGGGACATTGGTGATGGGAATGTTGCACTGGTGATGGGTGGTGTAAAAAAAAAAAAAGAAAAACTAAACAAAAAAAATGTAGGATTAGATATTCAATAAAAAAAATGTAAATTACACTTCATCTGTGAATATTTGCTGCCACCATTGACCCCAGTTTCTCTCCCTCTCTGCCTTCATCTGAGGCAGGCATTTACCTATATCTTTTTTTTTTAACTATATCTTTCTCTCTTTCTTTTTTCTACTAGAAACTGTGGTTTGCACTATGAAGGGTTACAGTGCATACTATATTATCTCCATTCAATACCCACTCATTGTTCAGGGTGATCTGTTGCAACTATTATTGTCATAATGGTTCCTTTTCTACCCCAACTGCACTGCTCCACTATTGTGGCAAGCTTCTACCATGGGCTGGATCTTCTGGCCCTCCTTTCTATTGTCTCTGGATATTAATACCAGACTACCTTTTATTTTCATACATATCATAAATAAATGTGATTATTCTATGCCTATCTCTATCCTTCTGACTCATTTTACTCACATATTCAGATACTTCCATATCCATCTATGAATAAGTAAATTTTATTACTACATTTTTCCTAGTTGTTTCATAGTATTCTACTGTGTTGATATGCTATAGTTTTGGGTACTCATCTATCCTCTAGTGTTTCTGGTTTCTAGTGTTAAGTGCTTAGTAATGGAAGCTCTCGTGCTTAATATTTTGGCAAAAAATGGCAGAAAAGTCCACAATGCTAAAAATATTCAGGAACTCTTTGTAGAGGTCACACCTGTACTATTCTATCAAAACCTGTTCTTACATCCTTTAGATTTCTGAATATTTTTATTACAGAAAATGATTGGGTAGTGAGATGTTTATAATGAAAACCTTGTGTGGTAAGTTACATTGAGATGAGATAGCAATAAACACAGAAAAAAGTGGTGCTTTTTTTGTCAGCCAGTCTGATGTTGGTACTATAACTACGTGGTGGTGATATATTTTTCAACCACCCTAAATTAATTGGGTGATGAAACTCTTCTGTGTCCAGACCAAATAAAATACCAGTTTTAGTCTATTCTTTTTCTCATCATACAAAAGAAATAAAATTTTAAGTTGCCTCTGTAATATATCTATCTCTAGTTAAATTAAAAGAATGCCTTACTAATTTACAAAAGTTGTCCAATTATGAAAACTTTTATGTAGCCATTGGAAACAATTTATACCCATTAATTAATACTTCCCTGTATATAGAGCAATATGAAGATTATTAAGGTTCTCCATTATTTGATTTACTTTCTTTATATTTCCTCCCTATTTTTTCTTTTTTTGCTGATGTGACTTCTGTAGTACCCAGGAGTTGCACATTTAATTGCTGTGTTCACATATTTTTTTGAACCATATTGGATCATTTAAGAAATGCCAGGTATTATACTTAGCAATCTGGGACAATGTTGATGATATAACTCATAACCTCACACATGAAAAACCAAGAGTGGCACAAAATCTGTTACCAGAACATTTGTAATTTTCAAAAATAGCGGTGGGACATAATCAACTTTTTAAACTCTGAATTTGTCTTACTCTGACTTCCTATAAGTGTTTAAGAAAAGTGTTAAGATTCTTTTTACAGTGCAATATTATTTTTTCTGGAGGACAAATTTAAACTTGGTTCAGAAGCCATGATGACCTCAATGATCATATGTAGGAACTCCTACACCAACATATACTGCCATTCTATAATACTCTGATACTGTTGCAGCATCTTACTTTTACATCTGTCTTATTCTTCCCTTATTCTCATCTAAAATTAGAAGTGTACCATTTCTTCTTCCTAACTAAAAGTATCATTGTGTCCAACTTCAACACCCACTGTTTCAGTAATATTAAGCTGTGTAGAACCTCTCATTTGTACCACATTTTCAAATAATATTTCTGCATGGACTTTCTCATAAATATTTATCTGATTATATTTTCACTTGAAAGAGCAAACCAATCCTCCCTGAATTCTCTTCCCTTTCTTTCTCTTTGTGTTTACCAATACCAATTCCTTATAGTCTCACAATCTTCAGTTATTTTCTTAAAACCAAAACCCATATACTTTTATTTATTCATTTTGATAATAATTTTTATTTAAGCACCATGGTTACAAAAATGTTCATAGTTGGGTTTCAGTCATCAAATATACACCACTCTTCACCAGTGTAACTTTCCTATCAACAACATTCCCCATTTCTCTTCTCCCCCACTTCCATTTTGGCCCTTATCTCTATAGTCTTTGGGTATTATTACACACTGTCTTTTATTTTTACTAATTTTTTTTTTTGGTTTTTGGGTCACACCTGGCAGCACAGGAGTTACTCTGGCTCCAGACTCAGAAATTGCTCCTGGCAGGCTCAGGGGACAATATGGGATGCCGGGATTTAAATCACCGACCTTCTGCATGAAAGGCAAATGCCCTACCTCCATGCTCTCTCTCCGGCCCCCCTTTTTTTTTTCTTTTTTTTACTAATTTTTTGACTGTCTTTTATTTTTCTTAAATCCCACAGATGACTGAGATTATTCTATCTCTTTCTCGTCAGTTATTTCTAATCAATTTTTCACCCACTTATTTAGCATCTAAAGTATTCCCAATGATTTCATTAAAATATAAAATTTTACTTTAACTTACATTTGCAGAATTTGATACTCCTAACTTTGCACCCTTTTCTAAAGTATATTATTTTCTTGGCTTCTAGACACTAAATATTTATGTTCTCTTTGTGAATTCTCTTCCCATTACTTAAATACTATGCCACTTCCACAGGCTTCTTTTCACTTATATAATCCTAAAAAGCTAAAAATCTAAACTCCGAATTATAATTCTTAACTCTAATTCTGTTCTATTTTAGTATATTATCTACAAGAATAATTGAAAATACCATAATACACTAGTGATAAAAAATTTAAGTCTTTAAGTCTCAGGCATGTGTATTCATTGCATCCTTGCCACTACTTGAGTACCTCAATTGTATAGTTGCTAAGCTTTCCTGAATGCAATTCATGATCTCCATTCACTCCATTTAGATCTGATCCTTATAAAATATTCCATAGATCAGTGACATGTGTCTCTCATTCTGTAAAGAAACATCTAAGAATCATCTATGATCATCATATTTTTTTTTCTTGCCATACTGGATGGTGCTCAAAATTTACTCAAGGTTCTGCTCTGGAGATCATACGCTAGGGATAAAACTGGACTGTGCTATGTGCAAAGCAAAGCATTAATCCCTGTACTATCTCTCCAGAAAAAAATCTTTTAATTTCTGTCATATAATGTATCATGATTTCCTATTCTTATAAATACATTATAATGTCCTATAGTTTCCTTCTTAAGTATGTTTATATTTATCCTCACAAGTTCATAATATGTTACTATCATTGGATGGTTCTGTCACCCTTTGGAGTACATGCATGCATTCTTACTTGAAAAATGCTTCCCAGAATAATTGTTAAAAACACAGATTTTATTATTCTTGCCTATTTCCTAACATAATCCTTATTTCTTTAAATTGTTATCTTGTTATCACTATGAATTTACAAGTAGTTGGTGCATTGAAAAAAATACTATCTTGTTACTATGCATTCTAATACTCTTAAAGGATTTGGCCCTTACTCACCTGTTTAGCCATATCTCCCCTTATCTTTAGTTGAAGTAACTATACTAGGCTTTGAAGTGCTTTAAAATATATTGTTATTCCTGTCCTTTATCCTTCCCTTTGAATATCCTTACTTTCCACTAATTCCTATTTCTGCTAAATTTTGTTCATCTTTTTCATCTCAACTCCAAAGTCAGTACTCTTGGCCAGAGTATAGGAGTTAAGGCACTTGCCTAGCACACAACCCCAGTTTAAATCTCTAGCACTTCATATGGTCTCTCAAGCACCACTAGGAGTAATCCCTGAGCATAAATGCTGGTATAATCCTTGAATACTACTGGATGTGTTCCAACAAACAAACAAAGAATAATTACCTTAGGGAAATCTTGATTCATTTAATTTAGTGAGGACTCACATCAGATACTCTCTATTCACAACATTTAATTCAAATGTAAATTCATATTTAAAATGTTTTCCTTATTGTAAGCCTTTATGATCAAAATAAAAATTAAAAATAATGTTATTCCTTATTAATAGCCATAAATACTGTAGATTATATCTTATATAAGGGAAGGTATGATTTTCTCAGAACATACTTATAGTATAGAAAGTAAACAAAATTTTAATGGTGTGAGCAGTAGATCTTAAATACAATGGAGTGGGTGAAAATTATTGGTAGATCAAGATACAGACAAGTAAACATACAGTCATGAAAAATGTGAAAGAAACAAAAGGAATGTATAGTTTTGGAGGATAAGGAAATATAACATGTGAATCTCACAGGAACCATATCCTAAGTCAGGAACATCAATTTTTATGTCATATTTTAGTTCATAATTCTCTTCACCTATGTATTCTTGGAGTGTTGTATTGATAATAATTCTGCCTTGAAACTCAGAAGAGAAAAATGTCAGGGCCAAAGTGGTGGGGCAGGCAGTAGGGCATTTGCCTTGTATGCACTAACCTAGGACAGACTGTGGTTTGATCCCCTGGTATCTCATATGCTCACCTAAGCCAAGAACGATTTTCGAGTGCATAGCCAGAAGTAACCCCCAGGTGTCACCGGATGGGGCCCAAAAGCCAAAAGAGAAAGAAAGAGAGAGTGAGAGTGAGAGAGAAATGTTATTCATAAGCAATTTTAGAGTTGGAAAATAAAATACTTCCTGTGTGATATAGGCTTGCCACAATCAATAAAAATGTGACCAAGGAGATGTAAAGATAGAAGAGTGAGTAAGAAACTTGCCTTGCATGTGGCCAACCCAGGTTTGATCCCCCACATCCTATATGAGCTCACTCCCTGAGCATGCCAGGAGTGTCAGAATTGTTAGTATAGAGACAGGAGTAATCTTAGCACAGCTCATCTGTTGTCAGGCATGTGGGTTGTTTTCAGATTCTGGCTGTTTTAAATAGAGATGCAATAAACATATTTATGCATAGGGTATTTTTGTATTGTGTTTAAAAGTCTTAGAAGTATGTCTAAATCCTTAGAAGTGGTATAACTGGAGCATATGGGAGCTCAATTTCCAGTTTTTTTGAGGAATCTCCACATTGTTTTCCATAAAGGCTGAACTAAATGGCATTCCCACCAGCAGTGAATGAGAGTTCCTTTTCTCCCACATCCACCAGCACTGATTGCTCTTGTTTTTTGTGATGTGTGCAAATCTCTGAGGATGAGATGGTACCTCATTGTTGTTTCTATTTGTATCTCCCTGATAATTAGTGATGTGAAGCATTTTTAATATACCTTTTGGCTATTTGTATTTCTTCTTTGAGGAAGTGTCTATTCCTTTCTTCTCCCAATTTTTGATAGGGCTAGATTTTTTTTCTTATTAAGTTCTGTTAGTACCAGGTATATACTAGATATTAACCCCTTAACTGATAGGTATTGGGTGTTCTGTGAATGTCTTTGTATCTTAGTCACTATTTCCTTTGAGGTACAAAAACTTCTCAGCTTATTATACTCTCATCTGTTTCCAGTTGTTCCATCTCTGCTTCCAGTTGTTTGGACATTGATGTTTCCTCCTTGAAGATGCCTTTAATCTCAATGTCATAGAGTGTTTTGCCTAAGTGTTCTTCTATATATCTTATGGTTCCAGGTCTGATATCAAAGTCTTTATCCATTTGGAATTGAACTTTGTGCATGGCGTTGAATGGAAGTCTGAGTTCACATTTTTTGCATGTGGCTGACCAGTTGTCCCAACACCACTTGTTCAAAAAAGGCTTTCTTTTTTTCCATTTTGCCCTTTGTCAAAGAGCAATTGGCTGTTTGTCTGGAGAAGATTCTTTGAATACTCAAGTCTAATCCATTGATCTGAGGATCTTTAATTCCAGTACCATGGTGTTTTAATGACTGTTGCTTTGTAATACAATTTAAAGTTGGGGAAAGTGATTCCTCCCATCTTCTTTTTCTTAAGAAAAAGAATTTGCTTTAGCTATTCTTGTGCAATTATTGTTCAAAATAAATTTCTGGAGTGTTTGATACACTTCTTTGAAAAATGTTAGGGGCATCTTTAGAGAAATAGCATTAAATCTATACAATGCTTTGGGGAACATTCAATTTTTTTGATTTGGGGGCCCACACTCCGTGATGTTCAGGGATTTCTCTTGGCTCTACACTCAGAAATTGCTCCTGTGGCTTGGGGAACCATGTGGGATGCCAGGGGATCGAACCACGGTGTGTCCCAGGTTAGCATGTGCAAGGCAAATCATTACCACTTGTGCCACCACTCTGGCCCCAATATTGACATCTTAATGATGTTAATTCTTCTAATCAATGAAAAGAGTATATGCCTCTATTCATTGTGTCCTCTTTTATTTTTTAAAGCAGTGTTTTGTACAGCAGTTTTTTCTTTGTATAGGTCATTCACATATATAGTTAAGTTAACTCCAAGGTACGTGAGTTTCTGTGGCACTAATGTAAATGGGATTGTATTTTTAATGTCTATTTCTTCTCTATAATTATTTGTTTATAAGAAGGCTATTGATTTTTGCTTGTTGTTTTGTAGCCTGCCACTTTGCTATATGAACCTGTTGTTTCTAGAAGCCTTTTGGTGGGAGTCTTTAGATTTTTTAAAATATAATAGCATGTCATCTTCAAACAGTAAAAATTGACTTCTTTTTTTAAATATAATTTTATTTTTTATCATAGTGGCTTACATATTGTTGACAATAATATTTTAGGTACATATTTACATAAAATCAGGGGGATTCCCATCACCGATTTGTCCTCCCTACACCTCTGTTCTCTTCCTACCTCCCATATCATCCTCCCTCACCCCCAGGGCTGCTAGAATATGTGGTCCTCTCTGTGCCTAGCTTACTACTTAGTAATCTTACACCTGTTTGGTCTTGGTACCTCCTTTATTTCCCCCTCTAACTGGGAGGCAGGACTAGATAGTTCAAGTTATGTGGTTTTGTTTGAAGAAGAGAAAAGTAATAAACTGGGGTAAAAATCAAATACGTCAAAAATGGGTGGAATCCTTCTAGAGGCTCTCATCATCGGTTTGAGTGATGAAGGGAAAAAAGAAGGTGAAACACCCCAACAGTACAAAAAGAAGTGTCAAATAAAATATCCAGTGAGCATTCCAACAATAAAGATAAGCACCACAAAAAAGCCATGGTCTTGAGATAAAAAACATGGCAGAGCACATAAAGAAAGAAAAGAAAAGAAGAAAAAAATTAAAAAATAAATATAAATGGAGACAACAACTTCAATAACCATACCAAAACAAAGAAATCGACAAAAAGTAGATAGGTAAATAAAAAAATAAATAAAAATAAAAAATGTTTTGTGCTTTTGTGCATTTTCCCCCTCCTGCACAGACACAGTAAATATTGGGATCATTCGAAAAGGAATTCTCTTGGCCTAAGAGAATATATATACCCCTGGAGTATATTGTCATGAGATTAACTATAGACTCTGTTCAGGTTAATTTACTCTCCCCTTGGTGCTTTTGTGGTGTTTGGAAGACTTCTGCTCTGTCCTGGGTGATAAAATCAGACCGCTGTATCTAGAGATCTCAGTATCTGCACAGGTCCAGGAGTGGAACTTATGATGAAGTCTTTCTTTGTGGTTCTAGAAGTTCTGTTCACTCAGTGTCATTTTTTTTTTTTTGGTTTTTGGGCCACACCCGTTTGATGCTCAGGGATTACTCCTGGCTATGTGCTCAGAAATCGCCCCTGGCTTGGGGGGACCATATGGGACGCCGGGGGATCGAACCGCGGTCCTTCCTTGGCTAGCGCTTGCAAGGCAGACACCTTACCTCCAGCGCCACCTACCCGGCCCCGCACTCAGTGTCATTTTAATCTGTCTTCTGTGGTTGGTGGTCTTGGTCTTTGCACTGATCGTAGGATGGAACCTAGGATAGCGTCTTTTGTTGTTTTTCCAGAAGACCCCTTCCATTGCAATTGTCTCAGGCAGACCTTTGGAACTGGAGATCATGGTTGTTGTGCAGGGTAGCTCAAACCCTAGACTAGGGCTTTTTTGTTGGTCCCAGGATACATACAGTCCGGTCATGGTTCTAGCAGCCAGTCATCTATAAATCGCTTTTGGAAAGACCAAAGGGTGACAAGTCTTCTGATTTTGTCTTATCGTTAGCTGGTGAGGTAGGATAACCTGCTCTCAGGTCAAGTTGTTCCCATTTTCCCATGTCAGGACATCATATTAGAGCTGGCACTTGTTGGTGTCCCAGCAGTATTAAGGATGTCCTGGATGAGATTTGTTTTCTGTAGCTGTTGTGAAGAACTGTGTAGTTTCTATGTCTGGAATCCAGGGTTCAAGGCTGGACGGATAGTGTCTAATCACCTGGGGTCTAAGTTGGGTCCATGTGAGATATTTTCAAGGTGGGAGATATCCCTGTATTGTAAACAAGTATGAGTTCTTATCCCTAGTAGATAAGAGCTCGTTTTTATACATAAGATTTCCCCTTTCTTTTAGTGTGTCTTTGCAGAGAGAAATGGTGCCACATTATATTGCAGGTGCATTTGGGGATGGAAAGAGAAGAAAACAGAAACAGGTCACACACCCAAAAAAGATAAAAATAGGAATAAAAATATGTGTACTCACATATGTATATGAAAAACAAACATTTAAAAGATGAAATAACAAAGTAATTAAAGGAACAAAGTGATGCAAGAGACTACCTTACTTTTGGGGAAAAGCAGGTAAAGAGGTGGTGTAATACAGGTCTTATACTTATGATGGAAGTATAGGTTTCCCCCATTGCCTTTTGAGATTTTTCTTGTGGTGTGTGGGTTCTCAGGCACCTTTTCATCATACACCTGACCTTCTTGAGATTGGCAAAAGATTTGTGTCAGGGAGGTTTTGCAAGAGTTCTTGCATTGGGGATACTTTTAGAGCTAAATCCAGTTTTAAGTAACAGTCCACATTAGGAGGAGTTGGTAGGGAGGGCCACGCAGCATGAGTCAGCAGGGGAGTTGGTTGCCTTTTCTTGCCGGGGACGAGGTGTGGGTTTGACTGGGTGTCCCTTCGCTTAGGTGCTGCATACTGGTTCGTTGGGGTAGGAGGTCAGTCTTGTTGCCTAATGGATTAAGAACTGAGGGTGAAGAGTTTAATAAGGTGGGAAGTCTGGATGGGATTGAGGGGTGAAGGGATAGTCGGATTTCCAAAGGGGGGAAAGGGGAAAGTATATGGAAGGGGTGGGAAAGAAGAAAAGAGAAAATACATTAAAAAGAAAAGGAGAAGAAAAAAGAAAAGAAAAAAAAGTAGTGAGAAAAGAGGAGAAAATAGCAAGGGAATGCTAGTTTGCTTGAATGTGTTCAATGAGTAGGGCCTGTAGTATAAGTCTGTAGGTCACAGTTGCTGCTTCAGTGGTCTGACTGGTCACACGCTTCAAATCCTAAAAGAAGGTATAATCTAGAGATAAAGTGTATGTTAAAGAGTGTCCTCGAGACATTCTCGTACTGCAAGCTGGGTATGGTATCTCATGTAACTGAGCTCTGAGATGCCCTCTTATTTTTGTCCACCCTTTGTATCCAAGAATGCCTGTGGACAGAAAAGCTGAGAGGTTATTTTAAATATAGTAAAATTCAGGCATTAAAACTTATTGTTATGAGATGTTTCCATTGGAATCAGTGATTTTCCATGGTATTCTTTACCTGTGATCCTGTTTAAGATGCCTAAGGGATTATTATGGGCCCTTGAAGTAGGCTAATTACATACCTGTTCTCTCTATGCTGCTGTTTCTGCTTTTGCTGGTTTCTTTGTTGTATAACGTGTAGTCAAGAGTTTGTGATGTTCCTCTTTCATGTGTTTTGGGCACTGCTCTCAAGTCTATGTTGACTGTTACAGTGTTTGGAGTTTCTAACCTGTTAAACCCTGTTATTTGATCGTTGAGTATTAGTTGTATATAAGGTGTATGTTCTAGGTGCTTCAGAATAGTGCTATCATTCTGTGTTTATCTTTCGTCTTCTGACTTACTTCGTTTAACATAATATGTTCTAGGTCCATTCACGTTGCTGCAAAGTCTGTGATTGTATCATTTCTGACTGCCATGTAGTATTTCATTGTGTATAGATGCCACATCTTATTGATACAATCATCTGTTGTTGGACATCGAGGTTGGTTCCAAGACTTGGCTATTATACTGAGTGCTGTGATAAATAGTGGGGTGCACATGTACTTTAGAATGAACGTCCTTCCAACTTAGGGGTAGATACTTAGGAGAGCAATTGCTGGGTCAAATGGCAGCTCAATTCTGAGTTCTTTGAGCACTCTCCAGACTGTTCTCCATAGGTGTTGGACTAGGGGGCATTCCCACCAGCAGTGGATTAGAGTGCCTTTCATACTGCATCCCCGCCAACAGAGATTGTTCCCATTATTTTTGATGTGAGCCATCCTCACTGGCGTAAGGTGCTATCTCATTGTTGTCTTGATTTGGATCTACCTGATGATGAGTGATGGTGAGCATGTTTTCATGTGTTTGTTGGCCATCCTCTGTCATCCTCAGAGAAGTGTCTATTCATTTCATCTCCCCATTTTATACCTTTATTTGGTTTAGGGGGGCTCAGCTTTCTGAGTGCTTTGTATGTTCTAGATATCAGCCCTTTATCTGATGTGTTGAATGTAAAGATTTTTTCCCATTCAGTTAACTGTCTTCTTGTGTTAAGTAGGGTTTCTTTCACCATGCAGAAGCTTTTTAGTTTGATGTAGTCCCATTTGTTTATGTTTGATGCTAACGTTCTTGCCATTGGTGCTCCATCCTCGAAGACCTTTATGATAATATGGTCTTCGAGTGTTCTGCCTATTTTATTCTTAATAAACTTTATAGATTCGGGTCTTATTTCAAGGTCTTTGATCCTTTTTGAGTTGACTTTTGTATAAGGAGTGAGGTATGGGTCAATTTTTGCTTTTGTACATGTGGTTTTCCAGTTATACCAACACCATTTGTTGAATAGACTTTCTTTGTTCCATTTCAAGTTCTTGCCTCCTTTGTCAAATATTAGTTGGCTGTATATCTGGGGGTTTATGTCTGGGAATTCTGGTCTGACCCACTGGTATGAGGTCCTGTCTTTGTTCCAGTACCATGCTGTTTTGATCACTATGGCTTTATAGTATAGTTTCAGGTTATGTAAGGAGATGCCACCCAGCTTCTTGTTTTTCAGTATGTGTTTGGCTATCCTGGGTCTTTTGTGGTTCCAGATGAATTTTTGTGATTGTTTGTTCTAATTCTTTAAAGAATGATGTCTGAATTTGCAGAGGTATGCATTAAATCTATATAGTAGTTTGTGTAGGATAGTCATTTTGACTATGTTAATTCTACTACCCATGAGCATGGGATGTTCTTCCATTTCTTTAGATCCTCTTCAATTTCTTTCTGAAGTGTTTTGAAGTTTCCCTGGTATAGGTTCTTCGCTTCCCTTGTAAGGTTGATTCCTAGGTACCTGTTATTTTTTGATACTATTTTAAATGGAATTGTATTTTTAATTTCTTTCTCCTCAACTTTGTTATTTGTATATAGAAACACTACTGTCTTTTGTGTATTGACTTTGTATCCAGCCACTTTGCTGTATTGGTTAATTGTTCCTAGGAGTTTTACTGTGGACTCTTTAGGGTTTTCGATGTATATCATCATATCATCTGCAAATAGAGATAGTTTGGGTTCCTCTTTCCCAATTTGGATTCCTTTGATTACTTTCTCTTGTCGGATTGCTATTTCTAGGACTTCTAAGGTTATATTGAATAAGAGTGGAGAGAGTGGACAGCCTTGCCTAGCTCCTGACCTTAGTGGAAACGCTTCTAGTTTTTCACCACTAAGTATAATATTGGCTGTGGGCTTTTAATAGATAGATGTAATTATCTTGAGGAAGGTTCCTTCTAACCTTATTTTTCTGAGTGTCTTCAACATGAAAGGGTGTTGGATTTTGTCAAACACCTTCTCTGCATCGATTGATATGATCATGTGGTTTTTGTCTTTCTTATTGTTGATGTGATGTATAATGTTGATTGATTTGCATATGTTGAAACAAACTTTCATTCCTGGTATAAAACCCACTTGGTCATGATGTATGATCTTTTTGATGAAGTGCTGGATTCGGTTTGCTAAGATTTTGTTGAGTATCTTTGCATCTTTGTTATTTAGTGAGATTGGTCTGTAGTTTTCTTTCTTGGTGGTTTCTTTGCTATCTTTGGGAATGAGTGTAATATTAGCCTCATAAAAGGAGTTGGGAAGGATTCCTGTTTTTTCGATGATTTGGAAGAGCCTATGGAAAAGTGGTAGTAAGTCTTCTCAGAATGTTTGATAGATTTCACCTGTAAATCCATCTGGGCCTGGACTTTTGTTCTTAGGGAGTTTCTTAATCACATCTTCAATTTCCTCTGTGGTGATTGGTCTGTTTAGGCTTTCTAGATATTCCTTTTCCAGTCTCAGAAGATGGTATTTTTCCAGTAATCTGTTGATTTCTACTGGGTTCTCTAGCCTAACTGAGTATAGTTGTCCATAATATGATCTCATGATATGTTGTATTTCTTGGGTTCTTTTGTAATCTCTCCCCTTTCATTTGTGATCCTACTGATTTGGGTGTTTTCCCTCTTTTTTGGGGGTGAGTTTTGCCGGTGGTTTGTCTATCTTGTTTATTTTTTAAAAAAACCAATTCCTGGTCTTATTGATTTTTTGTATTGTTTTCTTAGTTTCTATGTTGCTTATTTATGCTCTGGTTTTTATTATTTCTTGCCTTCTGGTTGTGGTTGGATTTCTCTGCTGCTGTTATTCCAATTCCTTGAGGTGATCCTTTAAACTGTTGATTTTGTCATTTTCCTGTTTCTTGACATAAACCTGTATTGCTATGAGTTTCCCCCTAATTACTGCTTTTGCTGTCTCCCACAAATTTTGACAAGTTATCTCTTCATTATCATTTGTCTCAAGGAATCTTTTTATTTCTTCCTTGAGTTGCTCTTTGATCCAGCTGTTGTTGAGCAGCATGTTGTTTAATCTCCAGGTATTAGTTTTTCTCCATTGCTTCTTCTTGAAGTCAATTTTGACCTCTGTTGCATAGTGATCTGATAGGGTGCTTCTAATGATCCTTATATTTGTGGTTTTATGTAGGTTGGCTTTATATCCTAAGATATGGTCTATTCTGGAGAAGGTTCCATGTGGGCTTGAGAAGAATGTGTAGTCTGCTTTCTGGGGATGGAGGGCTCTATATAAGTCTATTAGCCCTAGATCTTCTAATTTTTCATTTAGAGCTCTTATTTCTTTTCTATTTTTCTCTTTGGTGTATCTGTCCATGGTGATAGTGGAGTATTGAGGTCTCCTACTATTATCAAATTTCCCTTTATGTGTTTTTCCAGGTTTGCGAGCAGTTGCCTCACATATTTTGCTGGCTCTACATTAGGTGCATAGATATTGACCAGGGTTAGTAGTTCTTGATTTAATGTTTCTTTAGTCAGTAAGTAGTGGCCTTCTTTGTCTCTGATCACTTTCTTGAGGTTGAATGCAATTTAGTCTTATATAAAAATAGCTGTCCCTGCTTTTTTTTTGGTTCTCATTGGCCTGAACAATTACATTTCATCCTTTTATTTTAAGCCTATGCTTATCCTGTAGTTGTAGGTGTGTTTCTTGCAGAAAGCAGAAGTCCGGTTTATTTTTTTTAATCCAGTTCTCTACTATGTGTCTTTTAATGGGAGAGTTTAGTCCGTTGACATTTAGGGAGAGTATTGACAGAGATGACTGTTGTGCAATTGTGTTGTGTATGTGATGGTTTTTGTTACAATTGGGGGTTTGGATTGTGTAATTCATCTCAGAGTAGATCGTTTAGGATTGGCTTTGTTTGCACAAATAATTCATGTTTGTTTTTGATTGAGAATGTTTTTAGTCTGTCGTCTCATATAAATAATAGTTTTGCTGGGTATTGGACCCTAGGTTGGAAATTTCTTTCATTCAGTCATTTAAATATGTTATTCCACTGTCTTCTTGCTTGAATTATTTCAAATGGGAGATCTGGTTTGATTCTTATGACTCTTCCTTTGTACTTGAGGGTTTTTTTCTCCCTTATTGCTTTAAGGAGTTCATCTTTCTCTTTTTTTTTTTTTTTTTTTGCCATTTGGATTACTATATGTCTTGGTGTTGGTTTATTAGGGTCTATTTTATTAGGGACTCTCTTCACTTCCTGGATTTGCACTGAAGTTTCTTTCCAGAGGGTGGGAAAATTCTCTGCTATTATTTCTCTGGCTATTTGTTCTTCCCCTTTCCCTATTTCCTCCCCTTCTGGTATACCCACAATTCTTAGTTTATTTCTTTTGTCCTTGTTCATTAGATACTGGACTTTTCCTTCCAGTGCTTTGCCTTTTATTTCTTTGTTGGTTTGTTGGTCGTTTTTTGTTTGCAGTTTTCCTTCGAGTTCTTCAACGTGCTTCTCCAACTGTGTGTTTCTGCTCGTAAAGCTTATGTTGTCTTTTAATTTCTTCAATACCTTTTTTATGGAATCTCTCATGTTCTTTAACATTTCTTAATTTGGCTGATTTGTTCATCCATAGATTTCTTATACTCGGTGGCTAGCATTTCTTTCATTTCCTTTATCAATTCTTGCATTTCCTTCCTCGTGGCTGATTTTAGGTCTCCTTCCCATGGATCTCTGTGTTTTGGTGAGAGTTGCTATTGTTTGTCTCCATATCTCCCGATGTTAGGGTTCTCCTTGTTTTACCCATATTTCTTTGTATTTATTGGTGTGGCTTGGAGTGCAGTGCCTTCCAAATTCAGCCTGCTTTGGCCCCCTGTGGCTTGGGGATGGATCCCCTCCCTGAGCGTGTTTCTAGAGGGGTCTGTTGGGTGAGCTTGCAGAGGTTTGGCTCTCCTATGCACTCTATGTGGCCTGATCCATTGCTTTTTCCTTTTGTTGCCAGCTAGTTCAGCTCCTCTCCTGGCCACAATGGTGGAGCACGCTGTTGAGCCTAGCTCCTTCACCCTCCTCCCCTACCTGGAAGTCAGCCCTGCCACTTCCTTCACTGGGTCTGGTCAATTCCCTTCTCCTTATTCCTGCCAGCTGGTGCAGTTCTGCTCTTGGCCTCAATGGTTGAGGGCGCTGTTGAGCCTATCTCTCTGTCCTCCCTCTATCTGGAAGTCAATGGAGCTCCGCCCCCTCCGAGCCTGAGCTGAAGAAATTCCCTCAGCCAAACCCACCCTGTAGCTGCCCGCAGCCCTTGGGAAATCTCAGGTCCACTCCAGGGCTCAGGGATGTAGGCTGCTCTAGGTTACCCAAATGTCCACTTGGCAGGCCCAAGCTCACCAGTCTATTATTGGTCCTAGCCCATCCCAGCAGCACTGATTGGTCAGGTGCAGGTTTCTCCTCACCCTTGGGCTTGGGGTCCCTGGGGAGGGGTGCATGGTGTGGCGGCGAGGTGCGTGTCTCAGGCACCCATGTGGAGAGTAGGGAAGTGCCAAGGGAAATGCACTCATCCCGTGTGCTCTCCACTCGGGCTTGGGGTTCCTGGTGAGGGGCGCGCGGTGTTGCAGCAAAGTGCCTGTCTCAGGTGCCCACGTGGAGAGTGGGGAAGTTGACTACTTTTTTTTTCTATCTGAATATTATAAATATCTTTTGCTTGCCTAATTACTATGACATGTACTTCCAGTACTATGTTAAATAGGAGTGGTAAGAGGAGACATCCTTGTCTTTACCATATTTTAAAGGAAAGGTTTTTAGCTCATCTCTATTGAGTATAATATTTGCCATGGGCTTATGGCAAAATGCTTTGACTATATATATTGAGAAAAATTCCTTTCATTCCCATCTTCTTGAGAGTTTTATATCACAAATGAGTGTTGGACCTTATCAAATGCTCTCTCTGCATCTACTGATATAATCACATAGTTTTCTTTCTATTGTTGGTATAGTATATTATTTTTATTGATTTTGCCACTCTGTATCTCTTAACTAATGCGTTTAGTCCATTGACATTGAGATAATTATTATGGGATTAACTGTCATCTTTGTGTAGGAGTTTGGTGTGTCTTTTGGTCAATTTGTCTTTTAAGGGTGGTTTTGAGACTGCAAAGTTTCTTAGCTGTTTTTTTTTTTTTTTAAATCCACGAAGCAGTGAATGCTCCTTCAAACTTGAATGTAAGTCTGACTGGGTGAAATATTCTAGGTGAAAAATTCATTTTGTTGAGTTTTCTTACTATGTTCCACCACTAGCTTGCAGCCTTGAAGGGTTTCATGTGACAGTTTTGCTGTCAATCTTTAATATGCTCCTTTGAATGTAATTTTTCTTTTTGATCTTGCTGCTTTCAGTATTCTAGCCTTATCTCTGGGATTCATCATTGTGAGTAGAATTGTGTCTTGGGGTGCTTTCTCTAGACCTCTATTAGGTGGTATTCTTTGGGCATGTAGGATTTGATTGCATGAACTCTTTAGCTCTAGGAGTTTCTCTGTAATGATGTCCTTGAATGTTGATTTTTCCTGGTGACTTTCTTCCTGAGTTTCTGAGTCTCCAATGATTCTTCTCATGTTTCTTTTAAGTTTATCAAAGACTTCTATTTTTGTCTGTTCATACTTTGAGGATTATTTCCACTGTCTGATCATTTGTATTAAAGCTCTCTTCCAATCTCTTCTGTTTTATGCAGTTATGCATTTCATCTGCCAATTGATTATGTCCTCAATCCCTGTTACTCTGTTATAGATGTTTTCATTTTGCGTATCAAGTTTTTCAGTCCTGTTATTTCAGTTTGGAGTTTTCTCATTTTTATTTTTATATCCTCTTGATTTTTATTTGTGGTTCATTCAGCTCATTCCATGCTTTCTTTGAGTTCTATGAGGATCCTCCATGTTTCTTCCCTAAACTTGTTATCATGCTAAATATGTGATTGGAAAATTTCAGGTTATCAGAGCTGCCATCTTTATTGTCTAAGCATGATGGCAGCTTGTGCTGTTTCCTCATTGTCATGCTTGCAGTGTTCAGGGCTTACTTATGCATGGTGTCTGGTGTCTTGGTATCTGGGGGACCATATATGGTATAGAAATAAGACTGGGTTGGCTATGTGCAAGGCCTTTACTATGGCTCTGTACTTGAATTTATGTTGTTCTATTTCTTCAGCTCTGTACTTTTTTGTATTTTCATAATGAGAAACAATGCTGATTATCAATTCTAAGCTTACTTGTAATCTCTATATTTTTTTCAAGTTGGGGATCCCAAGCTTCAGGGCCACTTCTTTTAGTGCTTGGCCAACTAAGCCTGTTGATCCAATACTAGAGTCTGATAAATAATATTTTGAACCTTACATCTGGGACAACAAGTTTAATCAGAATCAGGGTGTTGTGCCCTCCAGAATTATACTTGTTATTAGTGGGGTTTATGTTGGGGATTATAATGGGGTTGTTATGCTTTCAAGGTGTCTCTGACCTCTGAGTTTTCTCCTGACTCCTTAAAGTATGAGTTTATAGACTTTTATAGCTAATCTTTTTTTTTCAATTCTGTTTTGCAAATCTGTCTTTAATAGATATTTCCATTATTTTCAGTGATATGATTATTTGCATATTCGCATTAAATACTTTGATATTTCTCTCTTTTGAGGGACAAAGTTATAGTAAAGGGGTTTAGTATTTTCATTGTATTTTGATACAAATTCTTGATCCTTCATTCAAATCCCCAATACTATATATGGTTCCCAGGGTATAGCCAGAAATCACATTTGATTACAGAGCCAGAAATAGACCCTGATCTTTTCTGAATATTCCTTCTCCAAATAAAGTCAATTATATTTTACCACTGATATTTTCTCTCTCTTTTCTTCACAAAATTTTTGATATTTAAATTTCCAAAATCTATTAATTTTCATTTATTTATCAGCAACTGGGCTAGTAATATATTAGATTATTGTTTTTTTCTAGGTATTAAAATGAATTTTTCTAAACTTTCCATAATTCTTTCAGAATACATATTATATCATTTCCAGTAAAATATCAAGACATATTCAATCAATTTCATTAACCAGGAACGAGAGGCTTTGAGAACATTATATACACCAGTTATAGATAGTAGACATATACAAAAATATTTTATCCAGCAACAAAAAAGTATGTATTATTCTCAAGAATATGTGGAAACTTGTCCACATATTGTATGACATGTTAGGTCACAGAACAAATAAAGTTTAGAAGATTGAAATCAAAATATTTTCTCAGACTAAAGTGAAATAAATAATAGAAGAGAAACATGGAAGTTGATAAATATGTAAAAACTAAACAGTGCACCTTTAGATAGACAATAGGTCATAAAAGAAACAAAAAGAGTTAGAAAGTATTATATAAAGACAAATGAAAAAACGCAACATTTCAAAATTTGCGGATTTAAGCAAAAGCAGTAACATCATTGATGTTAGTAGAAAGGGTGAGATTAGTCATAGTAAACACATTAAAATATCACAAAGACTTTTAAATTAATTACTTTACCTTATACCTAAAGGCACTGTGAAAGAAAAAAGCAAGTTAAACCCAAAAATAAGCAAAAGGAAATAAGTAATTAATCTTTAAGAAAATGGCAGTGCATTTAAGTACAAAAATTATCATACCTGGTATGTCGTATTCTATATGGCCAAAATAAGATATTTCTTTATAAAATTAGATTTAAAATATTTTTATGTCTGATCACTACTAGTATCTTAAAGAAAATTCAAAAATAGAAGTACTCAGTTATTAATATTTGCTTTGAGAAAGCCAGAAATTATTAAATTCCAAGAAACAGGCAAACACAATAGAGATATTGTTAATAAACATTTATCTTTTCAAATATAGTATACTTACACTTCAGATCAGTTCTTTTTTATTTTTCACATTTATTGTCTAGAACTAGAACCCATATAAAGCTATTCTTTGAATATTGTTCATAATTGAAAATCATTTTTCTCAACTGGATGTTTTCATGTGAATAAAGAAGCTACAAAATGGCAGCTGACTAGGTTAATTATGAAGAAATTGTAGGCATAATAAATGTGCATTTACAATGACTTCAACAGGAAGTCTCAAAGATGTTACAGTAGGAGGTTAGAACATGATGATATGTTCAGACTACACTTACTAAGTAACAGCCTCATAAAATCCAGGAAAAAAGCCTCAGTGGGTCCCTCCAAAGCTGCATATTTTTCCAAAATTATTTTCCTCTGGTTGCAGAACCTTGTTTATTCCTCTAATCTTTTTTTAGTCATTTAGTTTTTGTAATATTTTATGGTCATTTTTGTTTCTTCTTTAGCTCCTTTTCCTTTGCCTCAATCATCTTAGCCAATTTCCAAGACAATATTGCACTTGTTAGAAACAGTGGAGTAAGGGCCAGAAAAAAAAAACAACAAAAAACCGTACAATCCTTTGCAGCCCATTTCACAACATATGTAGCCCAAGTCTAATATCAAACATCTTTGTAGCCATCTTATGCTTGAGTGATGATCACTTCCTGGGTCCTGGATGATTCACTTGATTACAACCTCAGGAAACACTGGATCTTCTTAAGCTCGATATATCATATACTGTGTCAGCTGGAAGCAGGAAGCAATTTTTAAGTTCTTAAAAGATGTATATTAAAAATATCTTTATTACATGGTTATTTTGAAGATGTAAGAGAATAAAACATGTACACTGTTTAGAACTACTAGATAAAGTATTTTGATAGTCCTGGAATATGAGCTATAGAGTTCGATCAATACTCACAGTGGAAAATAGTATAAAAATATTAGGTAAAATATATAGATAGAAAAAACTCAAAATAGTGTCATAACAAATATTATATTTTGGAAGTTATTTATGAACATCTACCAAAATAATTTAAAAGGAAATATTTTTAAATACTTACAAAATAACTATAGCAATATAGTTGGTATAGTTATTTTGTAAGTATGTGAACAAATTTTATATTTTTATAGGTATGTGAACAAATATTTCACAAAAATGTCACCTGAAAAGTAAAAATCTCGAACATAAGGGACTCTCAATGGATTTGTTAACCATCCCCTCAAGTTTTACAAAGTAAGGTCTAGTAAAACTGTTTGACCAAGTGACCACTAGGGGGTTCTGTGGTCCAGAAAGTCTTGTAGACTAAACTAGGTTAGAGAATGAAGGGGCCGTTCGATTAGAAAAATAGAAGAACGTTCGGTCTGCATTGTTGTAGTACAGAGTACAGTCCTATATCCTAGAATAAATTATAGTTAATTATAAAAATAAGTTGAATATTTTTAGTTGGTAATATTCAAAATACAATGAGTACTTTTTTCCACTATCTTACATTGTTTTAGATATAGGTTATCAAACTCAGAGAATTGTATCATGACATTGCAAATTCAAAGAGATTCAAGAATTTAAGGTACTGATCGCTAGTATTATTTTCACAAGATATTTAAAAATTTATTGTTTGGCTAATTAGATATACTGTATGCTTTGAGGTAAAATTAAGCTCAATCATCTATTCTTAGGGGACCTCTTCTCTGAAGAAGTGCTTTAAAATAACTTGATCACTTTTAGTAGTTATAAACCCATTGTTGTTCAGATTCAGCAGTTTTGGTAAACATGTGGGCCACGCTGGCAGTGCTTAGGCGACCACTAGATGCTAGAAGCTAACTAGAGACTTGTACATGCATATCCCCTTATCCTTTGAGTTATCTTTATGACACTTACTGGTAATTTAATTTTAATGTTCAAGAACTGAAAAATAAATGATATATAGTTTTGTAAATATAAAATATTTTTTCTTTTCCTTGTTTACATAACTATAAGAATGAATCATTCCTCTAAGCTTTGTTGGTAAGCACTAAGATTACAAGTTTGAAAATATAAATAACTAAATTTAAAAAAAATATAATGATTATTGTAAATAATAATAAAACAAAAAATAAAATATATAACACTATAGTTTTGACTTTTAAAATATCTGAATTTAAAAATATAAAATATATGAATTTATATGCTTATGTGCTATGTGACCTGGGTCTACCTCTACCCATACTTGTTTACTATCACCCTCATTATTAGCTCATCTTGTATCCTTCTAAAATATTTACCTTAACTGTTACTGATATTATACAACATTCATCATTAGTGCTATTATCATTTAAAAAATAATCAAATTCACAAATATTTATGAAGTACTGTAAGGAATTTGTTATGAAAAAATGATAAAAAAATTAATATAAAACATTCACTTAAGTATTAGTTGTATAACAAGGAATCACCAGTTTAGCTGGAGAGGTAGAGATGTATACAAATAGCTAAAATGTAAGTTTCTGTAGTTCATGATGAAAAGATGTATACACACTGCTGTTCATTGCAGCACTCAGTACAATTGCTAAGACTTGGAAGTAACCTAGATGTCCATCAGCAGACAAGTGGATTATGAAGATGTGGTACATATATACAATGAAATACAATAGAGCTGTAAGGAATGATATGATCATTTTGGCGATTTTGGCCATATGAATGGAACTGGAAGATATTATGTTAAATGAAGTAAGCCAGAAGAAGGATAAATACAAAATGATATGGCTTATATGTGGTATTTAAAATAACTGCATAAAGAAACACAATGGTATCCAGGGGTCTCAAACTCATGGCCCGCGGGCTGTTTGCGGCCCTCCGTACAACATTTTGTGGCCCTGCCCTAGAGGAATCTTTTAGTTTAGTTTTGTTTTAGTTGTTTGGGTCACACCCCCAATGTTCAAGGCTTACTACTGAATTTGCACTCAAGGATCACCCCGACTTTGCCTCCTGCGACCCCTAGGTAAATTGAGTTTGAGACCCCTGTTTGTATGAAAACCCCTTGGCCCTAGAGTAGAGAGAGGAGAAGGGAAGAAACTGAGTGGAAGAAAGAAACATAAATATGAAAGAATGGGGGCTTGGGGCCAAGAAGTCTCAGGTGCATTGGTATTGTTAAAAAAGGACAGAACTGGGGCCGGAGAGATAGCATGGAGGTAAGGCATTTGCCTTTCATACAGAAGGACAGTGGTTCGAATCCCGGCATCCCATATGGTCCCCTGTGCCGGCCAGGGGCGATTTCTGAGCATAGAGCCAGGAGTAACCCCTGAGTGCTGCCGGGTGTGACCCCAAAACCAAAACCAAAACAAAACAAAACAAAAAAAATTATAAAAAGAAGAACAGAACTAAATACCCAAGTTAAAGGCAACAACAATGGAATCAAGAGTCCCAAACTTTAACTTTAATTTAATCTAAATTTAATATGGGCCTGTTATACTGGTAGGCAGGGGGTGGGCAGAGGAGGTGATATGAGATGCACTTGGGAACATTGATAAAGGGAGGTGGAAGTTGGTAGGATTGGCCCTGATTCCTTGTATAACTGAAACTCAACTATGAAGGACTTTGTAAATCACAATCGTTTCAATAAAATATTTTTTAAAAAACCAAAGGAATTTATAGATTATTTATATTGTTTCCAATCTTATATAATTTAATGTAAAGCTGATATAACTGAAGTATTTAAGGAAAAGAAAAATGTCTGCAGTTAGAAAGACTGGCTTATCTCTCTATCACCATCCAACTAGCCTATGTAAAATAGATATTAACAAATATGCATCCATTTTAAATGAATCCCTGTGTAGAAGCTTCTATTATCTTTTATAAGAAAAAAGGAAGAAAATTTAAGTCTGAATGGTTCATATAAGAAATCAGTTGAGGAGACATACTATCAGGAACATTTCCTCCCATCACATCCAAGAGTAAGATAAAAGGCAAGCTGTAGCAATTAAAGATTACTTTGCGGAAGTTGGTCACACTGGAATAGTTACTAGAGTGATTCAGAATTTTTGAATCTATTAAGCAAAGAAACTGGTGAATAGAACCATTTTGTATAAAATAAATTTCAATACAAGTGGCAACCAACCTGTTCAAGTAAGGTCAAGCAAGGAGTCCTGCAGTGTTAAGTTAGCAAAAGAACAGTGATAAGAATTTTAAGTCTTTGTAATCACTGTTAATAAAGGTCAAGATGACTTTTTAAAGGGATTAGAAAATGGAGAAAATAGTTGACACATACTTTCTTGGCAAGGTAAAGATGCAAAGTATTAAATCCAAAAACATAGCTTGATTTCTCAGCAATGGCTTAATAAATTCCAGATAGCAGCATCTTTCTATTCTGGAAAATAGCTGATAATTCTTTAAACATGTATTCATACTTCTAAAGCACTCAAATTATCCAAGTTTCTACATAAAACTTAGTTATAAATCAGAGAAACAATTTACTATTGGAAAAATTATACTACTATTTATATTAAAATATATTTAAAATCAAAAGTATTAGCAAGTCAGTCAGAATCAATTATACCAATGAAGAGTCATATAGTCCTTTAAGTATATGAAAGGACAAAGGTGATTAGAAAATTTGAATAATAGGATCCCTACCATGTCTGTTTGCACATCGGGGGCATCTTGACCCAGGACTGCCGCTGCCACAAACCACCCAGCCCAGAAGGTAGAGAAAGAGGATCCTGGCAGCTCTGTTTCACAACTCCACTTATTTCCTAAACAATGAACCCAAACACATATGAAGAAAAAAACATATTAAAAATGTCACAATTGAAAATCAATGGAAGCCTTCACCATGCATAGAGAACGAAGCTCTGATGACCCCAAAAGTGTCAACAACCTATTTAGCCTCTCTGATAAGGAGTTCAGAGTATTAGTATGAAGATTCCTCATAGAGCTCAAAGAAAGCATGGAACTAGCTGAATGAACCACAAATAAAAATGAAGAGGATATGAAAATAGAAATGACAAAACTCCAAACTGAAATAACAGGACTGAAAAACTTGGTAGGCAAAATAAAGTCTCACTGGAAAGCCTCTTCAACAGAGTAACAGGAGCTGAGAAACAGAATCAATGATTTGGAAGATGAGATGCATAACAACTACATACAAAAGAAGAGATTGGAAAAGAGCCTTAAAACAAATGATCAGACAATGGAAATAATCTTCAAAACATGTGAACAGATAAAAATAGAAAATCCATCAGAAACAAGATAAGAATCATTGGAGTCCCAGAGATAAAGGAATAAAATCCCCAGGAAAACAACAGTCAAAGAAATAATTGCAGAGAAACTCCTAGAGCTAATAAGTGCATGCAACCAAATCCTGCATGCCCGAGAGTACCAGCTCAAAGACATCTTCAGAAAAATACGCCACATATCATACTCATAATGATGAATCCCATAGATAGGGATAGAATACTGAAAGCAATGTCAAAAAGTAAAATTACGTTCATAGGTGTATCCTTTAGAGTGACAGAAGAAATGTCACAAGAAACTTTTATAGCCCAAAGACAGTGGTGGAATATAGTGAGAAAATTCAACAAAATAAATGCTTCGTCTCAAATACTACACCCAGTCAGACTTAAATTCAGGTTTGATGGAAGGATACACAGTTTCATGAATAAACAACAGCTCAGAAACTTTACAGACTCAAAACCAGCTTTAAAAGAAAAACTGAAAAATCTACTTAATATAAGAGAGATTAAGAAACACACCAAAGTCCTACATAAAGATCACACAAAATGCCATGACAATTATTTCTCTCACTGTCAATGGACCAGTTAAGAGACACAAAATGGCAAAATGGATCAAAACCCTGAATCCAACATTCTTCTGCCCACAAGAAACATATCAGAGTAGTCAGAACAAACATAAACTCAAAATCAAAGGCTGAAGGACAAACGTCCAAACAAACAACTCCCTTAAAAAGCTGAAGTGAAATATTAATATGAGATGACACAAACTTTAGATTTAGAAAAGTTATAAGGAACAAAGATGGACATTTCGTAATAATCAAGGAATATGTATAACAGGAAGAAATCACACTCCTGAACATTTATGTACCCAAAGAGGGACCAATAAATATTTTAAAAAATTGTTGACAAATATAAAAGAAGACATCAATAACAACACAATAATAATGGGAGACCTCAACACTGTCCTGTCATCCCTTGATAGGTCAGCCAGGCTGAAACCCAACAAGTCTATACTAGCTCTGAACAGAGAAATGGAAGAAATGGCTTAGTATATATTAATATAGACTCTTCACCTCAGAAATTTGAATACACATTATTCTTCAATACACATATATCCAGGATAGATCACATGTTGGTCCAGAAAACATACATCCATAAAATCAAGAGGCTAGAAATTGTACAGACTCCTTTTTCATATAATACTGCACTGAAGTTAGAATTGAGCTACAAAGGGACACATAGAAAAACTTTAACCCCTGGAAATTAAATAGCTCACTACTGAATAACAAGTTTGTCAGAGATAAAATCAAAGAGGAAATCAAAATATTTCTAGAAACAAATGTGAATGAAGAAACAAATTTGTGGGAAATTTGTGGAAAACAGCAAAAGTAGTACTAAAAGGAAAATTTATAGTTTTGCAAGCACACATCAGGAAGAAGGGGCCTACATAAATAACCTAGTAAAACAGCCTATAAAATTAGAAAGTGCTCAACAAAATGAACAACAAATAGATAGGCAGAAGAAAATAACAAAGCTTAGAACAATTTATAAAGTAAAATCTAAAGAAAAATTTGAAAAATCAATAAAAGCAAAATTTGGTTCTTTGCAAAAAAATCAACAAGATCAATAATCTACTAGCAAAACTCACAAAGAAAAAGAGACACTTGATAAACCAAATTAGAAATAAAAAGAGGTAGATTACTAAAAATACTACATAGATTTGAGGTTAATCAAAAGATTACTTTGAGAATATATATGCCACCTAAGAAGAGAACCTAGAAGAAATAGATAAATTCATGGACTCGTATAATCTTCCAAGGTTGAACTAGGATATCTAGCATTTCTAAACAGAGCCAATCACTATTAACGATAATAAAATGGAAATCAAAGTCTTCCGAGAAACAAAAGCCCAAACCCAGATTAATTCAACAATGAATTCTTTCAAACCTTTTAAAAGGACCTACTACCAATTTTTTCAGGCTCTTCCAGAAAATTGATGAAACAAAAACATTCCCAAATATTCTTTATGAAGCTGACATCACCCTGATAGCAAAAGCAGACAGAAATGATGCAAAAAAAAGAACAACAACAACAACAACAACAAAAAACAGCAGACAAATATTCCTGATGAACACAGATGTAAAGATCCTCAACAAAATCCTAGCATATAGGATCCAACACCTCATCAATAAGGTCACACCAAGTTGGTTTCATTCCAAGGATGCAAGGATGCTATAAAATATGTTAATCAATTGACATAATATACCATATCAACAAAAGAAAAAGAAAAATCAGATGATCATATCAATATATACAAACAAAGAATTTGATAAATTCCAACAGACATTCATGATAAAAACTCTCAATAATGTGGGAATGGAGGGAACTTTTTTCAGTATTGTCAAGGCCATTTACCATAAGCCCCTGTCAAATATTATACTCAATGGAGACAAACTAAAAACCTTTCCTCTGAAATCTGGTACAAGAAAAAGCTGCTGCTCTCATCACTCCTATCTAATATAGTACTGAATGTAATTTCCATAGCGACTAGGCAAGAAAAATATATCAAGGCCATTCAGATAGGAAAGGAAGAATTCAAGATTTCACTTTTTGCACTACAAACACTACAAAAAAGCTTTTGTAAACTATAGATTTGTATAAAAATTGGCAGGCTAAAAAATGAAAAGGAAAAATTAATGGCCTTCTTATATGCAAATAATGATAAAGAAGAAATGGATATTTAAAAAGAATCCCATTCACATTAGTGCCACAGAAACTCAAATACCTTGGAGTCAACTTAACTAAATATGTGAAGGACTTATACAAAAAAAACTACAAAACACTGCTTCAAGAAATAAAAGAGAGCACAAGAAATGGAGACACATACTCTGTTCATGGATTGTGAAGATTAGCATCATTAAAATGTTTTCAAAGCAATATACAGATTTAATGCAGTTACTTTAAGAATACCCCTGACATTCTTCAAATTAGTGATTAAACATTCCTGCAATTTATGTGGAACAATAAACACTCATGCAACCCTTAGGAAAAAGAATATCAAAGGCATTAATTCACCCAAATTTAAATTATATTATAAAGCAATATTCATTAAACCAGCATGGTATTAAAATAAAGACAGACCCTCAGATCAATAGAATAGACTTGAGTTGTCAGAGAATGTTCCTCTGACAATCAATTCATCTTTCATAAAGGAGCAAGAAACACAAAATAGAGCAAAAAAGTCTTCTTGGAACCAGACTGAAGGCACAGTGATAGGGTGTTTGCCTGGAATGCAGTTGACCCAGGACGAACTGCAGTTCCATCACCAGGTGTCCCATATGGTCTCCCAAGCCAGGAAAGATTTCTGAGCACATAGCCAGGAGTAACCCTGAGCATCACGGGTTGTGGCCCAAATGAAAAAAAATCTTCTTGAACAAATTGTTTTGGAAAAACTGGTCAGCCATATGCAAAAAGGCGAATTTCGGCCTGCTTCTCCATTCTGGAGCAAGTCATTGCTGGGGAATATTGGGGCCTTCACGGTAGAAGTCTAATTTCTGGTGCTGGTGAAGGAAACTACTGATTCCATAGATGACATCCAAGGCTTAAGGATGAATGACCCAATATCCAATTGTCTGAAACCTAAGCCACGTCTCTATGACAAATGTTCAGGGTGTAAATCCTCATTGCAATATAACATTTATGCCTCCCTATCCCTATTAGATAAAAACTTGTTTCCACTCATAAGATTTCTTTATTTTAACGTGCCTATGCAAAAAGGAACAATGCTATATGATACTATTGGTTCATATGGGAGTAAAAATAACAAGCTAAACAATTCCTATAACCTGGTTCTAAAATGAACTCAGAACCCAAGAGAAAATTATCTACTTGAATTTCTTACTAAGCAGATCTAAAAAAAAAAAAAAAAAAAAAAAAAGAATGTGGAAAACTATCTCTACATAAGGAAATAGACAATAAGATTTATACTATTAAGGAAATACAGCAAAAGAGATATACGAAGGAAATATACATAATGACTTTAAATCTTTTGAAATAATCTGGGGCGGTGGATAAAATACGGAGCACAGCTTTAGCCTGCAACATGATCTTGTGGAGTCTAAAAAATAGCTCCCAGCTGTCACATACCAGGAAATGTTTGCCAGCAGGGGTTTCTCAAAAATATTGACAACTTGGAAACAGCAACAACTTGCTTTCAGGGCAAGGTTCAACGCACTGCCATCTAAGAGTGAGATGAAATCAGAATGTTCGGTGACACCCTAACTTCAACATAGGATCTGTGCAAACACCAGCATCTCTAACTACAGAAACCTGCCTGCAACAACCGTGATTGAGAAGAAATTTTACTGGGACCACAATAAAAAACTTTGGTTTTAGACAACTTAGTATGTCCAGAGCCTGTAGTTTGTTTTATGGCAGGATGCTTGATGGGTAGGGTTACCCTGTTTTTAGGCCAAAGGTTTTTTCTTTCTCTTTTCCCCATCTTTTGCTGTGCCTATACAAAAAAAAATAATAATAAAAGCAACGCAAAAATCAAACACACAACACTTTTTCCTTTTTTTTTTTTTTAAATTTCTTATCTTTTAAATAGAGGCTCTAACCTTTTCCATAGAATCTTGGGACACGAATTACTTTATTCTACCACTTATTTCTAATTTTTCCTAAACAACTAAGAAGAAAGAAAAAGGAAAGGTTGGGGGCCAGGTGCCAAGTTGTCTCAGATGCATTTGTGTAGAAAAAATAAGGACAGAACTAAATATCCAAGCCAAAAGCAATGACAATAGAATCAAGAGACCCAATCTTTAACAATCTAAACTTAAATGAGCCTTTTAAACTGGTAGGCCAGGGTACAAAGGGTGGTGATATAGGATGCACTCAGGCGACAAAGGGTGGTTGTATAGGATGCACTCTGGGTGGTATAGTATGCACTCTGAAGTTGACACTGATTGTGCCAAAGCCTAACTCACTGTGTATCTGAAATTCAACTATGAAGGACTTTGTAGATCACAATGCTTTCAATATAAAAATTTATAATAAAAATGATTGGTTATTCATTTACAGGGAAAATATTTTAACCAACTAAGTTATAAGATTTATTAAAAAAATTTGGGGGCCCGACTGTGAAAAGTTGTGAGTGCTGCCTGTGTGTGTCTGTCTACTGTTCTGTCGCGTGAACCTCTTGGGAGTGGGCAGAAAAGAGGCTCCAGAAAAATTCGCTCTCCCAGAGGCCCATTCTAGGGCTGGAACGCCAAGAAACTGCTCCATAATGTGAAAATCGGCTATAAGCAGTACTTTGTAGTAGCCAGGTCCCCTGTTTATGACATCAGGCTGCGAAAATCTATGAAACTATGCCTGCCCAGTGGGGCCCGACTGTGAAAAATAGTGGGTGCTGCTGTCTACTGTCCTGTCGCATGAAACTCTGGGAGTGGGCCGAAAAGAGGCTCCAGTAGAGCACGGCCGCATAGCGAAGTAGAGCAGCCGTGCACTCTTTCTAAGGAAAGAACACCGTTGCAACAAGAAGAAAAAAATCACACTAAGAACTGTGCTGGATCACTGAAGCCCAGCATTTATCTCTGGACTGTCTTCTCTGTTGCGTGCTCGGGCCTAAGATTTGATCCTGTGTGAGGCTTCATCCATGGAGGACTCCTCTCACTTGGAGGCAAGTGGACACATCCAGAAAGGGCGGGGCCAGAGGAGTGTGGCTGCCTATATCATTTAGCCAATGAATACCACCACAACACATAGAAAAACTCACAACACAAGTGTGACAATGGGGAAACAATGCAGGCCAGCATTAGACATAGAGAATGAAGATGACAATTCTGATGACCAGATAATGACCAACCAACTAATCAACCTCTCAGATAAGGACTTTAGACAAGCAATATGGAAGATGCTCAAAGAACTCAAAGAAATCATGGATCGAGTTGAACAGAACACTAATAAGAACCAAGAAAATATGAAGACAGAAATCACAAAACTCCAAACTGAAATAACATGTCAAATAACAGGCCTGAAAAACTCAGTAAAGGAAGTGAATGACAAAATGGATAAGCTCTGGGACAGGGTATCAGAAGTTGAGAATAGACTTGGTGCTGTGGAAGATGAGATACATAACAATTCCATACAGCAGGAGAGATTGGACAAAAAACTTAAAGCAAATAAACAATTTGAAATTTTAGTCAAAGAATGAGAACAGATAAAAATAGAAGTCTATGATAAGCTCAACAGAAACAACTTAAGAATCATTGGAGTACCAGAGACCCAGGAAGAAAATTTCCAGGAAGAATCAACAGTCAAGAACATCATTAAAGAGAAACTTCCAGAGCTAAAGAATATATGTGATCAAATCCTGCATGCTCGAAAAGTACCAACCAAAAGAGACCCCAGAAAAAATATCCCAAGACACATCCTAGTCACAATGATGAATCCCACAGATAGAGACAGAATTCTGAAAACAGCCAGATCAAAAAGGGAAATTATATTCAAGGGAGCATCCTTGAGATTTACAGCAGACCTGTCACTAGAAACACTCAAGGCCAGAGAGCAGTGGTGGGATATTGTGACAAGACTGAATGAAATGAATGTTTCAACTAGAATACTGTACCCAGCAAAACTCACTTTCCGGTTTGATGGAAGAATACATGGTTTCACAGACGAAAAACAGCTCAGAAACTTTACAGACTCAAAACCAGTCTTAAGAGAAAAACTGAAAGACCTAATTTAAGACAAGACTAACCAAAAGACACACCAAATTTTGATATAAAGATGGCATTAAATCCCAGGACAATTCTATCTCTCAACGTCAATGGACTAAATGCACCAATTAAGAGACTCAGAGTGGCTAAATGGATCAAAAAACTCAATTCAACCTTCTGCTGCCTACAAGAAGTGCACCTGAATAGTCAGAACAAACATAGACTCAAAATAAAAGGCTGGAGAAAAGTTATCCAAGCAAACAACACCCGTAAAAAGGCTGGAGTGGCCATACTAATATCAGATGATGCAAACTTTATATTCAGGAAGGTTGTAAGGGACAAAGATAAACATTTTATATTAATCAAGGGGATATGTAGAACAGGAAAAAATATCTCTCTTAAACATATATGCACCGACTGAGGGGCCAGCAAAATATTCAATACAATTGTTGACAAATCTGAAAAATAATATCAATAACAGCACAATAATTGTGGGGGACATCAGCACGGTTTTGTCAACAATGGATAGGTCAACCAGACTGAAACCCAACAAGAATATACTAGACCTGAGGAGAGAAATAGAAGAAAGATGCCTAGTGTATATATATAGGACACTCCATCCTCAGAAACCTGGATATACATTTTTCTCCAATGTACATGGGATATTCTCCAAGATAGGCTGCATGCTGGCATATAATACATACCTTCATAATATCAAGAGGATAGAAATTTTACAGGCTACCTTTGCTGACCACAAGGCTCTGAAATTATTTGTGAATTCCAAAGGGACACATAAGAAAAACTTTAACACCTGGAAGTTAAACAGCCTCATACTGAATAACCAGTAGGTCCGAGATGAAATCAAGGAGGAAATCAAAAGGTTCCTGGAAACAAATGACAATAAAGACACAAACTTTCAGAACTTATGGGACACGCAAAAGCAGTACTGAGAGGAAAATTTATAGCTTTGCAGGCACAAATCAGGAAGGAAGAAGGGGCTTGCCTGAGTAGCTTAATGACACAGCTAATAGAACTAGAAAGTGCTCAACAGAAGGACCCCCATCACTATTGATAAAATTAAAATGGTAATCAAATGTCTGTCCAAAAACAAAAGCCCAGGCCAGATGGATTCACTAATGAATTCTTTCCAAGAGGAACTAATACCAATACTGGCAAGACTCTTTAATGAAATAGAAAAAATGGAAACACTTCCAAATAGGTTTTATGAAGCCAACATCACCTTGATAACTAAAGCAGACAGAGTTGCTACAAAAAAAAAGAAAATTACAGACCAATATCCCTGATGAATGCAGATGAAAAAGATCCTCAACAAAATCCCGGCAAATAGGATTCAATGCCTCATTAAGAAGATTATCCACTACAATCAAGTAGGTTTCATTCCAGGAATGCAAGGATGGTTTAACATCCATAAATCTATCAACATAATACACAACATAATAATTAACAACAAGAAAAATAAAAATCACATGATCATATCAATAGATACAGATAAAGCATTTCATAATGTCCAACACCCATTTTTTTTTGTCTTTTGGGCCACACGTGGCAGTGCTCAGGGGTTATTCCTGGCTGTCTGCTCAGAAATATCTCCTGGCAGGCACTGGGGACCATTCGAATCAACCACCTTTGGTCCTGGATCGGCTGCTTGCAAGACAAATGCCGCTATGCTATCTCTCTGGGCCCCCAACACCTATTCTTGATCAAAACTCTCAGCAAGATGGGAATGGAAGGAACCTTTCTCAATATAGTTAAGGCCATCTACTAGAAGCCAGTGGCAAATAATATCCTCAACGGAGAAAAACTAAAAGCCTTCCCTCTAAATTCTGGCACAAGACAAGGCTGTCCTCTCTCACCACTCCTATTCAACATAGCACTGAAAGTACTCGCTATAGCATTTAGTAAAGAAAAAGATATTCTTCAAAGAAGTGGATCAGGCACTTTTGAAATTCGTTTGGAAAATAAACACCCTAGAATAGCTAAAGAAATTATTGGGAAAAAGAATATGGGAGAAATTACTTTCCCCAACTTTAAACTTTACTACAAAGCAATAGTTACCAAAACAGCATGGTATTGAAATAAGGACAGACCTTCAGATCAGTGGAATACACTTGAATACTCAGAGAATGTTCCCCAGATATACAATCACCTAATTTTTGATAAAAGAGCAAGAAATCCTAAATGGAGCAAAGAAAGCGCTTCAACAAGTGGTATTGGCACAACTGGCTAGCCATTTGCAAAAAATTGAACTTAGACCCCCAGCTAACATCATGTACGAAGGTAAAATCCAAATGGATGAAAGACCTCAATATCAGACCCGAAACCATAAGATATATAGAACAACACATAGGCAAAACACTCCAGGACATTGCAGGCATATTCAAGGAGGAAACTGCACTCTCCAAGCAAGTGACAGCAGAGATTAACAGATGGGAATATATTAAGTTGAGAAGCTTCTGCACCTCAAAGGAAATAGCGCCCAGGATACAAGAGCCCCCCACTGAGTGGGAGAAACTATTCACTGGATACCCATCAGATAGGGGTTAATCTCCAAAATATACAAGGCACTGACAGAAATTTAAAAGAAAAAACATCTAATCCCATCAAAAATGGGGAGAAGAAATGAACAGACACTTTGACAAAGAAATACAAATGGCCAAAAGACACATGAATAAATGCTCCACATCACTAATCATTAGAGAGATGCAAATCAAAACAACTATGAGGTACCACCTCACACCACAGAGAATGGCACACATCACAAAGAATGAGAAAAAACAGTGTTGGTGGGGATGTGGAGAGAAAGGAACTCTTATCCACTGCTGGTGGGAATGCCGTCTAATTCAACCTTTATGGAAAGTGATATGGAGATTCCTCCAAAAACTGGAAATCGAGCTCCCATATGATCCAGCTATAGCACTCCTAGGAATATACCCTAGGAACACAAAAATACAATACCAGAACCCCTTCCCCTTACACCTATATTCATCGCAGCACTATTTACCATAGCAAGACTCTGGAAACAACCAAGATGCCCTTCAACAGACGAATGGCTAAAGAAATTGTGGTACATATACACAATGGAATATTATGCAGCTGTCAGGAGAGATGAGGTCATGAAATTTTCCTATACATGGATGTACATGTAATCTATTATGCTGAGTGAAATAAGTTGGGAAGAAAGAGAGAGAGAGAGAGAGAGAGAGAGAGAGAGAGAGAGAGAGAGAGAGAGAGAGAGAGAGAGAGAGAGAGAGAGAGAGAAACGCAAAATGGTCTCACTCATCTATGGGTTTTAAGAAAAATGAAAGACATTCTTGCAATAATAATTTTCAGACACAAAAGAGAAAAGAGCTGGAAGTTCCAGCTCACCTCAGGAAGCTCACCACAAAGAGTGATGAGTTTAGTTTGAGAAATAACTACATTTTGAACTGTCCTAATAATGAGAATGTATGAGGGAAATGGAAAGCCTGTCTAGAGTACAGGCGGGGGTCGGGTGGGGAGGAGGGTGATTTGGGACATTGGTGATTGGAATGTTGCACTGGTGATGGGTGATGTTCTTTAAATGACTGAAACCCAAACACAATCATGTATGTAATCAAGGTGTTTAAATAAAACATATAGAAAAATAAAAAGAAGTGGAATTGTCTGATAGGCAATTGGGAATCCATCCTGAACTAGGAAGTAGAAGGTAGGATCTGGGATTTCAAAGAAAAGGAATACAATTTATAGGGAAATGGAAAGATCATGCATCTGGTAAATAAATGTTTTCCATGCATTCAGAGACCAAGGGATGCAGGCCTTGGTAATTGTCCCTGAGTATACCACAGTTTGCCCTTATTCTTTGCAGTTAACTCTAATGACTTCCTGGAATATTCTTTCTAGCATTAGGTCATTTTGAGGGACAGATTTAAAAAAGCTTTCCTGAGTCCACAAATCCTCATGACCCCCATAAAAAATAAAATAAAATAAACATTTAACTCTAGCTGCATTAAATCTTAAAATATAGTGATTGAAAAAATTAAAATATTTGCCCAATTTTTGTATATTTAAATAGAAGTGTATTTCTTAAACATAGTCATAAAAGATTAACTTAATGGCATCTAGAACATTAATTTTACTTTATAGAAATTAATATAAATAAAGTATATAGGTATTTCTATATAAGTTAATAAAAATTATTTATTTTGATAATGTATTATTCAAAATAAGTTCAAGAAATTTTCTTCATGCATGACTATCATTTAATTAAAAGCAATTTTAGGAAAGCAGTCATATGATCACTAGCTGCAAAATGCACAAGTTGAGTATCAAAACTGAATTTCTCAGCTTCTAAGTATTATTTTTAGAAAGAATAATAAGGCGTTTTTATTTTTGGATTTAATGGAAGTGATTAGGCCTACAATGTTATTATACAGCATTTGCAAATATCTGTCAATTTATTTTTCCTTTTAATTTGCATTTTGTAGGAAGATCTGAATACCTTGAAGGAAGTTCCATACTAAAGAAAAATTATACTGATGAGGAAATTTGTTTTCTGGCCAGGAATCAAATAATACAACATCCAGAAAACATTTATAGTCAATTGGTCATTTTATTTTCTTATGCTGAATTTTCTTATGCTGAATCATTTATAATTAGATTGTTATAAATCAGGATAACCAATAAAATTATTTGTGTGAAACTATATATAGCTATATATTCATATAATGTACATTTTAATATTTGCATTGTATGATAGAATTTTCTTCTATATATAGGCATATGGGGGAAATTTCGTTAATCTACATGTGATAGAATGACACACTTCTGAAAAAAATACAGTAAAAGCAAGCAAATAAAATTATTTCCTAAATCAGATATATGCAATAAAGTTGATCTTTGCAATATACTTGAGTACTGAAACAACAACAAAAAAAACCTCTTCAGGCATAGTAAGGGACTGATCTAAATGGAAATAGTAAAAGGAGATTTATCCTGAAATAAGTGTTTTTCTTTTAAAGTAGCAAGGGTTAATTAAAAGCAGAAGAGAAAGTTAGCTGCCAAAATATGACCAAAGCACATCTCTGTGACTTTGTTTTCTTCCTTCCTTCCTTCCTTCCTTCCTTCCTTCCTTCCTTCCTTCCTTCCTTCCTTCCTTCCTTCCTTCCTTCCTTCCTTCCTTCCTTCCTTCCTTCCTTCCTTCCTTCCTTCCTTCCTTCCTTCCTCTCTCTCTCTCCCTCTCTCTCTCTCCCTCTCTCTCTCTCTCTCTCTCTCTCTCTCTCTCTCTCTCTCTCTCTCTCTCTCTCCCTCTCTCTCTCCCTCCCTCCCTCCCTCTCTCCCTCCCTCCCTTCCTTCCTTCCTTCCTAACATAGTCTTCTTTCTGATATTTTTCTATTAGTTCACTATCTTCATATACAAATGATAGGCTGGAGCAATAGCACAGCAGTAGGGCATGTGCCTTGCACACTGCTGACCCTGGATGGACATGGATTCGATCCCTGCTATCCCATATGGTCTCCTGAGCCAGGAGTGATTTCTGAGATTATAGCCAGGAGTAAACTCTGAGCGTCACCAGGTGTGGCCCAAAAACCAAAAAAAAAACAAAACAAAACCATATTTTTATTAGTTTCTAGTCTACCGATCATTATACTCATTGTTTCTAGTGGCCTTTTATTTACTTTTGGAGATATTCTATGTGCATTATTATATTGTTGATTAATAGTGAACTTTTTAATTTCCTTTTATACTTTAAATTGCCTTTATATCATTTTGCTGTCAAAATTTTTATGCCAACACTTCCAACAATACTATTTAAATAGTAGTAATAAGTAAACAATCTTGTCTTATTTAAGGTCTCAGAGGAAAAGCAACAAGTTTTTAACCACTGGGCCTGATACTGACTGAGAATTTGTCATAGATGATCTTTATTATGAAATACATTCATAATATATACATATTATTGTGGAATTTTATTATGAAAGTATGTCAAATCTTTTTCTGTTTATATTAAAATTGTGAGATATTCTTTCCCCCAATGCCCTAAACTTTCTATTGAAATGTTAATATCACCTGGATGGTCAGAACAACCCACTCCTGGGAGAGGTCTGTGGCTTGGAATAAAAAAATGCAAAATGTGTTGTTTGGGGGGGTAGGTAGAGGTCAAGGAAGCAAGGCAGCAAGGGCCGCTGAAAGGGAGACAGAGGCAGAGAGGCAGAGAAGAAGCAGAGAAGTGGTTGCTTGGAAAAGGCTTAGCATAGAAGCCATGTGAGGAATGCACATGGTGGTTAGGGCTGTGAAATAAAGCTGGACGATGTCTATGAAATTTTAAAAAGGGGGGGTGGGTTACCAGAGCTATAGCACAGCAATAGGGCATTTGTCTTGTATGTGGCCAACCCAAAACTGCACGTGGTATTCCCAGGCAGTCTCCCACCCAAGCACTAACCAGGCCCAATCCTGCTCAGCTTCTGAGATCAGAAGGGATCGGCATGTTCAGGGTGGTATGGTTACAGACATTAAAACAATAATTGGCACCTGAACATGGACTCAGGATCTGAGAACCAGAGAAGACCTTAGTGATGGTGAATGCCTATTGTTCCTTGACTCTTTGGTGGATAATCTTGGCTTTCTTTTGCTGGTGTGAGAAGGGAGAGCCCAGAATGTTGGACGTCGTGGCGCCTGATCTGGACATGGCAGAGACCCTTTTAGGCAGGATAGTCAGCATTGAAGGCGGAAAACTGAAAGATTGGAGTACCTCCCCCAAAGGCCTAGGCATGGACTTTTCTTCTAGCAAAGTTGCCTTTTCTCAGCCTCCCAATTTGCAGAAACTTATAAAATCACCGATTGGAAAGAAGCCAGAAAGACAGTTCCATTGAAAGGAAACAGCAGCAGGCAGACACCAGTTCCCCCACTCAAATTCCCCGCTCTGGATTTATCGAACTTCCCAGCCCAAAAGACCTTGGCAACCTAACACAGAAGAAAGTGGAAACGAAGAAGCCCAGCAAAGCACAACTAAGGAAAAACTTTTTCAAAACCTCTTGCATCTTAAATGTGTTTCAGGTTCATTTCTTGACCCTATTTGCATCAGTCATTGTCTTGCTAGTTAAAATGTTTCTTATCTGTATGGATCTTACTGTTTTGTTTTAAGCCCCAGTGCAAACAAAATTTTGTATCTAACTTTAATGGTTTAATATATTAGTTTGCACAATTCTGGAGAAATGAATGTTAGAGTTTTGAAGGTTCTCATCTATCCTAGTGAATGTTTTCCAATTGCTATAACATCACTGTTTATCTTATATAGCAGCGTATTTTCAAACTGTATTATCTGCAGAAATGTTCTTGTAATTTTGTTTAGAGAAGTTTATGTTCTAGACATATTAACATTGCTTGGTGTAATAATGCTAAGAATGCCAAACTATAAGTGTATCTGCAGAAATTAATAATATTTATTCTCAGAGAAGTCTAGGAAAAAATTGTGATATATATATATATATAGATATATATATGATATGGAAAAGGCTGATTGTTTTAAAAGGAAATGTGTACAATTTAAAGTTTGAGACTTTAAGTTCTGGTATGGAGTTACCACATGAGGCAGAGATTTGTACCTTTTCATTGATGAATACCCAAAAATGGAGAATGTGAGTATCCCTTCCCCCAACTTCCTGTTTATCCCACATGGATGGCCAGACCCACCCACACATGGGCGGGGTTTGTGGTTTGAATGAAAAAAAATAGAGGCAGCAAGAAAGGATGTTGTGTAGAGCATTGGAAAAGGGGAGAGAGGGAAGGAAGGAAGGAAGGAAGGAAGGAAGGAAGGAAGGAAGGAAGGAAGGAAGGAAGGAAGGAAGGAAGGAAGGAAGGAAGGAAGGAAGGAAGGAAGGAAGGAGGGAGGGAGGGAGGGAGGGAGGGAGGGAGGGAGGGAGGGAGGGAGGGAGGGAGGGAGGAAGGAAGGAAGGAAGGAAGGAAGGAAGGAAGGAGAGCAGCGGAAAAGGAAAAAGGAAAGAGAAAAGTAGGAGGAAGAGGAGGAAGAAGGAGGAGGAGGAAGAAGAGGAAGAAGAAGAAGAAGAAGAAGAAGAAGAAGAAGAAGAAGAAGAAGAAGAAGAAGAAGAAGAAGAAGAAGAAGAAGAAGAAGAAGAAGAAGAAGAAGAGGAGGAGGAGAAGCAGCAGCAGCTCAGGAGAAAAAAAGAGATGAGAGAGAAAGACATGGCTTAGGAGCAGAAGAGAATAAAATAGGCAGATAGCCAGAGGAGAAGCAGCAGAGAGAGGCTACTTGAAAAGTTTAGTATAGAAGCCATGTGAGGAAATGCACACATTTAATTGAAATAAAGCTGACTTCTATGAAACTTTAACTGGCTGCCTGTGAAATTATTTCGCTGCTACTACCCTTTTCCAGACCCACTGGCAAAGGGGCTATAGCAGGGGTCTCAAACTCGCGGCCCGCAGGCCGTTTGTGGCCCTCCGTACAACATTTTGTGGCCCGCGGCCGGCCTTCAAATATCGCAGTATTCGCGATTATTTGCTTACCAAATAATCGCAATAAAAATCGCATTAGTAAGAAAAAAATCGCATTAAACATTTGCATACCCCGAGCAGCTCAGTTCGGAGAATGCAAATGTTTAATGTGATATTATGCGATTTTTTTCTTACTAATGCGATTTTTTATTGTGAATATTTGATGAGAGAAATCCCTTATGCGGCCCTGCCTCACCCCGACTTTGCCTCCTGCGGCCCCAGGTAAATTGAGTTTGAGACCCCTGGTAATGGCACTGTGCCATGCCGAGAAAGGACTCACCCAGACACTAGGACATTAGACTTTATATTTTATTTTAAAACAACAAAAATTGATCATTTAATATGTGTCCTTTCTTTTGTTGGTATGGGTCACTCCTGGTGGGATACCGAGATTCAAACCACTGTTCATCCTGGATAGGCTACGTGCAAGGCAAATGCTTTACTGCTGTGCTATCTCTCCAGCCCCACTTTGCTAGTATTTTACTAAAATGTTTCACTGATTCCTCCAAGACTGATCCCTGAAAGGAGAGCTGAAACTAGGCCCACAGCACAGTTGGATTTGGCTCAAAAGCCAAAAATTAGTCATTCAAAAAATAAAGTCTTGGGCAATAAAACAGAAGTCTGGGGGAAGGGCAGAGACTTGTCCAAGAAAACAACTATGGAAGAATATAGCAATTTTCAACAAATAATATTATTTTTTAGTTTTCTTTTTTAGTAATGCCCTTATCAGATTTAGAGTTAGGATGATGGTTGTTTTATTTACATTGGGCAGGGTTCAGGGACCTTTACTTTATTCTTTTCTTTCATCTATGTTTCTCTCGCTCTCTGTTTCTGGGACATACTCAGGAGTACTCAAGGTTTATCGTGCTTAAATAAAGATATGAATTTAAAGTGTTATCATAATGAATCATGCTGCTATGATTTGGGTAAAGAGGAGAAGCAGGGAGAGCATCTTCATATTGGTCTCATGAGTCAAAAAGGAAAATAATAGCAATTGTCCTTATACATAAAGCAATTCTTTATATTCTTTTAAAATGTATCTAGTAGAGGATTCTAATTTAATTGTAGGGGCCTTAAGGAGACATGCCTACAAGGAATAGTAACTTACCTCATCAAGGATAGTTCTAGAGAGCAGGTGATCTCCAAAAGAGATTGGGGAATCTCTGAATCACATTAATTAATCAGAACTTAATGCTGATATGAAGGCATTGGCAGGCATATTGACCTGCTCTATAGATATTTATGAAGAATGGATTAATGAATTGTTGGCAGCAATATGGCTTTTCTCTTTTAAGTCAGAGGTTACTGGACATGGTAGCACATTGTTCCCAATTTCCTTATCCTCTGACACTGAGTCATACAATCTGAGACTCTCAAGTTTCGCCTTTACTCCTTCTTTCTATTTTCATTATTTCTATTTTTATTTCTATTTTCATTTCTATCAAAAGCAACAAGATGTAAGCAAAAGCCTAAAGAGTTCAAAACATGTTAATATGTACTAAATGTATGATATCATACTCAACTTCTAATACAGTTTTTTTAGAAAAAGATATTTTCTTTCCCTAGAGTTAAATATCAATACAGGAGGAAAAATTACTATAGGAAGACAAGGTTGAAGTGTTTATTATTCTTTATATAATACATTTGATTTTGTTATTCTCTAAAAAAGGCTTTACTTCTGAATGCACAAATGGATCACACTTGGTTGTGCTTAGGAGAACATGTTGGGTGCTGGGGATCAAACCCTGATAGGATCTCTACAAGGCAAACACCTTACTAGTTATACTGTTACTTCAGCCTTCTCTTTTCCTTATTTTGATTATAATTAAATGTTTGTCTATTTAATTTATGTTTTCAAAGAACACCTTTTATTTTTATCTGTCTTTTGAATTTTTTCACTTGTCTTAACTTTTATTTTTCCCATCTCTGGGTCTTCATTTTGTTTTTGAAAAACTCATTTTTTGGTTTGAACATAGATGCCATTACTTCTGATTAATCTTGTTTTATAAAGTAGGCCTATCTTGTGTAAGCTACAATATATATATTTATTTTTTAGTACTATACTTGCTGTATGCCACCTCACCTCTCATTCCTTGAGGAGTCCCGTGATTTACAATACTATTATTGAAATTTTCATGAATATATCATTTCTTTTTTTCTTTTGAATATATAATTTCAACACCACATACACCAATATCATTATTACATTCAGTACATTCAATACCACATACACCGGTCCAATTCCACATCCACCGGTCCAATTCCACATCCACCATGTCCCTCCCTGCTAAGCTAAGTTCTGTAGACCAACTTTCCCAGTTCTGTTGTTTTAGGCGATTTGTTTCTTTCTTACTATGTTTTTTTATACAGCACATATAAGTGAGACCATTCAAAACATAATGAATCTGTCTCTCTCTTTCTGACACATTTCAGCATGATACCCTCTAGATCCAATTACATAGTGACAAATTGCATCTCATTTTTTTTTTATCAAGGTGAGTAGTAATCCATTGTGTATTCACAAAATTTCCTATCTATTCTTGAGCATTTTAATTATTTTCTGATCTTGGCTATTGTAAAATCAATCATAATACAAAAATTGTTGGTGACTTTCTCTTCTTTTAAATTTTAGTAAACTTAATATATAAAATACTTTATGATCTAGTTCTATTCCTTTCCTTATACTACAGTACTATGTTTGGTAGAAATGGTCTTCCTTATTCACCACAAGTACTAAAATAGCAAACAGCAGATGTTCAGGAAATTTATCTTTATATGATGTAATATTTGTACTGTCATTAAAAGTGGTGACCAGTAATTTACATAAAAACTTATTATCTCTAATAAATGGATTGAACTGGTTAGTTACATGGCTAAAACAAATACATAGTTTCATTTTGTGGTCACAGGGGGCTGTGCTTAGGACTTGTTTCTGTCTCCAGAATATATGTTTTAATTTTAAAACTATATTTTCAAGCCCTAATAATAAATAAGTCTAATAATTATTTCTACTTAATATAATTAATTGTTAAAGATGTTTTAAGTGACATTTAATAATTTTAGAAAATGAGGCTGGAATAATTTTAAGCCTAAAATATTGCTTACATAATGCTTTGTAATAAAATAACATATTTGTAGCTATCTCTGCAAAGGTTTATAGATGACATTTCATTTTGGAGTCACCTTATACTCGGAGTTTTTTTTTTACTTTATGGGATATCTTTTCTCTATATGTATTCTTTTTTTATAATATTTTTTAAAAATGTTATCTCTTGGGTTCGGAGAGATGGCATGGAGGTAGGGTGTTTGTCCTGCATACAGAAGAATAGTAGTTCGAATCCCGGCATGGCTTTCCATATGGTCCCCCAAGCTTGCCAGGAGCAATTTCTGAACATAGAGCAAGGAGTAACCCCTGAGCATTGCTGGGTATGACCCAAAAACCAAAAAAAACGTTATTTCTTCCTAATTTGCAACAAATATAGAAGATACCTTTAAAATTATAATCAGAAGAATTATTGAATCTTTATAAACTGTGAAAATTAGTAGAACAAAAGTGAATGATAAGCTACCAATAATATATCAGAGTATCTTGCTGAAGATTCTCCTGGGATTCTTTTTCTTTTTCTTTTTTTTTTTTTGCATATTTTTTTTATTTAAACACCTTGATTACATACATGATTGTGTTTGGGTTTCAGTCATAAAAGGAACACCACCCATCACCAGTGCAACATTCCCATCACCCAAGTCCCAAATCTCCCTCCTCCCCACCCAACCCCCGCCTGTACCCTAAACAGGCTCTACATTTCCCTCGTACATTCTCAATATTAGGACAGTTCAAAATGTAGTTATTTCTCTAACTAAACTCATCACTCTTTGTGGTGAGCTTCCTGAGGTGAGCTGGAACTTCCAACTCTTTTCTCTTTTGTGTCTGAAAATTATTATTACAAGGGTGTCTTTCATTTTTCTTAAAACCCATAGATGAGACCATTCTGCGTTTTTCTCTCTCTCTCTGACTTATTTCACTCAGCATAATAGATTCCATGTACATCCATGTATAGGAAAATTTCATGACTTCATCTCTCCTGACAGCTGCATAATATTCCATTGTGTATATGTACCACAGTTTCTTTAGCCATTCGTCTGTTGAAGGGCATCTTGGTTGTTTCCAGAGTCTTGCTATGGTAAATAGAGCTGCAATGAATATAGGTGTAAGGAAGGGGTTTTTGTATTGTATTTTTGTGTTCCTAGGGTATATTCCTAGGAGTGGTATAGCTGGATCGTATGGGAGCTCGATTTCCAGTTTTTGGAGGAATCTCCATATCGCTTTCCATAAAGGTTGAACTAGACAGCATTCCCACCAGCAGTGGATAAGAGTTCCTTTCTCTCCACATCCCCGCCAACACTGTTTATTCTCATTCTTTGTGATGTGTGCCATTCTCTGGGGTGTGAGGTGGTATCTCATCGTTGTTTTGATTTGCATCTCCCTGATGATTAGTGATGTGGAACATTTTTTTCATGTGTCTTTTGGCCATGTGTATTTCTTCTTTGTCAAAGTGTCTGTTCATTTCTTTTCCCCATTTTTTGATGGGGTTAGATGTTTTTTTCTTGTAGAGTTCTGTCAGTGCCTTGTATATTTTGGAGATTAGCCCCTTATCTGATGGGTATTGGGTGAATAGTTTCTCCCATTCAGTGGGTGGCTCTTGTATCCTGGGCACTATTTCCTTTGAGGTGCAGATGCTTCTCAGCTTAATATATTCCCTTCTGTTAATCTCTGCTTTCACTTGCTTGGAGAGTGCAGTTTCCTCCTTGAAGATGCCTGTAATGTCCTGGAGTGTTTTGCCTATGTGCTGTTCTATATATCTTATGGTTTTGGGGCTGATATCGAGGTCTTTAATCCATTTGGATTTTACCTTTGTACATGATGTTAGCTGGGGGTCTAAGTTTAATTTTTTGCAAGTGGCTATCCAATTGTGCCAACACCACTTGTTGAAGAGGCTTTCCCTGCTCCATTTAGGATTTCCTGCTCCTTTATCAAAAATTAGATGGTTGTATCTCTGGGGAACATTTTCTGAGTATTCAAGCCTATTCCACTGATCTGAGGACCTATCCTTATTCCAATACCATGCTGTTTTGATAACTGTTGCTTTGTAGTACAGTTTAAAGTTGGGAAAAGTAATTCCTCCCATATTCTTATTCCCAATGATTGCTTTAGCTATTCGAGGGTGTTTATTGTTCCAAATGAATTTCAAAAGTGTCTGATCCACTTCTTTGAAGAATGTCATGGGTATCTTTAGAGGGATGGCATTAAATCTGTATAATGCCTTGGGGAGTATTGACATTTTGATGATGTTAATCCTGCCAATCCATGAGCAGGGTATGCGTTTCCATTTCCGTGTGTCCTCTCTTATTTCTTGGAGCAGAGTTTTATAGTTTTCTTTGTATAGGTCCTTCACATATTTAGTCAAGTTGATTCCAAGATATTTGAGTTTGTGTGGCACTATTGTGAATGGGGTGGTTTTCTTAATGTCCATTTCATCCTTATTACTATTGGTATATAGAAAGGCCATTGATTTTTGTGTGTTAATTTTGTAGCCTGCCACCTTGCTATATGAGTCTATTGTTTCTAGAAGCTTTTTGATAGAGTCTTTAGGGTTTTCCAAGTAGAGTATCATGTCATCTGCAAACAGTGAGAGCTTGACTTCTTCCTTTCCTATCTGGATTCCCTTGATATCCTTTTCTTGCCTAATCGCTATAGCAAATACTTCCAGTGCTATGTTGAATAGGAGTGGTGAGAGAGGACAGCCTTGTCTTGTGCCAGAATTTAGAGGGAAGGCTTTCAGTTTTTCTCCATTGAGGATAATATTTGCCACTGGCTTGTGGTAGATGGCCTTCACTATATTGAGAAAAGTTCCCTCCATTCCCATCTTGCTGAGAGTTTTGATCAAGAATGGGTGTTGGACATTATCAAATGCTTTCTCTGCATCTATTGATATGATCATGTGGTTTTTATTTTTCTTGTTATTGATGTTGTGTATTATGTTGATAGATTTACGGATGTTAAACCAGCCTTGCATTCCTGGGATGAAACCTACTTGATCGTAGTGGATGATCTTCTTAACGAGGCATTGAATCCTATTTGCCAGGATTTTGTTGAGGATCTTTGCATCTGCATTCATCAGTGATATTGGTCTGTAATTTTCTTTTTTGGTAGCGTCTCTGTCTGGTTTAGGTATCAAGGTGATGTTGGCTTCATAAAAGCTATTTGGGAGTGTTTCTGTTTGTTCAATTTCATGAAAGAGTCTTGCCAAGATTGGCAGTAGTTCCTCTTGGAAAGTTTGATAGAATTCATTAGTGAATCCATCTGGACCTGGGCTTTTGTTTTTCGGCAGACATTTGATTACTGTTTTAATTTCATCAATGGTGATGGGGGTGTTTAGATATGCTACTTCCTCTTCCTTCAACCGTGGAAGATTATAAGAGTCCAAGAATTTATCCATTTCTTCCAGGTTCTCATTTTTAGTGGCGTAGAGTTTTTCAAAGTAGTTTCTGATTACCCTTTGAATCTCTGGCATATCAGTAGTGATCTCTCCTTTTTCATTCCTGATACGAGTTATCAAGTTTCTCTCTCTCTCTTTCTTTGTTAGGTTTGCCAGTGGTCTATCAATCTTGTTTATTTTTTCAAAGAACCAACTTTTGCTTTTGTTGATCTTTCGGATTGTTTTTTGAGTTTCCACTTCGTTGATTTCTGCTCTCAGCTTTGTTATTTCCTTCTGTCTTCCTATTCTTGGGTCCTTTTGTTGAGCATTTTCTAGTTCTATTAGCTGTGTCATTAAGCTACTCAGGTAAGCTCCTTCTTCCTTCCTGATGTGTGCTTGCAAAGCTATAAATTTTCCTCTCAGTACTGCTTTTGCTGTGTCCCATAAGTTCTGAGAGTTTGTGTCTTTATTGTCATTTGTTTCCAGGAACCTTTTTATTTCCTCCTTGATTTCATCTCGGACCCACTGGTTATTGAGCATGAGGCTGTTTAACTTCCAGGTGTTAAAGTGTTTCTTCTGAGTCCCTTTGGAGGTCACAAATAATTTCAGAGCCTTGTGGTCAGCGAAGGTAGTCTGCAAAATTTCTATCCTCTTGATCTTATGGAGGTATGTTTTATGTGCCAGCATGTAGTCTATCCTGGAGAATGTCCCATGTACATTGGAGAAGAATGTGTATCCAGGTTTCTGGGGTTGGAGTGTCCTATATATATCCACTAGGCCTCTTTCTTCCATTTCTCTCCTCAGGTCTAGTATATTCTTGTTGGGTTTCAGTCTGTTTGACCTATCCAGTGTTGACAAAGCCGTGTTAAGGTCCCCCACAATTATTGTGTTGTTGTTGATATTATTTTTCAGATTTGTCAACAGTTGTATTAAATATTTTGCTGGCCCCTCATTCGGTGCATATATGTTTAGGAGAGTGAATTCTTCCTGCTCTACGTACCCCTTGATTAATATAAAATGTCCGTCTTTGTCCCTTACAACCTTCCTGAGTATAAAGTTTGCATTATCTGATATTAGTATGGCCACTCCAGCTTTTTTATGGGTGTTGTTTGCTTGGATAATTTTTCTCCAGCCTTTTATTTTGAGTCTATGTTTGTTCTGACTATTCAGGTGCGTTTCTTGTAGGCAGCAGAAGGTTGGATTGAGTTTTTTGATCCATTTAGCCACTCTGTGTCTCTTAACTGGTGCATTTAGTCCATTGACGTTGAGAGAAAGAATTGTCCTGGGATTTAACGCCATCTTTATTTCAAAATTTGGTGTGTGTTTTGGGTAGTCTTGTCTTAGATTAGGTCTTTCAGTTTTTCTCTTAAGACTGGTTTTGTGTCTGTGAAGTTTCTGAGCTGTTTTTTGTCTGTGAAACCATGTATTCTTCCATCAAACCGGAAAGTGAGTTTTGCTGGGTATAGTATTCTGGGTGAAGCATTCATTTCATTCAGTCTTGTCACAATATCCCACCACTGCTTTCTGGCATTGAGTGTTTCTGGTGACAGGTCTGCTGTAAATCTCAAGGATGCTTGCTTGAATGTAATTTCCCCTTTTGATCTTGCTGTTTTCAGAATTCTGTCTCTATCTGTGGGATTTGTCATTGTGACTAGGATGTGTCTTGGGGTGGTTTTTCTGGGGTCTCTTTTGGTTGGTACTCTTCGGGCATGCAGGATTTGATCACATATATTCTTTAGCTCTGGAAGTTTCTCTTTACTGATGTTCTTGACCATTGATTCTTCCTGGAAATTTTCTTCCTGGGTCTCTGGGACTCCAATGATTCTTAAGTTGTTTCTGTTGATCTTATCATAGACTTCTATTTTCGTCTGTTTCCATTCTTTGACTAATTTTTCCATTGTCTGCTCATTTGCTTTAAGTTTTTTGTCCAATCTCTCCTGCTGTATGGAATTGTTATGTATCTCATCTTCCACAGCACCAAGTCTATTCTCAGCTTCTGATACCCTGTCCCAGAGCTTATCCATTTTGTCATTCACTTCGTTTACTGACTTTTTCATTCCTGTTAGTTGACATGTTATTTCAGTTTGGAGTTTTGTCATTTCTGCCTTCATATTTTCTTGGTTCTTATTAGTGTTCTGTTCAACTCGATCCATGGTTTCTTGGAGTCTGTTGAGCACCTTCCATATTGCTAGTCTAAAGTCCTTATCTGAGAGGTTGATTAGTTGTTCAGTCATTATCTGGTCCTCAGAATTGTCATCTTCATTCTCTATGTCTGATGCTGGCCTGCGTTGTTTCCCCATTGTCACACTTGTATTGTGGGTTTTTCTACGTGTTGTGGTGGTATTCATTGTCTATATGATGTAGGCAGCACACTCCTCTGGCTCCTCCCTTTCTGGATGGGCTGACTTGCCTCTAAGGGAGGGGAGTCCTCCGTGGATGAAGCCTCACACTGGGTCAAATCTTAGGCCCGAGCATGCAACAGAGAAGACAGTCCAGAGAGAAATGTTTGCTTCTGTGATATAGCGCCGTTCTTAGTGTGATTTTTCCTTCTTGTTGCAATGGAGTTCTTTCCTTAGAAAGAGTGCACGGCCGCGTAGCGAAGCGGAGCGCAAGAGTTTCACGCAAGAGGACAGTAGACAGACATAGACAGGTCACACTCACAGTCTTTCACAGCTGAGCCCCACTGGGCCGGTGTACTTTCGCGGATTTTCCCCGCCTGGTGTCACACACAGGGAGCCAGCTTTTGCAAAGGTTAGCCGGTTTTTATGCTCTGAAGTCCCTCCCTGAAAATGGCTTCTGGGCGAGCGAGGTTTCTGGAGGCTCTTTTTGCCCCACTTGCAAGAGTTTCACGCAAGAGGACAGTAGACAGACATAGACAGGTCACACAAAAATATGGAACGCTTCACGAATTTGCGTGTCATCCTTGCGCAGGGGCCATGCTAATCTTCTCTGTATCGTTCCAATTTTAGTATATGTGCTGCCGAAGCGAGCACGGGATTCTTTTTCTAAAGGCACTGTAATTTGGAAGCGAAATAGTTCTTTTGATTTAGGTAATTGTATTTGATTTATCTCACTTATCTCAAAAGTAGTAATGCCCCTTTAGAATTTCTCTCAAAAAGTTGTTTAAAATTAAAAGCAAAACTATGCTGAACAGTATAACCCAATAGATTGATTATAAATCAAGAGAATCAAATTCTTATCAAGTCTCTTACAATTAAGTTCTCTTACAACTCAAGAGAACAGCTCAGTATCTCAAACTTTGCATTTTCTAATACATGTAATTGACTTGCAAATTCAAATCATAATTAACAATAGTGTTTATTAACCTAAATGAAAAACTCTAATTAGCTTGGTATGTAATGTTCTGCTCAATCTCATTGAAGCTGCTATCTTGCACATTAATCAGTTACTCTCTTTATCCACCTTCCCTTCAACCCTTGCCTTTACACTTACACACAATTTATATTCTGCACTTATAATATTAAATTCATCATTGTTTCTTGTTTTTAAACACTGTAGTACTGATACAGAAAAATGAGAATAATATGTTTGAAATATCTGTGTGTGATTTTTCTGTATGAATTTCCTGTATGCAATTTTCTTCCTATTCTTTATTTTGCTTATTAACAGACTAATTATTAACAAGAATATGAAGAGATGAAATAAAGATGGACATAGAAATAATACAGGCTTCTTCTGAGGAAACTGAGCACCGGAATGGAGACCTGTCCTACTCTTCTCTGTCTTTCCTGAACTCTGGAAGCTCTCCTCAGAGGCCTGGGAAGCGAACCCCAAAGAAACTACATTTGGGAGCTACCCAGTGAGCCAGGGAGTGAGTAAGAAATGGCTGGATGTGGGGGTTTCCAGGCATAGTGCTGATTGCTCTACCTGCAGAGTCTCCACCCGGCTGTGCTTCTTCTGAGGAAACTGAGCACCGGAAGGGAGACCTGTCCTACTCTTCTCTGTCTTTCCTGAACTCTGGAAGCTCTCCTCAGAGCCCTGGGAAGCGAACCCCAAGGAAACTACATTTGGGAGCTGCCCAGCGAGCTGGGGAGTGAGTAAGAAATGGCTGGATGTGGGGGTTTTCAGGCAGAGTGCTGACTGCTCTACCTGCAGAGTCTCCACCCGGCTGTGCTTCTTCTGAGGAAACTGAGCACCGGAAGGGAGACCTGTCCTACTCTTCTCTGTCTTTCCTGAACTCTGGAAGCTCTCCTCAGAGCCCTGGGAGGCGAGCCCCAGAGAAACTACATTCGGAGGCTACCCAGCGAGCCAGTGAGTGAGTGAGAAATGGCTGGATGTGGGGGTTTCCAGGCAGAGTGCTGATTGCTCTACCTTCAGAGTCTCCACCCGGCTGTGCTTCTTCTGAGGAAACTGAGCACCTGAAGGGAGCCCTGTCCTACCCTTCTCTGTCTTTCCTGAACTCTGGAAGCTCTCCTCAGAGCCCTGGGAAGCGAACCCCAAAGAAACTACATTCAGAAGCTACCCAGCGAGCCAGTGACTCTCCTCAGAGTCCTGGGAAGTGAACCCCCAAAATACAGCATTCTGAAGCTGCCCAGCGAGCGAGTGAAAACTACGCCTGACCAGTGGGGCCCGACTGTGAAAAACTGTGAGTGCTGCCTGTGTGTGTCTCTCTGCTATCCTGTTGCGTGAACCTCCTGAGGGTGGGCTGAAAAGAGGCTCCAGAAGGCACTTAGCTCCACTTCGCTACGCAGCTGTGCGCTCTTTCTAAAAAAAGAACACCATCACAAGAAGAAAAAAACCACACTAAGAACTGTGCTGGATCACAGAAGCAAGAATTTCTCTCCAGACTGTCTTCTCTGCTGTGTGCTCAGGCCTAAGATTTGATCCTGTGTGAGGCTTCATCCACGGAGGACTCCCCTACCTTGGAGGCAAGTCGGCCCATCCAGAAAGGGCGGAACCAGAGAAGTGTGTTGCCTGCATCATATAACCAATGAATACCACCACAACATGTAGAAAAACCCACAATACAAGTGTGACAATGGGGAAACAACGCAGGCCAGCATCAGACATAGAGAATGAAGATGACAATTCTGATGACCAGTTAACGACCAACCAACTAATCAATCTCTCAGATAAGGACTTTAGAGTAGCAATATGGAATATGCTCAAAGAACTCAAAGAAACCATGAATAGAGTAGAACAGAACACTAATAAGAATCAAGAAAATATGAAGACAGAAATCACAAAACTCCAAACTGAAATAACATGTCAACTAACAGGCCTGAAAAAATCAGTAAACGAAGTGAATGACAAAATGGATAAGCTCTGGGACAGGGTATCAGAAGCTGAGAATAGACTTGGTGCTGTGGAAGATGAGATATATAACAATTCCATAAAACAGGAGAGATTGGAAAAAAAACTTAAAACAAATGAACAGACAATGGAAAAATTAGTCAAAGAATGGGAACAGATGAAAATAGAGGTCTATGATAAGATCAACAGAAACAACTTAAGAATCATTGGAGTACCAGAGACCCAGGAAGAAAATTTCCAGGAAGAATCAACAGTCAAGAACATCATTAAAGAGAAACTTCCAGAGCTAAAGAATATAGGTGATCAAATCCTGCATGCTCGAAGAGTACCAACCAAAAGAGACCCAAGAAAAACCACCCCAAGGCACATCCTAGTCACAATGACAAATCCCACAGATAGAGACAGAATTCTGAAAACAGCAAGATCAAAAGGGGAAATTACATTCAAGCAAGCATCCTTGAGATTTACAGCAGACCTGTCACCAGAAACACTAAATGCCAGAAAGCAGTGGTGGGATATTGTGACAAGACTGAATGAAATGAATGCTTCACCCAGAATACTATACCCAGCAAAACTCACTTTCCGGTTTGACGGAAGAATACATGGTTTCACAGACAAAAAACAGCTCAGAAACTTCACAGACACAAAACCAGTCTTAAGAGAAAAACTGAAAGACCTAATCTAAGACAAGACTACCCAAAAGACACACCAAACTTCGATATAAAGATGGCATTAAATCCCAGGACAATTCTTTCTCTCAACGTCAATGGACTAAATGCACCAGTTAAGAGACACAGAGTGGCTAAATGGATCAAAAAACTCAATCCAACCTTCTGCTGCCTACAAGAAACGCACCTGAATAGTCAGAACAAACATAGACTCAAAATAAAAGGCTGGAGAAAAATTATCCAAGCAAACAACACCCATAAAAAAGCTGGAGTGGCCATACTAATATCAGATAATGCAAACTTTATACTCAGAAAGGTTGTAAGGGACAAAGATGGACATTTTATATTAATCAAGGGGTATGTAGAGCAGGAAGAAATAACTCTCCTAAACATATATGCACCAAATGAGGGGCCAGCAAAATATTTAAAAGAACTGTTGACAAATCTGAAAAACAATATCAATAACAACACAATAATTGTGGGGGACCTCAACACTGCTTTGTCAACACTGGATAGGTCAACCAGACTGAAACCCAACAAGAATATACTAGACCTGAGGAGAGAAATGGAAGAAAGAGGCCTAGTGGATATATATAGGACACTCCACCCCCAGAAACCTGGATACACATTCTTCTCCAATGTACATGGGACATTCTCCAGGATAGACTACATGCTGGCACATAAAACATACCTCCATAAGATCAAGAGGATAGAAATTTTGCAGACTACCTTCGCTGACCACAAGGCTCTGAAGTTATTTGTGAATTCCAAAGGGACTCAGAAGAAAAACTTTAACACCTGGAAGTTAAACAGCCTCATACTCAATAACCAGTGGGTCCGAGATGAAATCAAGGAGGAAATCAAAAGGTTCCTGGAAACAAATGACAATAAAGACACAAACTATCAGAAGTTATGGGACACAGCAAAAGCAGTACTGAGAGGAAAATTTATAGCTTTGCAAGCACACATCAGGAAGGAAGAAGGAGCTTACCTGAGTAGTTTAATGACACAGCTAATAGAACTAGAAAGTACTCAACAAAAGGACCCAAAAATAGGAAGACAGAAGGAAATAACAAAGCTGAGAGCAGAAATCAACGAAGTGGAAACCCAAAAAACAATCCGAAAGATCAACAAAAGCAGAAGTTGGTTCTTCGAAAAAATAAACAAGATTGATAGACCACTGGCAAACCTAACAAAGAAAGAGAGAGAGAGAAACTTGATAACTCGTATTAGGAATGAAAAAGGAGAGATCACTACTGATATGACAGAGATTCAAAGGGTAATCAGAAACTACTTTGAAAAACTCTATGCCACTAAAAATGAGAACCTGGAAGAAATGGATAAATTCTTGAACTCTTATAATCTTCCACGGTTGAAGGAAGAGGATGTAGCATATCTAAACACCCCCATCACCATTGATGAAATAAAAATGGTAATCAAAAGTCTGCCCAAAAACAAAAGCCCAGGCCCAGATGGATTCACTAATGAATTCTTTCAAACTTTCCAAGAGGAACTATTACCAATCCTGGCAAGACTCTTTCATGAAATTGAACAAACGGAAACACTCCCAAACAGCTTTTATGAAGCCAACATCACCCTAATACCTAAACCAGACAGAGATGCTACGAAAAAAGAAAATTACAGGCCAATATCGCTGATGAATGCAGATGCAAAGATCCTCAACAAAATCCTGGCAAATAGGATTCAATACCTCATTAAGAAGATCATCCACTATGATCAAGTAGGTTTCATCCCAGGTATGCAAGATGGTTTAACATCTGTAAGTCTATCAACATAATACACAACATCAACAAGAAAAATAAAAACCACATGATTATATTAATAGATGCAGAGAAAGCATTTGACAAGGTCCAACACCCATTCTTGATCAAAACTCTCAGCAAGATGGGAATGGAAGGAACCTTTCTCAATATAGTTAAGGCCATCTACCACAAGCCAGTGGCAAATATTATCCTCAATGGAGAAAAACTAAAAGCCTTCCCTCTAAATTCTGGCACAAGACAGGGCTGTCTTCTCTCACCACTCCTATTCAATATAGTACTGGAAGTACTTGCTATAGCAATTAGGCAAGAAAAAGATATCAAGGGAATCCAGATAGGAAAGGAAGAAGTCAAGCTCTCACTGTTTGCAGATGACATGATGCTCTACTTAGAAAACCCTAAAGACTCTACCAAAAAGCTTCTAGAAACAATAGACTCATATAGCAAGGTGGCAGGCTACAAAATTAACACACAAAAATCAATGGCCTTTCTATACACCAATAGTAATAATGAAGAAATGGACATTAAGAAAACCACCCCATTCACAATAGTGCCACACAAACTCAAATATCTTGGAATCAACTTGACTAAAAATGTGAAGGACCTATACAAAGAAAACTATAAAACTCTGCTCCAAGAAATAAGAGAGGACACGCGGAAATGGAAACACATACCCTGCTCATGGATTGGCAGGACTAACATCATCAAAATGGCAATACTCCCCAAGGCTTTATACAGATTCAACGCTATCCCTCTAAAGATACCTATGACATTCTTCAAAGAGGTGGATCAAGCACTTTTGAAATTTGTTTGGAACAATAAACACCCTCGAATAGCTAAAGCAATCATTGGGAAAAAGAATATGGGAGGAATTACTTTCCCCAACTTTAAACTTTACTACAAAGCAATAGTTATCAAAACAGCATGGTATTGGAATAAGGACAGACCCTCAGATTAGTGGAATAGGCTTGAATACTCAGAAAATGTTCCCCAGACATACAATCACCTAATTTTTGATAAAGGAGCAGGAAATCCTAAATGGAGCAAGGAAAGCCTCTTCAACAAGTGGTGTTGGCACAACTGGCTAGCCACTTGCAAAAAATTGAACTTAGACCCCCAGCTAACATCATGTATGAAGGTAAAATCCAAATGGATTAAAGACCTCGATATCAGACCCCAAACCATAAGATATATAGAACAACACATAGGCAAAACTCTCCAGGACATTGAGACTACAGGCATCTTCAAGGAGGAAACTGCACTCTCCAAGCAAGTGAAAACAGAGATTAACAGATGGGAATATATTAAGTTGAGAAGCTTCTGCACCTCAAAGGAAATAGTGCCCAGGATACAAGAGCCACCCACTGAGTGGGAGAATCTATTCACCCAATACCCATCAGACAAGGGGCTAATCTCCAAAATATACAAGGCACTGACAGAAATTTACAAGAAAAAAACATCTAATCCCATCAAAAAATGGGGAGAAGAAATGAACAGACACTTTGACAAAGAAGAAATACAAATGGCCAAAAGACACATGAAGAAATGCTCCATATCACTAATCATCAGGGAGATGCAAATCAAAACAATAATGAGATACCACCTCACACCACAGAGAATGGCACACATCACAAAGAATGAGAACAAACAGTGCTGGCGGGGATGTGGAGAGAAAGGAACCCTTATCCACTGCTGGTGGGAATGCTGTCTAGTTCAACCTTTATGGAAAGCAATATGGAGATTCCTCCAAAAACTGGAAATCGAGCTCCCAGACGACCCAGCTATACCACTTCTAGGAATATACCCTAAGAACACAAAAATACAATACAAAAATCCCTTCCTTACACCTATATTCATTGCAGCACTATTTACCATAGCAAGACTCTGGAAACAACCAAGATGCCCTTCAACAGACGAATGGCTAAAGAAACTGTGGTACATATACACAATGGAATATTATGCAGCTGTCAGGAGAGATGAAGTCATGAAATTTTCCTATACATGGATGTACACAGAATCTATTATGCTGAGTGAAATAAGTCAGAGAGAGAGAGAGAAAAACGCAGAATGGTCTCACTCATCTATGGGTTTTAAGAAAAATGAAAGACATTCTTGCAATAATAAATTTCAGACAGAAAGGAGAAAAGAGCTGGAAGTTCCAGCTCACCTCAGGAAGCTCACCACAAAGAGTGATGAGTTTAGTTAGAGAAATAACTACATTTTGAACTGTCCTAATATTGAGAATGCATGAGGGAAATGTAGAGCCTGTTTAGAGTACAGGCGGGGGTTGGGTGGAGAGGAGGGAGATTTGGGACTTGGGTGATGGGAATGTTTCACTGGTGATGGGTGGTGTTCTTTTTATGACTGAAACCCAAACACAATCATGTATGTAATCAAGGTGGTTAAATAAAAAAATAAAAAAAATTCTAAGCATATTATAATGTACTTTTTATAATTTAATTGCAACAGTATAAACAAGATGTTGCTTAATAGTTCTAATTAGCACATTTCTCTTGATTTTGCTTTCCATATCTAAAAAAAAAAAAAAAGAAATAAGACAGAGAAAAGTAGCCAAACTGTGTTCCATCCCTGTTACTACTGAGTCCATCAGCAGTGATAACTGAGTACAGAGCCAGGAATAAGACCTATGTACTGCTGGGTATGGTCCCAAAACAAAGAGAGAGACTGATAAATAAATAGATAGAGTCAGTATTGTTTCTGATACCTAAATAGAATTTCAAGTCCATAATAGGAAAATAGCTATGTAAAAGAAGGTTTATTTTAAATAAAAGCATTATTTAAAGAAATATTTAGCTCAGGGGCCATAGCAATAGCACAGTGGGTAAAAATCCTTGCCTTGCATGCAACTGATCTAGGTTTGATCCCTGGTACAACATATGCACTCCAAGGTAAACACAGAGCCAGTACTACATTCTAAGTATCCCAAACCAATATGTACATCTACATCTACATGTCTACATATTTTATATATCTATCTCATAATAAAATGGGTTCTAGAAATCTTGATTATAACTTCTCCTTTCACTTCTCTCTGTTGATACTGAAGTGATCAGTGATTGTGTACATCTTTGGTTGTGGTTTCCGACATTTGGTTGTGCTTTCTGTGTGTCACTCAGTTTGCAGTGTTCATATATTCAGCCAGAGATTGTGTGCTCACAAAAGGACCATAGCCCTGACCACTATACTTGAACATCATTTTATTTACAGTCTCTTCACAGACCTGATTGTGGCACTATGGTGTGGCCAGAAATAATTTGAAATGCTCTGGAATTGCAGAGCATCAGGGATTGAGTGCTATAAATGTGATGGCACAAGGAATCAAATTTATGAAATTTGTTCCAAAGTAGATGCATAAACTCCTTCCATTGTCCATTCTTCCCGATCATGAAATTTTACTTTATACAGAAATCTCAGGTTTTGAAGACAAGAAAAAGAAACTATTATTCTGACCCATGAGACTTATAAGAAGAAAAAACAAAGTAGAATCTTCCTTCACTTCTCTGAAGATGATAAATTTCAAGAAGGAAATTCATTTGAGGAAAAGTGTAAAGCATAGTATATGGTGTGTGGTGGTAGCATGGCAGAAGTAGTAGCAATAGAACAGAAAGCCATATATGAGTAGGAGACTTGAATTAAGCTTTCCTGACACCCAACTGCAGTTGAATAATACAGAGAAGGCCCAGAAGTGACTTAAGGAAATGAAAAACTAACAACTAACATTTATTAACTTTACTTATAGTTTGTATTTAATAATAGTTATCCTAAGCACATTTGTTGTTTTCGTATAAATTAATGAGTCCTAGTGTTGGAATGGGGATGGTTAGGCCTTTCTGGGCTAGATCCAGCTCCTGCAGACCCTACGGCCTGGTGAGTTTGAAAGTTGCAGGGTCATGGTACAGAAATTCACAAAGCAGTCAGATGAAGTTCCAGGAGTCAGCTAGCTTTATTTCACGGTCCTAACCTAACATATACATTTTCTAACATGCTTCTATGCTAAGCCTTTTCCTAGCAGCCACTCCTCTACTCCTGGCTCTTTCAAACTTTGTCTTTCTTTCAGCTGCTTTTCCAGGTTTCCTTGCTTACTAACTCCCTTTACAGCTGCTACTGCTGCTGCTTCTTTGCTGGTGCTCAACTGCTGATGCTGAATTGCTGATACTGAATCTGATGCTGAATCCCTCTGTTGAATCTCGCTGTTGATTCTCACTTCTGCCACACTTCTCTCTCTAACTCTCCTTCTGAATCCCTCTCTCCCCCAATGCAGACTCCTCTACCTGCCCATTCTAACTGCTCAGGTGTGGGCAGTTCTGATCATTCAGGTGGGATGAATTAAGTTGGGGGAGGGGGTACCCACACACATTTATTAACAGATGTAATCTATTAAGGAGATTCAACACTAAGAAAAAATAAACTATTATTTTTCATTTATTAAATAATGAAATAACAAATAATGAAAGAATCTAGTATTTTAGCAATTTCCTCAAAGGGAAAATTTATTTAGAAAGCATTAAAACTTTCTTCAAAAGGACTTAACTGCATTCACACTAATATCTCATATAAGCCAAAGATGAGGATTTTAAATTAGGTCCAGTTCCTTAGCTCAGTTTAAAGGAGCAGTGAAAGCATCCATGCTGCTGGTGAGTAAAATCAAGAAAAATCACTGAGTACTGATAAACTCAAGAAATCAAGACATAAAAGATTCAGAGTAAAAGTATATACTAGGGACTAATTCCCTATACCAAGTGTGAACAGGGCCTCCCTGCATGCCGTCCCTGAATGCCTGTCCTTTGGGCCAGACATATTTGTGTTTGGGAGACAATAGGGATCCTCAAATCTTAATCTCTTCCACCAAAAGCAAATTGGATGTCTTCTTGAGTATTTTCTCAGTCTCTTCTAGGTCCCAGTGCCATTGCTGATCTTTTGCCCCCCTGGGTACAGTCATCTCTGTATTCTGGGAAGGAGCAGGGAAAAGTTGGTCCTGATCCCTCCACAAAGTGCAAATGGGGCCTACTTTGCAGCCTTTCTTCAGTCTACTGCTGGGTTCCAGTGGCATTAGTGAAAAGCACCTCCTTCCCATTAACTCTTTTTCCCAATCCAGGCAAATGCTATTGTGTCCATGCAAAACGATTTCAATTTATATCAAGATATTCCTCAAGCCACATTTCATACAAGCAATTCAATAGATCACATTCTTAAACACCTGATACTCTATCATTCCAAACCTCTAAATGCAAAAATAAATGGGAAAGCTAAGAAAAACACCTAAACTGAGGTTATGAAGAGAAATCCTGTCAAATCCCTACGTCCACCCAAATGTCTGAACCTTAAAGACGAGGGCCTAAAATTAACACTTAATGGTTTAGTAATGGAAATCATTGAGAGAATCCATACAAATGGAACTGAAGGAATTAAAAACATGGGAGCAAGCCATAATAGTAGAATTACACAGGTGGAGAATCGCATAACAAAGACAAATTACAATCCAGAAGTGATAAAGAAGTCAAAAAAGAAGAAAAAAAAGAAAATGTAAGGTAATTAATGAACAAAGACAAGAGAAATAATATTCATTTTATAAGAATACCAGAAAAGGATGAAAAATGGAAAGGGGAATAACAAGTAGTGAGGGAGATAATATCAGACAACTTCTTCACCCTTGGGAAAGAGGTTTCTCTACAAATCCAAGAGGAGAAAGAGTGCCAAACAAAATAGAGCCTAACAGAACAACACCAAGATTTATAGTAATCCAAATGGCAAAATCAAAGAGAGAAATGGATGCTGTTAGGCAGTAAGGGAGAAGAAAAATCTCAAGTACAAAGTAAAAAAAAAATATAAGATGCAAACAAGATTTTCCATTTGAAGCAATCTAGACAAGAAACAAGTGTAATGACATATTCAAACTATTGGAAGAAAGAAACTTTCAACCTAGAGTCCACTACCTAGCAAAACTCTTATTTACATGAGAGGAAGGATTAAAAATATTTTTGGACAAAAAGGAACTCACAATATTCGCTCTAACCAAACTGACCCTAAATGAACTACTCAAAGAGCAATTACACAAACTAAACCTCCAATTGTAGCAAAAATATCTCACGCAACATAAAAGCACAGGGGCTCTTTCTTTCAATGGTTTCCTTAAATGTAAATGGACTAAACTCTCTCATAAAAAGACACAGAGTGGGGCTGGAGAGATAGCATGGAGGTAAGGCATTTGTCTTTCATGCAGAAGGTCATCAGTTCAAATCCCGGCTATCCATATGGTCCCCCGTGTCTGCCAGGAGCAATTTGTGAGCATGGAGCCAGGAATAACCCCTTAGCACTGCCGGGTGTGATCCAAAAACCACACACACACACACACACACACACACACACACACACACACACAAAGACACAGAGTGTAGCAGGTTGGATCAGAAAACAAAACAGAGACATCTGCTGCCTGCACGAAATATAATTGAAAGTTCAGGATAGACTTAGGCTCAGAATAAAAGGATGAAAAACAATTATACAAGCCACTGGAAAAAAAAAAAACTACAAAAAATAATGGGGACAGCCATACTCACATCAGACCAAACTGTATTCAACCTCAAGAAAGTACTTAGAGACAAAGATCATCACTGCTTATTGATCAGGGGAAAAATAGGCCAAGAAGTGCTAATACTGATCAACATCTATGCACCAAACATAGAGCCAGCAAAAAAAAAAAAAAAAAGTATGTTTGCTCACAAACTAGAGGAACAGTAATGGGAGACTTCAACACCTAATTATCACCACTAGATGGGTCAAGTATGTGGAACCCTAGCAAAGACAAAAGAACCCTAAATGAAAAGCTAGAAGAATTATGACTAATGGATGTTTACAGGAAGTTTCATCCTAAAAAGTAGAAAACATATTTATTTTAAGCATACATGGAACATTCTCCAGGATAGACATTATAGGACACAAGCTAAACCTACGTAAAGTCACAAATATAAAAATTATACCAACCACATTGCCACAGATATCAAGACTGATTGTAAAAAGAAGATGTGGAGTAAATATAACACCTGGAGACTAAACAACATGCTGTTCAACAACAGCTGGATCAAAGAGGAAATAAAATAAATAAAATAAAATAAAATAAAATAAAATAAAAGAAATAAAGATTTTCTGAAACTAATGATAATAAAGAAACAAATTGCCAAAACCTATGGGACACAGCAAAAGCAGTAATTAGGGGAAACTCATAGCCTACATTAGGAAAGAATGACAAAATCAACAACATAAAGAGACACCTTAAATATCTGAAAAACCAACAGCAAATTAAACCAGACAAGCAGAAATGAAGAAATAATAAATAAAGCAAAAATCAACAATATAGAAACAAAGAAAACAGTCTTAAAAATTATGAGACTGGGAGCTGGTTAGAAAGAAATAAACAATATAAGAAAAACCACTGGCAAGATTCACAAGGAAAAAAAGGGAAAATACTCAAATAAATAGGATCAGAAATGAAAGGAGAGAAATTACAACAGAACCCCAAGAAATCCAAGACATCATGAGAGTTTATTACAAATAAGTACTCAGTTAAGCTAGAAAACATAGAAGAAATGGACAGATTTCTGGAAAAATATCATCTCCTGATACTTAATGAGGAGAAAATGGAAAGCTTAAAACAGGCTAGTCACAAGTAAGAAAATTGAAATAGTAATTAGGAAACTCCCCAAGAACAAAAGTCCAGGACCAGATGAGTTGACAGGTGAATTTTATCAAGCAAACAGAGAAGAGTTACTACCACTGATCCTTAGATTCTTCCAAAACATTGAAAAGACAGGAACCTTCCCTAATACTTTCTATGAAGTTAATATCATGCTCATATCAAAGCTGACAAATACTACCAAGAAAGAAAACTACAGACCAATTTCACTAATGAATATGAATGCAAAAAATCTTAACAATCTCTTAGCAAACCAAATCCAAAAACATATCAAAAAGATTATACATCATGACCAAGTTGTTTTTATCCCAGGGATGTACGGATGGTTCAACATATGCAAATCAATAATCATACACACATCAATAAATGAAAGGATAAAAAACTCATGATCATATCAATCAATACAGAGAATGATTTGGACAATATCCAACTCATGATTAAAACCATCAGCAAAATAGCTGTGAATGAAATCTTCCTCAGGATACTAAAAGCTATCTATAAAAATCCTACAGCCAATTATATATACATATATATGTATATATACGTGTATACACACACACCACACACAAACAATATATATATATATATATATATATATATATATATATATATATATCAATATATATAGGTTTGGGGGCCAAACCCGGTGGAGCTCAGGGGTTACTCCTGGCTATGCACTCAAATCGCTCCTGGCTAGGGGGACCATATGGGACACCAGGGGATGGAACCCCGGTCCATCGTAGGCTAGCGCTAGCAAGGAAGATGCTTTACTGCTTGTGCCACCGCTATGGCCCCAGCCAACTATATTTTTAATGATGAAAAATTGAAAGCATTTCCACTAAGGCCTAGCACAAGACAAGGGTGTCCACTATCTCAACTGTTATTCAAATTAGTATTAGAAATCCTAACAATAGCAATCAGACAAAGAAGGAAATCAAAGAAATCTAAATTGAAATAAAGGAAATCAAACTATCTCTATTTGCAGATGACATGATGATATATATTGAAGACCTTATAGTCTACAGAAAAGCTCCTAGAAACAATAATCCAATACAAGAAAGTGTCTGCCTACAAAGTCAATGCACAAAAGATAGTTGCATTCCTTTATACAAATAATGTCTCAGAGGATAAAGAGATAAAAGAGTCCATACTATTTAAAGTAGGATCCAAAATTATTAAGTACCTAGGAATCAACCTAACAAGAGAGGTGATAGACCTATATCAAGAAATCTTCAAAACACTTCAGAAAGAAATTGAAGAAGACCCAAAGAAATAGAAAAACATTTCATGCTCGTGGATTTGAAGAATAAATATCACCAAAATGACCATCTTACCTAAATTAGATTAAATGCAATCCCCATTAAAATTCAGACAGTATCGTTCAAGGACTTAGAACAACCAATTATAAAGTTTGTGTAAAATCATAAAGACCTAGGATATCCAAAAGAATCAATATTGAAAAACAAGAAACTGGGAAGCATCTCATAACCCAATTTGAATTTCTACTACAAAGCCATAGTGATTAAAACAGCATGGTATTAGAACAAAGACAGATTTTCAGATCAAAAGGTCAGAATAGAGTATCCAGTGATAAAGCCCCAAGCAGATGGTCAACTATAGTTGACAAAGAAGCCAAGAATGTGAAGTGGAACAAAGACAGTCTCTTCAACAAATGGTGTTGGAATAATTGGAAAACTATGTTTAAGAAATTAAAGATTGATCTATATCTCACAATTGACAAAAGTCAATTTAAAATGGATTAAAGATCTTGAGATTATTCCCAAATCCATAAAGTTCCTTGAGAAAAACATAGGTAGAACACTCTACGACTTGGATTTCAAGGACATCTTTGATGATAGGATGCCAATTGCAATAGTTATAGCATAAACTTAAAAACTTGGGAATACATCAAATTAAAAAATTTCCATATAGCAAAAGAAACACGAACTAAAATTAGAAGGCAATTACCTGATTGGGAGAGAATTTTTGCACTCAACACAACAGATGAAGGGTTGATTTTTAGGATATACAAAATACTCAAAAATGTTAAGTCCACAAAATTCAAAATCTTCATCAAAAATGGGGAGAGGAGATGAGCAAGCACTTCTCTGAGGAGGACCAACATATGGTCAACAGACACATGGAAAAATGTTCATCATCACTTATCTTTAAGGAAATACAAATCAAGGCAATAATGAGATATCATCTTACACCAATGAGGATAGTGCATATCAAAAATGCCTGGAACAATCTCTGTTGGTGAGGAGGTGGTAAGAAAGGCACTCCCCTTTATTGCTTGTAGGAATGCTGCTTGACACAACCCCTATGGAAAACAATATGGAGAATTATCTCTAAACACAAAATTGAGCTGAAAAATGCCTACCAATTCCTATTTTGGGCATCTGTCCCCAGAACAGAAAAATGTTCTTCCAACATTTTTCCACTATTCATGTGGCACTCAGTACAATAGCTAAGACTTGGAATCAACCTACATGCCCAACAACATGTGAGTGGATCATGAAGATATGGTACTTATAAACAATAGAACATTATAGCTGTAAGGAATACATAAAATATATGCACCATGAAATATGCAACAATATGGATGGAACTAGAAGTTATTATTCTAAATGAAGTAAGCCAAAAAATGGATAAATATAGATTGATATCACTTATATGTGCTATTTAGAATAACTGCATGAAGCAACACAATGGTCTAATTGGTAGTTGTCCTGAATACTACTAGTCCCAGAATATGGTGAGGAAAAGAGAAGCAACTGAGTGGAAGAGAAGAAATACAAAAATTTATATTTTCTTAAAAGTGATTTTCTGTGGTTCTCTTCAAATTTCTTTAAAGACCTCTTCAGTGGCTTATCCTATGTTAAAGTCTCCTGTTCAATGTCATCACTCTGACTGCAGCAGCTGTCAGTTACTCGAGTCATTGAACTGTGAGTCATCCTCAAAAACGAAGGCAGGCACATCGCTATTGCTCATGTGTTCTCAGTGGTCAATTTCTTTCTTTTTTTTTAAATTTTTTTGTTGGTTTTTGGGCCACACCTGGTGGTGCTCAGGGGTTACTCCTGGCTGTCTGCTCAGAAATAGCTCCTGGCAGGCACAGGGGACCATATGGGACACTGGGATTTGAACCAACCACCTTTGGTCCTGGATCGGCTGCTTGCAAGGGAAACACCGCTGTGCTATCTCTCCGGGCCCAGTGGTCAATTTCTACCACTTCATTTATCCATAGACTGTTGCTCACAACTGGTTTTGGATTTTGAGAGATCTTCAGATCTAACAGATTTCTTGATCTGTGAATGCTGTGAGCCATTATTCTAGACTCTACAAGACTGCATTGCAGACTGCATTTGGAATCTGGAATTTATCTACTCTTCTCAGACAATCTCAAAAGACTTAGGGGATCTGTATACCCTCTTTGTACATTTCTTAAGTATATTTCTTTAACATGTATATGCATAAAACATGTATTATGTTTTCCATTTCATTTAAATTTTCTAGTAATAATTCTTAGAAGAGAGTAGAGATAGTATCCATGAAGTCTTTTTGCTTTTAATAGTACCAAGATAAGAATTGTTGGTTTATTATCTTCCCATTAGGCCCCAATAGTATCCTATGGCACTGTTCTTTTTGCAAGGGCACATTAAAATTGGAAAATATTAGAAACCAAGAAGAATTATTATCCATTAGGGATGAAGACTCAATAATTTCTTGCTACAGGGGCCCTTCCATCCTGAGCATTGGTGACTTGACTTGGCTATCAGCTGTTTACCCCTGAACTGAACCATGGATCCAGAACAGTTCTCTGCACCTACACCAGGAATAGACCATCTACTAGTACACACACACTGGATCTGCACTGACTGGAGACAGTCTGGTCTCTCCTCTCAATATCTAGAATAGTTTTAGAGATTAGAGTCTCTCCCAAGCCTGAAGAGGAATAAACAGACATTCTTCTAGCAGGACACTTCTTCAGTGGATGAGAGGCCCACGGTCACCTTCTGGCTCATCATTTTGATTGATCTTTGCAACTTTCACCAAGCCTAAGTAACTAACAAATCTTTGATTATTCAGGGACTTTTTCTGCCTCTCTGGCAGAAATGATTCTTCCTTGGAGTTTTCTAAACTCTTTCCTGTTCAGTTTTCTTCTAGAACATTTTATCTGATGCTGTAGGTCAGTGATGGGCAACCTTTATTTTTCAATTGAGCCAAATCTCGCCCGGCACACAGAAGAGCTGCATTAAAAAGTGCTCGCGAGCCGCAGCTTGCCAACCACTACTGTAGGTGATGAGTTGGTGTAGATTCCCCATAATATAGTATGCTCAATGAAGATAATAGTTTTGCTCCTGCCATATCTCTTATTTGTTAAAATGAAGGAAAGATTGAGTAAAGTTATTTAGATAATCCAATCCTCAGTTTCCTCATCTGGAAAATGTCTATGGAAACAACCTCAAAGGGTTGGCATGAAGATTAACTTAGGCAATTTATGGAACTAAAGGCCTTGATAAAAAGTCTTTGAAAACACAGAAAAATTATAAATAAAACATATAAATTTTCAATTCAATAAAACTTCATTATATAACACTTGCTAGGTTCCATGGTTAAAAGAGAGAACTCTGGCCCTTATTGACCCCTCTTACTTTCAGCTCTGCTATATGGACAGGCAGAAGATGGACCTTTGCAAACATTTAAATTGCATCACTACTTACACATTATTATTATTCCATGTTAGTGCTTTGAGGCATAAGAAAACAACTGATAACATTCCTCTCACTAGGCATTAAAGCTCAGATAATAATTTCTCTGTAAATATCTTTCCTCTTAAAGTAAAGGGTCATTAAATTTAATAGTGTTAAAGTGCTTTGTGTTACATGAAACTTAATTAGTGAACACTAATATTAAATATCTCTTCCACAATTAGAAAAAATGTGACCTTCAGCAATGGATACAGCTATTTAGATTGAGCAGGTGTCCTATCAACTGCTCTTTATAGATGTCTATAATAATGTTCTAATGCTTTCATCCACAAAAAGTGTTATAGAATACATTTGAAAGACATGGAATCCCACTATAGTGCTCGCTATAAGAAGTTAAAAGTCTTAATTTTATATTTTACTATGTCTATAATAACTCCTTGATCTTTTTGTCTACAGTGGTACTTGAAGATATAGGTTGGTCTCCCTAGTTCCACATTGCAGTGCTATACTATATTAGACTCAGAAGGCAGTGCTCATTAAGAAAATGTCTTGACAAAAAAATTCTAATCTATCCATTTTCGACTTGATTATGTCTGCTAACATAATCTAATGTTTAAGTCCACAGACAGCAATGAAATATGCAACTGCATGCCATATAGTCCTGCTAAAGAGCTAATTCATTGAATATGTTATTGTAATCTGTTTTCAATTGTAGGTAGTTTACCATTATATCATAATGCTCATGATTTATTTACTTTTAGGAAAGAAACCTGGATGCTTAAGACCCTTTTGATGATTCTGCGTGGTGTAAACTTCTCTTTCAGTGTTCATTACCTTAAGGCTTAATGTTTACCTTACCAATGCCTGGCCTAGAAAATGGAAAACCTTTCCATCTGACTTGCCAACTTTACATTTTTTGGGGGGCCACACCCAGTGATGCTCAGGGGTTACTCCTGGCTATGCACTCAAAAATCACTCCTGGCTTGGGGGATTGTATGGGATGCCGGAGGATCGAACCACGGTCTGTCCTAGGTTAGCTCGCATTGCAAGGCAAACACCCTACCGCTTGTGCCACTGGTCCAGCCCTCAGCTTTACATTTTTTAAGCTATCTGATCCATTCCACCTTGGTCAGCTTTTCAACTGTAACCCCATGGATCAATCCTCAGTGTCTGTGTGTCATGTGTGTTATGTGTGTGCATGAGTGTATGTGTTAGCCACCTCAAAGTCTGTCTAATGTCTGTCTGTAATATACATAATGTCTGTCTATGTTGTATCTTATCCTTTCCCTTGTTATATATAACCCCTCCTTCCCCTCTCTGCTTACCTCCATACAAATTCTTTTCTATCCCTTCACTCTCGGCTATTTCACCCATTTAACCCTTTTTATCCTCAGTTCTTAACTCCTCAGGAACTGGAATGCCCTCCCCCCCCCGCCCCCCAGCCACCTGCCATCTAGCTCCCAAAGTGAAAAGACAAATTCCCAGCCCACCTTGCCTCAGCCCAAGAAGAAGCTGCCACGGCTGCTGCTGCTGATTTGCTCTAGCCGCGCCTTTTCCCCCAACCTCCCTTTGCTGTGGACTGTTGCTTGTTACTATATTTGGTTTCTGAGAAGCCCCCAGCTCGAGGACATTTCCTGATATGTGACTGCTGGGAGACATTTTTTAGTCTCCACAGACCATGTTGCAGGCTGAAACTGTGCTCCAGATTTTATCCCCCAAAGACTATTTCAAAATACTTAAAGGGACATGTATGTTTCCTTTGAATATTTATTTAGTTGTATTTCCTTAATCGGTATAATTCTTATTGTCTATCCTTTTATGTAGCGTCAGTTTTTCCCATTTCTTTATTTGGATATAGTTAGTAGGAAATTCTAGTAGATAAGTTTCTTTGTGCTCCGAATTTATCTTAGAACCAGGATATTGGGATTTTTGGCTTGCTATTTTTATCCTCATATGTACCAGTAGTACTATGTAGCTTTGTTCCTTTTTGCATTGGCACATTAAAATGGGGAAGCCTTAGATATTAAAAAAAACAAGTTTTTATCTGATCGGGATAGGAACACATACATTTTATATTATAGTGGGGCCTTACTACCTGAACACTTGTCATAGTGACTAGGCTTAGGATCCAGAAGATAGGACATAGGCCACTCAAGTCTGAATCTTTGATCCCATTCATGGAACCAGCATGGTTTTCAACACCAGCACCAGAAACTGGTGCTCTAACAGGGATGGCCCAAATGCTGCCCCGGCATTGACTTGCTCCAGGTGGGTTCATATGACACAGTGAATTGGCAACTTGTTTTCAGGACAGGGCTCCCTGCTTTGCCACCAAATGGTGAAATGAAAGAAGATGCTCCATGTCACCCTGACTTTGTCATAATCTGTACAAAAACCAGGATCTCTAAAGAAACCTCTCCATGACAACCGTGACTGTGAAGAACTTTGGGACCACAAAAAAAGACTTTAGAGTTAGACAACTTAGTATGCCTGGAGCCTGTAGTTGGTCTTATGCCAGGCTGTTTCATGGGTAAGGTCTCCCTGTCTTAAAATCAAAAGTTTTTACTTTCTATTTTCCCCATCTTTTGCTGTTGCCTATGCAAACAAACAAACAAACAAACAAACAAAAAAACAGCAACAAAAACCTGCCACACCTATTCACCTTTTGTTTAACTGGATTTTTTTTTATCTCTTACTTTTTGTTTATTTGTTTGTTTGTTTTTGGAGTCACATACAGAAGCATTCAGGGGTTACTCCTGGCTCTATGCTCAAAAATCGCTCCTGGCAGGCTCAGGGGACTATATGGAAAGTCGGAATTCAAACCACCGTCCTTCTACATGCAAGGCAAACTCCCTACCTCCATGCTATCTTTCCGGCCACTTTCTAATCTCTTATCATTTAAACTAGAGTTCCTGCCTTTTTCATAGAATCTTGAGACATGGGTTACATACACATATTCCCACATTTTTTCATAGTACTAAAAAGAAAGAATCAAAGAAAGGATGGGGGCCAGGGGCCAATGGTCTCAGATGCATTGGTGTAGAAAAATTTAGTACAAAACTAAATATCCAAGCCAAAATCAATGGCAATAGAATCAAGAAACCTGAACTTTAACAATCTAAACTTAAAGGGGCCTGTTATACTGGCAGGCCTTGGGGCAAAGGGTGTTAGTATAATATGCATTCTGGGGCCATTGGTGGAAGGAGGTTGACATTGGTGGTGGGAAGAGCCTTGACTCATTGTATCTCAAATTTAACTATGAAGGATTCTTTTGATAACAATTGTTTAAATAAAATACATTTTTAAAAAGAATATATTAGGGTTTCTATATCTCAGTAAATGAGATTCTACTCTGACAGAAATCAATAGAAATGTCTCCTATCAAGCTTCAGTCTATTGGCTTAATTTTAACCTATAGTTATTTGCCATGTTGAAAAGGAAGGTGGGATCTTGAAAAGGAAGTTGGGATGTTGAAAAGACTTTGAACTTAGAACTATTAATTATCCATTAGGGACTATTATTTTTTTTTTTTTGCCATTTTTAAATTTAAATTTTATTTTATTGAAACCACTGTGATTTACAAATTCCTTCATGGTTGAATTTCAGACATAAATGAATCAGGGACAATCCCACCAAAAATGTTGACCTCACTCCACCAATGTTCCCCAAGTGCATCTCAGACCACCACCCTTTGACCCCAGCACCTGAGCCCTGCAATTATAACAAGCTCATTTTAAGTTTAGATTGTTAAAGTTTAGTTCTCTTGATTCCATTATTGTTGCCTTTGGCTTGGATATTAATTTGCCTTTTTTTTTTCACCAATGCACCTGAGACCACTTGGTCCCTGGCCTCAATCCTTTCATATTTGTACTTATCATCCATTCAGTTTATTTTCTTCTTCTTGCTATACTTTGGGATTAAGGATGTTCAAGACAACTTCCATTTAAATCATTGCATTTCTTCATTAAGTTATTCTAAACACCACATATAAGTGATATTCTCTATCCTTTTTTTGGCATAATATCTCCCAGTTCCATCCATCCATTTTGCTGCAAATTGCATGATTGCGTCATTCTTTACAGCTATGTAGATTTCATTGTATGTATATATATAGATATATAGATCGATATATACATATATAAATATATCAATCGATATATCTATATATAAATATAGATATATCTATCTACCTGTGTGTATATATGTATATATACATATACATATGTACATGAATATGTATATGTATATGTATATATACATATCTATGCACACACCACACCTTTATGGTCTGATTTTGGACATCTAGTTGATTCAAAGTCATAGGTATTATACTGTGTGCTACAATGAATAGCGGTCTTCATACATTCTTTTGGATGTATCATTTTTTCTGTCCTGGGAATAGACACACAAAAGTGAGATTTCTGGATCATATGCCAGCTCAATTTTGAATTTACTGAGAACCTTACTTACTGTTTTCCATAGGGGTTGAACCAGGCAGAATTCCCACCAGCAGTGGAGGAACATTCTCACCAACAGATATTCTTCCCAGTAATTTTGTTCCCCTGGTACTGGGGTAAAATAATATCTCATTGTGGTCTTGATTCAGATTTTAAGGACAGTTTTGTAATTTTTTCAGGAATGTTTATTGAGAAACTGATTAGCATGGTTGTTAATAATAGAGTTATTTCATGCATGCAATATTCCAACACTATCAAAATCCCTAGGTGGGTAGGTTTCTTCTTAACTACCCTTATACTCCCCCTTGAAAGGCATATACAAAATAACTTATATTATTTGATTTAATACAATTATTAATAAATTTTACATGGGATACAGAATTGACTACAGTGTTAGAACTCTGTTACATGTAAAACTCTACAGTGAAACAACAAAGATGAAGATTAGACATTTCTTTGCCTTTTTTTCACTCAATTTTAGAATCCAGTCACATCATTTGAAAAGCTGGCCAAATGATAGAATCCTGGAATCTGTGTAGATTTACTAGAATGGAATGAGATGAAGAATCTACATTTTTCACATCACTTTAGATGAATGATTCAGGTTACATCAGAATTGAAGAAATGCGAGTTTCAATAACCAATTTTCTTTTATTCTCTGCTCTGGCAACTTTTCAAGGCATCAAAGAATTTACTTCTACTATAGATAGGGAATGTGCCATTAATTTTCATGAAGTGTGTCTTTCCATATATGTATTTAATTATTTATATCACTGTTGTTCTCAATGAAGTTTTCATATGTCATCACTTAAAATGAGTAATGCTAACTTCAACATATTAATTACCTTCTTCACTTAATTTTTCTCCAGTTTATATCTAACACATAACATATATTACTTAATTCATTTACTTCTTTTTCTTTTCTCTCTTTCTCTAATGGTATCTGTCTCCAAGGAGAAAACATGTGTTTTCTTTACTCTAATATATTTAGTGTTATATTTATAAAGCGAATTAAACAATTGTTGACATTTATAAAAAATAGCAATATTGAAAATTATCTGCAGACTAAGACATCACAAACAGTACATCTGGGTTTTGCTCCATTTTTTCTTCCCCTTCAGCTATGTCAGTTCCAAAACAGATATAAAAATCTATATTTTACTGTCATTTCCTTAAAAATCACTAGTAATACAATTTCTCTCAAAATTGCCTATAACAACTGCAATAGCTTGAGAGAACATTGTCTTTTCTAAGTCACAATTTCATGAACAGCACTGCTTCTCGCCAGTTATCTTTCTGCATAACTTTTATTGAAATATGTTCAATCTAGATCCTTCTTCAATTGTATCAAGTTAAAATTTCCTTATCCATCATATTGTTCTCAGAACAATCACTTAACTTATAATGAAGAACAATGGCTGGTCGCTGGCTCTAGGATAAGGTGGTGCTTCTTGCATTCTCAGAGAAAGCTGAAGAGGTTATATTTATAATATAGTGCTAAACTTTATCTAAAAAAAAATCAATGATAATTTTAAATTATGCTTTAAATATTGAATAATAGTTATTTTTATACTAATTCATTTGTTACAAACTAAAAATAATGAGCTTAAAACTAAACTATTAAGTAAGGTTCCTGCAGAAGACAGAAGAAATTATATTTATATCTGTATTTTCTTAGACATATATAATTTATAATTGAACCATTAACCAATATTAAGTAATACATATCTGGACCTTGTATATTATTGCCTGTTATTAAAATTTTAATTTTGTTATGTTTCTTTTTATATGTAATTCTTAAAATCCCAGTGTACTTGATTTTCTTTACCTTACTAACAATAATTCTATAAAAATAAAAATTTGAGGAGCCGGCAAGGTGGTGCCTTGCAAGCGCTAACCAAGGAAGGATCGCAGTTTGATCCTCTGAAGTCCCATATGGTTCCCCCTAGCCAGGGGCAATTTCTGAGCGTTTAGCCAGGAATAACCCCCCGAGCATCAAATGGGTGTGGCCCGAAAAACCAAAAAATAAATAAATAAATAAAATAAAAATTTGAATACCAAAGTAATTTAGTTCTGCCTCATCTGCTCATTGAGATATGATTGATGAAAAATTATTTACCTAATAACATTTCAAAGTAGCAAGAGGTAAAAAAGAGAATGATTCTGAAAACAACTAGTTTAAAACACACCTTATCTATGAAAAAACCTAATTCCCAAGAATAAAACAAGGCCTAATGCCATCAAATTATTATACTAAGATTCTAATAGGTATTTGTTAGATAGAGATCCCTCTACACAAGTCAAAGTCATACAGTGGCAATTAAGAAAAACAGTAAAAAAAAAAAAGTAGACAAGAAACTGTAGACAAGTTAGACAATAAAACCCAAACTGTAGCACTCCTAATTAAAGTGAAGTAAAAGGCAACAAACCATAAGGCAATTATAATATTTTTCTTAAAAATATAATTTTCTTGCCCCCCAAAGGTTGAACTTCTCAGAAAAATTTCTGGAATTCACAAAATAGCCAGAATTTCTGGTACTTTATTGAGTATTCTCAAAATCGATTTTTTTGTTTATATCTCTCCATAGAATCAGTATCAGAACTTCACAGGTTCAACAAGAGTCTGAAGAGCAAAAAAGGCTAAGACCACAGCTGTACTTTCTTTTCTTTTCCCAGAAGTATATTCTTGTAGCCTCAACTTCTTGTAGCTCTATAGAGACTCAAGGATAACCAAATGAAATTGATAAGATTGATGTATACTTAGTTTTTATAAATCATTTTTTTTCTATTCAAATGTAGTATAGACAGCAAATCTGTGACACAAACTCCTTTTGCTGTCTCACACTATTAATGCAGGTAGTGGAGGGCTGGCAAACAAATCAGTCCAGGTAGCAGATGAGAGCCGAAAGTGGGGGTGCATTGGGTAGTGTAAAGTAATCTATTATTGACATGGGGAATCAGGAGACATTTGAAGTTTAGGTCTGTAATAGTAGACAGACAGACAGACAGAGACAGAGAGAGACACAGACAGAGAGAGACAGAGAGACACAGAAAGACAGAGACATGGAGAGACACAGAGAGAAAGACAGACAGAAAGAGACAGAAGAGGAAAGACAGAGAGAGAGGGAAAAAGAGAGGGAGGGGAAGAGAGAACTGAGAAACTTTCAGATAAAAACACTGAACTCCCTTTTTATCACCCATTCCTCAGGAATTTCGGTGCAAGGACATAATTTAAACTCTGTAAATAACACACTATTAGTAAAAGAAAAACTTTTGGTCATTTTATATTCAAGCAGGCTACAAAAGTATTAAAGTTTGGGTCTTTTATATTTCTACTGGAGAAAATTCCTATCTTTCTGAAGCTTTACAGCTGAACTTACTATAATGTTTAGATTTGAAAAGCACTCATTAACCTTGACATGTTAATTTGGAAACTATTGCACATTGTCTAATTTTTTATTTGCTGAAGTTAAGTGATTAATCTGGTAAAGTTTAGGTAATTTGGTAATTGGATTTAGAACTCTATATATTATAAGCCCTGTAAAGAAATTTGGCATTTGAATATGTTTGATAAAAGAGAAATCTACAGGGTTGTTTTGTAGTGAACTGTTTTAGACCTATGGCTAGCAAACACTAAATTTTAATTGTATTACTTTATTAAAAATGTTTGCAGATGAAAGCCTCTTATTCATATTGTCAGGGCAAGAAGCAACCTCCTAGCTTCACATCAGTATAAACAATTTGCATTTTCTAAATTTAGTAGTTTAGCTATCAGTTAAAACACTGTGTAAGATATATATATATATATAATTTAAAATTGCAAAATGATGTGCTTGAAATTCTAGAGAAAAATAACTATTTTGGAAAATGTTTTAAGTTATTGAGAAAGGAGCAGAGTAACTAATAATTGTGTGATGAGGTTATAGTGGTACTTTAAAATTGTAATTCCTCTGGATTACAAATCTTGAGAGTATTTTTAAGAGAATTTATATTTGTAATGGTCTAATAATTTTGTTAATCTGAACATAGGCTTAACATGAAACACTTATAAGCATAGTAAAAGACCACAGTTTCTGAATTTATTTAATTTTGGCTCAATGCTTTGACTACAAGTCTTTTTTTTTTTTCAAATATGACTTAAATAAGTTAAAAAGGAATACTCATTAGTTTTGGGCATTTAAAATAGGACACAAAGAATTTCTGGTAATTTACAATTTTTTTTTTGTTTGTTTTTTGGGCCACACCCTGTGACGCTCAGGGGTTACTCCTGGCTATGCGCTCAGAAGTTGCTCCTGGCTTCTTGGGGGACCATATGGGACGCCAGGGGATCGAACCGCGGTCCGTCCTAGGCTAGCGCAGGCAAGGCAGGCACCTTACCTCCAGCGCCACCGCCCGGCCCTGTAATTTACAAATTTTTAACTCAAGTATTCAAAAGTAGGAACATTTGTTTCATTCCTTAGTTTTGGTCAACTTTAATAGAGTTTGTGTTTAATATTTGGAAATTTAAGAAATTATTATAGCTGTTTACTGTGGGAATATTTTCAATGTTACGTAAGCTACATCCTTTGACAAAGCACCCTCAGAGGATAAAACAGAGAAGAGATGGTTAGAAAAAGTAGTGCAGGTGTGTGATTTATACAAAAGAGATAATGTATGGATATGTATGAAAGATAATTTATGAATACTGAAAAAGGAAGCGAATTCTGTGAAATAGTAACCAGTGGGTTGCAAATAGAAATAGAGAAAATTGACAGAGTGAATTTAAAGGAATGTATAGAAGTTTTGAGGCTGTGTACTAAAGAAATTTTATAATGAAACTGGATGATTATTATTAATGTCTCCAAATTAGAAGTGAGCTAATGTTTTATATAAAAGGAAGTTAGATGCTTTAAACTCATATTACAATGTTCTTATGCTTTTTGGGTCAGAATGCGTAATAATAAGGTGTTATGAGCTCCTAAAATATAAAGGTTTTGAAAAGAATAATCAAGAATTTAAGAAAGTTCATTGTTCAGTCTAAAGATTTTTAAAAAATTAGTGATAGTCAATTTTTGACTAGGATTTTTTTTTCTTTTTTTGGTTTTTGGGTCACACTCGGCAGTGCTCAGGGGTTACTCCTGGCTCTCTGCTCAGAAATCACTCCTGGTAGGTTCGAGGGACCATAGGGGATGCAGGGATTCAAACCACTGTCCATCCTGGATATGCTGCATGCAAGGCAAATGCCTTACCAATGTGCTATCTCTCTGGCCTCATTGACTTAGAATTTTAAAGTCTAAAGTCTGTCCAAAATAGTGGGGAATATTCTTGTTATTTAAAATTTAAAGTTCTGTTCAAACACATGGACAGTAAATTTTACATATTAGTGGTGTAATTTATGTGATGAGGATGCTGGTGTCCACATGCCTTCTGCCTGTAAGCACAGTAACTAAGGCCAAGAGAATAAATAAAACTTCTACTTTTTGTATATGTAGGATTAGACATGTTTACATGCTTTTTTATTTTGCTGCTATCCAATTAAAATATTTTTCATTACTTTCTGCCAACAATATTGATAGGTGTATCACAAAGACCCTTATGACTATGGTCATGGTTTTAAAAATGTAAATCTGTAAAGTTATAAGAAATCTTACATTGGAAAGTCTGGACATTGGTCAAATAATTTCAAGGTTTTCTATGTGTAAAAGGAAAGGATTTGCTTTTCTCTCTCTTTAGCACCTTCAGTATTTTTGATGTTTCATGGGATTATGTTGATTTGCATAAAAACAGGCACCAAGTTTTCCTCTTGTAGCAAGGATCAGTCCTTTTGCAGACAGGAAATCTTAAAAGTCAGCTAGGGTACCCCGGGGTCCTCTTTCAGAACAGAATTAAAAGGAGTTGAAGTTGAGTGACAGGCAGGTCTTTACTGTTAAACGATGGGCTGACGTTACAGGAAGACCATAAAGGTGGAATGGCTGGAGGAAATCGGAGATTTTCTAGGAGTTTCTGGATTTGCACTGGCTGGCCACAATCTTGGCCCTGCTCTCACCCTCTGCTCAGTATCAAGAGAAGGAAAAAAGGATCGGGAAGTCAGAGTCTTTCCCAAATCAGGAGAGCAGTGGAACAAGCGACCTCCAGGAGACTCCTACAGAGGGTGAGAAGTCCAAGGCCATCTTTCAGATCATCATGCTGAACTGACCTCTCATCTCTACATTGGCCAAGCCTGGGTAAAGTATTAAACATCTGCTCTATCCTTGACCAATCCCTCAAAATTCTCTGTAAATAATGAAGTGTCCCAAATGGAGATTTCTTCAGTATTGCTGTGTTTATGCAAAGGAACAAGTTGAAATTAATCAGCAGTATGGCAAGATTCAATGTGAAGGTGGAGAGAAAAACTATTTTTTTTTGTAGCTGATTTGAATTAAATGCATTCTGTTGGGATTAACTTAAAGCCCACTCTTCTTGGGTAACATATGTGAAAGTAACCTGAATAAGAGAAATATAAAGAAGTAACTCCAAGCTGTGTTTATGAGAGTATCATTTACTGCTCAAGGGCCTGATCAGTTTAAGTAATATTTCCCTGTCTGATCTGATACTTTTTAGGTTGAAATTGCAGAACCCAATCTGTCATCTGCCTCTTAATAGTTAAGATAGTGTGAAGTAGGTATACAGTCTCTTGCCAGCTTGAAGAACTTATAGAAGATAGACCTTCATCCATGCTTTTAATGACTTCTAAGGTGGTAAAATCTCTAGGGAAAATATGGAACAGGAAGCCTCTAGGAAAATAGGGCCAAGAAGGGTCATGGGAATTCAACTATCTAAGGCCATTGACATCAATTGGAAATTATAGTATGTCTATCTATCCCAGAGGTTGGGGCAAGTAGTAAGAATTAACTGGACACTGATATTTATATTTTTCTTTTTTTTTATATTTTCTTTTTTTCTTTATTTGTCTTTTTGGACACTGATATTTAAAGAGCATGGTGGTGTAAGGAAAGAAGGAGCAAAAATTGTGCCTTTTCCCAGAAATGTTAAGGGTAGAAGAATTAACGTCAGGTGTAGGAGGCAGTTCGCTTGGATCCAAAGCGGGAAAGTGCCCTGGACTAACAACTATTTAAGTTACAGGAACCTCCTTTCTATTCAAGGTGCAGAATTACAAGGACCTCTGTACACTCCTTTGTGGGGCAGAGTGGGAGAAATACTAAGTAAACTAACTAAGAACAAAGGAGGTACGCACATGGTGTCCAAGGACATGATGTCCACATATTCCCTCTGAGATTATGAACTTTTATACTTTCACTCTTGTTTGTGTACTGGGGGTCCCTCAAACTTTGGAGAAGCCCACATTCTCTAATGAACACGTTATTCTCTCTTTCCTCAGTATCTCCAAATAAAACGTGCTTTTCCTTCATTGCTGGCATCCTTGAGAAATTCTTTACTGTAAGGGAAGGACCTGAATAGCCTGGGTAAGGTCTAGCACTGACTTTGCTTTCCTGCAAGGTTCATGTTCCTAGATCTCTCCTGCTTCTGCCTCAGCTGGTAGGGTGGGTAGAGAGAAAGATTACAGAAAATCTCACATTTTATGTGCTGTGATTTCTCAGGGATACACATATGACTGAAGATTCATGAAATAATTGGTCATATGTTCTGCATTTATAATGACAATGATGCCTATTTTTCTGAATCAGACACAAAATATTTTATTAAATAAAAAGCTTATGAAATGTACAATTTATAATGAAAATTGAGCAAGTTGTAATGAATATAATACTTAAATTATCATAATCAAGTAAACATAGATCCCTGTGTATGCCCTGTGTCTATATCAAAAGTCCTTCCCCTTAACATTTTAGTAAAATTATGATTACATATAAAATTATATTTTTAACTCGAACTTTCTTGATAATAAAATTAGAGCATATTGCTATAGTATAATATCCATTTACATATTTTGAGTGATAAACATTCTGTCATTTTTTGGTTCAATTGTTTGTACAAGTTACAGAGTTATAACTTTGTAACGTGTACACCCTCTTCACCAATGCACATTTCCACCACCAATGTCTTCATTTTCCCTCCCCACCTCACTTTTTCCTTTTTATGCCTGCTACTGTGGCAGACATTCTCTCTCCCTTTCCCACTCTCTCTATCCCTCCCTCCCTCCTTCCCTCTCTCTCTCCCTTTCTGTGCCTCTCTCTCTCCCTTCCTCCCTCCTTCCCTCTTTCTTACTCTCTTTCTTCCCTTTTTCCTTTAGACACCGTGGTTTAAAATATTGTTATTGAAGGGGTAATCATGCATATCACTTTACCTCCTTGTACTACTCAGTTTATGTAGAGTGATAATTTCCAACTATCATTGTCACATGGTCCCTTCTCTGGCCTAACTGCACTCCTCCTGTATTATGACAAACTTTTTACCATGGTGTGGTCCTTCTGGCTCTGGACTCTATTGTCTTTGGATATTATCACCATACTATATTTTATATCCCTCAAATGAGTATATTCTATATATATCCCTCTTCCTCTGCATTTTGTCCAATTATTAAGTGATTTATATATATTTAAAATTGTCTTGTATATATTTATATTTTTATGGTTAAATCCATAAAAGTTTTACAAACTCTTCTTCCATCTTTCATCCATCAGTACTATAAACATTTATATACTATCTTTGGAGAAGTAAAAGTTCTAAACCTTAATTTTTGTGATCTATTCCATTTATTTTTTAGGGTTAGTGATTTTGTTTCTGTTTTTAGGCCATAATCATAAGCACTCAGGGGCTATTACAAATGGCACTGGTTTTCAAAAATTTATTTTGCTTTTAGTGATATGAAGTACGACATTCATTTTTTTATATAATTCTATTAGAATACCTGGAGTATCATGTATGTCAGAAGTTTTCAATCTAGCTCTATATCCTAATTTTATAATTCTCACTACCAGTGACTCTTCAGTTAATATATAATTTGTTATTTCACCAAATATAATTTTGATTTTGCAGTGCAAGTTGTTGTTTTCAGTCCAAAATTCCAATGAAAATAATATATCAAAATATGAAACAAATTTTTTCTCTGTCACATATACAAAAACTTCAGTCTATATGAGAAAGGAAGTGATATCTAACTTTTAGAGGTTAGGACTTTATTAAAAGGGCAGAGTAGTAAGAAGCCCAGAGAAATTTAATAAACCCCAAAGGAATTCCAGAAGCAAGGTAACTGGCAACTGGTTTCTATTTCTTAAGCATTTATAAAATACATATAAAATAATAGCAAAGGTGCCAAGAATGGATAATATCCATATGTCTATCAGTATGTATCAAATCTCATTGATCAGCCAAAGGACAGAGATTCAAGTTTGAGAAATTATGTCAAATGTGATAGAAAGTTAAAAAGAGAGTGGTAATGATTACCTTTATTGCTGGATAAATTAGCCTAGAACAGTTTAGTATGAGAAAACTACAGAGTTATTTCATTTCATCATCTTAATATCATAAGCAGTTTAGTAGCTTGAAGGTACAATTCTTTTCTAAGTCACATAGACCTGATTTATAAAATGTATTTGCAAGTATATGTCCACATATATTTATTTCAAGAAGACTGAAGGATATTATTAGTATTTGGAGCCAGAAAGACCATGTTTAGAATTATATCTATAATTTATTATTATTATTATTATTATTATTATTAGGTCACACCCATCATGTTCAGGGGTTACTCCTGGCTATTCGCTCAGAAATTGCTCCTGGCTTGGGAGACCACATGGGACCCGGGGGATGGAACCATAGTTTGTCCTAGGTCAGCTGTGTGCAAGGCAAACACCCTACTGCTGCGCCATCACTTCAGCCCCTATATCTATAATAATACTGTTATTTTATTGTATCTGAGAATATACAATCCCAGTCATGTAGCCAATACTTGCAAAGTACTAATAATATTTTATTGATGAAATTATTTATTCTTCTAAATATACTTTATAATTCTAGAATTGCCACCATATACTTAAAAACCTTTAATCTTTATAAAATAATTTTTTATTTTTAATAAATAAATTAATTAAATGTCACTATTTACATGTTTTGCACTGACGTTTTCAAAGAAAGCATATTTGGTCTGAAGGTTTACAGAAAGCAAGACCTTTACATTATTTATTTAGTTGTTTTTATATTCTTTCAGTCAAATCACATATGGACCAATTGTTGTTATTTCATTAATGGTTATTTATTTATCCAGTGTGGTAGTCAGAGCTAAATTCTGACTTAAATTAAGAAAAGTTAATGTTCTTTTCAAAGTAGTAGTATAAATATTTCAGTCATTATTCCAATTCATGTTGTTGAAGCTTTAAATTACAAACAAAAATCATGGCTTAGTCATGTTATGACCTCAGCATTTAGATCAGTTGACTTATAAAACGAAAGAGACTGTTCAAGTTCTTGTGGTTCTTAATAGGCAAATACATAGATTTGTCAAGTTCACTTTCTTATAAATTTAATGGTTTAAGTAATTATTTTTAAAATAATATCCCAAACTACATAGAGCACACTGTCAAGTTCAGGAATTGTGTGTATGAAGTTTCCACTAAATAAAACAGTCGATATTTTATATGTAATTTGAATTGTAATGTTTTAATGATCACCATACTTTTATTATAACATAAAATACAAGCAAATTATAAAATACATTAGTTGAATTTATTTGACTATATTTCATTTGTAGAGGCTATAATGCTTCAGAGAATGTTTTTATTTTATTTTATTTTATATTTTTTAATTTTTTAAATATTTTTATTTGAACACCTTGGTTACAAACATGATTGTTGTTGGGTTTCAGTCATATCAGATGACACCCCCCATCACCAGTGCAACATTACCATCACCAATGACCTGAATATCCCTTCTCCCCTCCCCACCCCTCCCTGTACTCTAGACAGGCTTTCCACCTCCCTCGTATATTCTCATTGTTAGGATAGTTCGCAATGTGTTTATTTCTCTAACAAAAGTCATCACTCTTTGTGGTGAGATTCATGAGGTCCACTCTTTGTGGTGAGATTCATGAGGTCAGCTGTAACGTCCAACCCTCCTCTCTTATGTCTCTGAAAACTGTTGAGAAATGTCTTTCATTTTTCTTAAAACCCATAGATGAGTGAGACCATTCTCCGTCATTCTCTTTCTCTCTGACTTATTTCACTCAGCATAATAGATTCCATGTACATCCATGTATAGGAAAATAGGACTTCATCTCTCTTGACAGCTGCATAATATTCCATTGTCTATATGTATCATGGTTTCTTTAGCCATTCATCTGTTGAAGGGCATCTTGGTTGTTTCCAGAGTCTTGCTATGGTAAATAGTGCTGCAATAAATATAGGTGTAAGGAAGAGGTTTTTGTATTGTATTTTTGTGTTCCTAGGGTATATTCCTAGAAGTGGTATAGCTGGATCATATGGGAGCTCAATTTCCAGTTTTTGGAGGAATCTCCATATGGCTGTCCAGAAAGGTTGAATTAGTCGGCATTCCCACCAACAGTGGTAAGAGTTCCTGTCTCACTGCATCCACGCCAACACTGCTTGTTCTCATTCTTTATGATGTGTGCCAGTCTCTGTGGTGTGAGGTGGTAGCTCATAGTTGTTTTGATTTGCATCTCTCTGAAGATAAGTGATGTGGAGCATTTTTTCATGTGCTTTTGGCCATTTGTATTTTTTCTTTATCAAAGTGTCTGTCCATTTCATCTCCCTATTTTTTGATGGGATTAGATTTTTCTTTTCTTAAATAGTTCAGTCAGAGCCCTGTATATTTTGGATATTAGCCCCTTATCTGATGAGTATTGGGTGAATAGTTTCTCCCAATTAGTGGGTGGCTCTTCTATCCTGGACACTATTTCCTTTGAGGTGCAGAAGCTTCTCAGCTTAATATATTCCCATCTGTTAATCTCTACTTTCACTTGCTTAGAGAGTGCAGTTTCCTCCTTGAAGATGTCTTTAGTCACAATGTCATGGAGTGTTATACCTACGTGCTGTTCTATATACCTTATGATTTCAGGTCTGATATCGAGGTCTTTAATCCATTTGGATTTTACCTTCATACATGATGTTAGCTGGGGCTTTAAGTTCAATTTTTTGCAAGTGCCAACACCACTTGTTGAAGAGGCTTTCTTTGCTCCATTTAGGACTTCTTGCTTCTTTATCAAAGATTAAATGATTGTATGTCTGGGGACCATTATCTGAGTACTCAAGTCTATTCCACTGATCTGAGAGTCTGTCTTTATTCCAATACCAAGCTATTTTGATAACTATAGCTTTGTAATACAGTTTAAAGTTGGGGAAAGTAATGCCTCCCATATTCTTTTTCCCAATAATTGCTTTGGCTATTCGAGGGTGTTTATTGTTCCAAATGAATTTCAAAAGTGCCTGATCCACTTCTTTGAAGAATGTCACTGGTATCTTTAGAGGGATCGCATTAAATCTGTACAATGCTTTGGGGAGTATTTACATTTTAATGATGTTAATCCTGCCAATCCATGAGCAGGGTATGTGTTTCCATTTCCGTGTGTCCTCTCTTATTTCTTGGATCACGGTTTTATAGTTTTCTTTGTATAGGTCCTTCACATCTTTAGTCAAGTTGATTCCAAGATATATGAGTTTGTGTGGCACTAATGTGAATGGGACTGTTTTCTTAATGTCCATTTCTTCCCTGTTATTATTGGTGTATAGAAAGGCCATTGATTTTTGTGTGTTAATTTTGTAGCCTGCCACCTTGCTATATGAGTCTATTATTTCTAGAAGCTTTTTGGTAGAGTCTTTAGGGTTTTCTAAGTAGAGTATCATGTCATCTGCAAACAGGGAGACCTTGACTTCTTCCTTTCCTATCTGGATTCCCTTGATATCTTTTTCTTGCCTGATCACTATAGCAAGGACTTCCAGTGCTATGTTGAATAGGAGTGGTGATAGAGGACAGCCTTGTCTTGTGCCAGAATTTAGAGGGAAGGCTTTTAGTTTTTCTCCATTCAGAATAATATTTTCCATTGGCTTGTGGTAGGTGGCCTTAACTATATGGAGAAAGGTTCCTTTCATTCCCATCTTGCTGAGAGTTTTGATCAAGAATGGGTGTTGGACCTTATCAAATGCTTTCTCTACATCTATTGATATGATCATGTGGTTTTTATTTTTCTTGTTATTGATGTTGTGTATTATGTTGATAGATTTACGGATGTTAAACCATCCTTGCATTCCTGGGATGAAACCTACTTGATCATAGTGGATGATCTTCCTAATGAGGCATTGAAACCTATTTGCCAGGATTTTGTTGAGGATCTTTGCATCTGCATTCATCAGCGATGTTGGTCTGTAATTTTCTTTTTTTGTAGCATCTCTGTCAGCTTTAGTTATCAAGGTGATGTTGGCTTCATAAAAGCTATTTGGAAGTGTTCCCATTTTATAGATTTCATGGAAGAATCTTGCCAGGATTGGTACTAGTTCCTCTTGGAAAGTTTGAAAGAATTCATTAGTGAATCCATCTGGGGCTGGGCTTTATTTTGGGGCAGACATTTGATTCCCATTTTAATTTCATCAATAGTGATGGGTTGTTTAGATATGCTGCATCCTCTTTATTCAACCATGGAAGTTATGAGTCCAAAAATTCATCCATTTCTTTCAGGTTCTCATTTTTAGTGACATAGAGTTTCTCAAAGTAGTTTCTGATTACGCTGTGAATCTCTGCACTATCTGTAGTGATCTCCCCTTTTTCATTTCTAATACGAGTTATCAAGTTTTTCTCTCTCTCTCTTTCTTTGTTAATCTTGCTAGTGGTCTATCAATCTTGTTTATTTTTTCGAAGAACCAACTTCTGCTTTTGTTGATCTTTCAGATTGTTTTTTGGGTTTTCACTTTGTTGATTTCTGCTCTCAGCTTTGTTATTTCCTTCTGTCTCCCTATTTTTGGGTCCTTTTGTTTAGCGCTTTCTAATTCTATGAGCTACATCATTAACTATTCAGGTAGGCCCCTTCTTCCTTCCTGATGTGTGCTTGCAAAGCTATAAATTTTCCTCTCAGTACTGCTTTTGCTGTGTCCCATAAGTTCTGATAGTTTGTGTCTTTATTGTCATTTGTTTCCAGGAACCTTTTGATTTCCTCCTTGATTTCATCTCGGACCCACTGGATATTCAATATGAGGGTGTTCCAGGTGCTAAAGTTTTTCTTCTGTGCCCCTTTGGAATTCACATATAATTTCAGAGCCTTGTGGTCAGCGAAAGTAGCCTGCAAAATTTCTATCCTCTTGATATTATGGAGGTATGTTTTATGTGACAGCATGTATTTTATCTTGGAGAATGTCCCATGTACATTGTAGAAAAATGTGTATCCAGGTTTCTTGGGATGGAGTGTCCTATATATATCTAGTAGCCCTCTTTCTTTTATTGTTTTTCTCAGGTCTAGTATATTCTTGTTGGGTTTCAGTCTGGTTGACCTATCCAGTATTGACAAAGCCGTGTTGAGGTCCCCCACAATTATTGTGTTGTTATTGATATTATTTTTCATATTTGTCAACAATTGTATTAAATATTTTGCTGGCCCCTATTTCGGTGCTTATATGTTGAGGAGAGTGATTTCTTCCTGCTCTACATACCCCTTGATTAATACAAAATGTCCATCTTTGTCCCTTACAACTTTTCTGAGTATAAAGTTTGCATCATCTGATATAAGTATGGCCACTCCAGCTTTTTTATGGGTGTTGTTTGTTTGGATAATTTTCCTCAAGCCTTTTATTTTGAGTTTATGTTTGTTCTGACAATTCAAGTGCATTTCTTGTAGGCAGCAGAAGGTTGGATTGAGGTTTTTTTTTTTTTTATCCATTTCGCCACTCTGTGTCTCTTAACTGGTGCATTTAGTCCATTGATGTTGAAAGAAAGAATTGTCCTGGGATTTAATGCCATCTTTATATTGAAATTTGGTGTGTGTTTTGGTCAGTCTTGCCTTAAATTAGGTCTTTCAGTTTTTCTCTTAAGACTCTTAAGAGTCTGTAAAGTTTCTGAACTGTTTATTGTCTGTGGAACCATGTATCCTTCTGTCAAACCTAAAAGTGAGTTTTGCTGGGTACAGTATTCTATGTGAAGCATTCATTTCATTGAGTTTTGTCACTATGTCCCACTACTACTTTCTGGCCTTGAGTGTTCTGGTGACAGGTCTGCTGTAAATCTCAAGGATGTTCCTTTGAATGTAATTTCCCTTTTTGATCTTGCTGCTTTCAGAATTCTGTCTCTATCTGTGGGATTTGTGATTGTGACTAGGATGTGTCTTGGGGTATTTTTTCTGGGGTCTCTTTTGGTTGGTACTCTTCGGGCATGTAAGATTTGATCACATATATTCTTTAGCTCTGAAGTTTCTCTTTAATCATGTTCTTGACCATTGATTCTTCCTGGAAATTTTCTTCCTGGGTCTCTGGGACTCCAATGATTCTTAAGTTGTTTCTGTTGAGCTTATTTTAGACTTCTATTTCCATATTTTCACATTCTTTGACTAATTTTTCATTGTCTGTTTATTTGCTTTAATCTCTCCCACTGTATGGAGTTGTTATTTATCTCATCTTCCGCAGCATTGATTCTATTCTCAGCTTCTATTACCCTGTTGGAGAGCTTATCTATTTTGTCATTCAATTTGTTTTCTGAGTTTTTCAGGCCTCCTATTTGACCTGTTATTTCAGTTTGGAGTTTTGTGATTTCTGTCTTCATATTTTCTTGGTTCTTATTAGTGTTCTGTTCAACTCAATCCATGGTTTCTTTGAGTTCTTTGAGCATCTTTTATATTTCTTGTATAAACTCCTTATCTGAGAGACTGATTACTTGGTTGGTCGTTTTCTGGTCATCAGAATTGTCATCTTCATTCTCTATGTCTGATGCTGGCCTGCGTTGTTTCCCCATCGTCACACTTGTATTGTGGGTTTTTCTACGTTATGTGGTGGTATTCATTGGCTAAATGATGTGCGCGGCCATGCTCCTCTGGTTCAGCTCTTTCTGGGTGGGTCAACTTGCCTCCAAAGAATAGGAACCTACCGTGGATGAAGATTCACACAGGATCAAATCTTAGGCCCGAGCATTCAGCAGAGAAGACAATCCGGAGAGAAATGCTGGGCTTCAGTGATCCAGCACAGTTCCTAGTGTGACTTTTTCTGCTTGTTGCAGTGGTGTTCTTTCATTAGAAAGAGTGCACAGCTGTGTAGCATAGCGGAGTGGCAGTGCTCTTCTGGAACCTCTGGGAGAGCGAATTTTCTGGGCCTTTTTGGCCCATTTCCAAGAGGTTCAGGAGACAGGACAGGAGATAAACACACACAGGCAGCACTAACATTTTATCACAGCTGGGAACCACTGGGCAGGCATAGATTTTCCCAGTCTGATGTCACAAACAGGGGACCTGCCTTCTGCGAAGTACTGCTTATAGCCTGTTTTCACATTTGGAAGCAGTTCCTTGGTGTTCCGGCCTTTGAACGGGCCTCTGGGAGAGCAAATTTTTGGGCCCTTTTAGGCCCACTCCCAAGAGGATCAGGAGACAGGACAGTACACCAACACACAAAGGCAGCACTCACAGTTTCTCACAGTCAGGAACCATCCAGAGAATGTTTAAGAGATGAGTACATGTGTGTATGTGTGTATATGCATGAGAATGTACTTGTGTATGTGTAATTGAGTATTTAAAAAGTTTACAAAATCATTAGACTTCTTCAAGATATCGTTTTCTAAATCAGCACTTTAGGCCAATTCTTCTATCATAGCCTATGGACAAACAGACCAACTAGACATATTGCTGTCATTTGAAGTCAGCCCCGAGGAATTTTTTAAGAAGCGGTTACAAACATTTTGTAAATACTAGATTATCAAGCAGAAAATATACTTCTCTTTTTCTGATAAGTCTTTGACAGACTACTGTATTTTTTTTTTCTATGTGATTCAAGCTTGACAAAAAGAACTCCTTTTAAAGACAGTTACAGGCCAGGCAAAAGAAAGTAAAGAGTAAAGCATGAACCCTGAGAATATTTATTTAAGTTGTCTGTCCTTTATGATTAACTATGGGTATCATTGTCTAAATTATCTACTGAAAAATAGCATTTATCTGTATGTCTGAACAAATCAAATGATATTCATTTTATAAAGAGTAACTATAGTTTTATCATTTCTATGTGTCTAATGTTCAATGTTTGTTTTTGACTCAACATTTAGTCTTTAAATGTGGAAACCTGGGAAACTAATTTTCAAATTAAATTAATTCTTATCAAAGTTAGGTAGATCTTCTCCACACTAGTGGCAAATCTGTAATGCTTGTGACTTTCTCTGAAGCTCTGAACTGTTTCAACTTGCTGCAGAACATTATTTTGTTCAGGGTATTGCCTAAATCTTGGAAGCTTATGCACTTTGTAGGGAGTGTGTGAGATCATAAAGCCAAGTGTGATAAGAGTTATAAAATTTAAAATCATCTGGTAAACATTTTTCTTCATATATTAATAATCATATAAATATAACAAATAGAGCTGCAGTGGATAGGTGCTTGCCTTGAATGCAATTAACCTAGCTTCGACCCTTGGCATCCATTATGGTCCCCTAAGCCTGCTAGGAGTAATCCCTGAGTGCAGAACTAGGAATAACCCCTGAGAACTGATAGGTGTGGCCCCCAAACAAGCAAACAATACATATGTACCTGACAATGGATAATGTGATACTCCAGAATAGCAACATAATATTTCTCTGAATTATATAATGAAAGCAAGAGAATTGTCATATAGTTCTGAAATTAGTAAAAGTATGCTGCTTTTCCTGCCATAACTTCATTTAATCATTGATAAAACAAGTAAAAACATAATAAATCAATAGCTACCACATATAACTAAACAATTAAATGCACTAAATTATATAAAATTGCTTGATTCTTATTTGTAAGATTTTTTATCAAATCATTCACTTGAACATTGTGATCCCCAATGTTAATTGAAAGATCACATGATTTTATTTGAATACTTGTGATAAGTGTTAAATTACAGTTAATATATCACTATCAGAATAAAAAGAGAGCTCAGTATTTTCTTTCCCCAGTATAGTCACACTGAAAACTATTCACATGAACAAGAGTATGAACTATGAACTAGACTTGATAAAAAGACTCAAATTTCAAGTTTCCTCTCAATCAAAAAGCTCCAAATAAAGTCTGTGAAAATAAAGGCTAAGAAGTTGGATTTATGACTGTTTTATCTAAAATTTGGTGATCTAAATATTGATTTTTATTAACACACATCAGCTTGTAAATAATGCCATAATGCACAGATACTTTAGTTTGTTGTTGTTTTGTTTGTTTGTGTTTTTTTTTATATTAAGAGAAACTACCATAGGAGTTTTCTGATTCTGATTCTATTGTCTAAATCCCAAATTTCTACCATCTGATCCAGATAAGGCTTGAAGGCTTTGATTTATCATTTCTTCTTTCTTTTCCTTTCCTTTCCTTTCCTTTCTTTTCTTTTCTTTTCTTTTCTTTTCTTTTCTTTTCTTTTCTTTTCTTTTCTTTTCTTTTTGTTTGTTTTTTTAGGTCACACGCTGCAGCACTCAGGGGTTACTCCTGGCTCTGTGTTCAGAAATCGCTTCTGGAATGCTCGTGGAACCATATGGGATGCTGGGAATCAAACCAGGGTTCGTCCTGTGCTGGCCGCGTGCAAGGCAAATGCCTTACCGCTGTGCTATTGCTCCACCCCCCTTCTTTCATTTCTAATTCTCTCTATCCGAGGAAGAGTCATTATAAACTTGGTCTTAAAATATTAGTCAAAAGAGTGCTAAGTCCATAACTAGTTGACTTTTTAACAATTTGAAGACCAACTTTCATCTTCCTTAGTGAGGAATGATCAATATATTGCATATATATATATGTCTGTTGTCTCATATCTTCTCGGCAATGGTATAATAAACTTGCTTAACCAATTACAAACAATCCTATAAAAGACTTTTGTTTGAGGTATGCTTTCTTAGGTACTATTAATATCAAGTTTATTTTTGATTGCAGGAAAAGAGCACAAAGAGAAAATTAGAAAAATTATTCATGCAATGTGGCAAGATGAAATGAACTAGTAGAGAGGAGGAAACAAAATGTGAATTAGCAATAAGAAATATGAGTAGACAGATTTCTTTACTTTTTTTGTAGATAGTGATATACTAACTTAATACTTTTCCCAAGATTTCAAATAAAAGCATGAGATCTTTCAATTAACATTGGGGATCACAATGTTCAAGTGAGTGATGGAAAAATCCCACAAATAAGACTAGTAAAGTCTGTAATTGTGGAAATAAGCTATCTTCTGGCAATCTTTTGACCTAATTTTGAAGTACTCAAAAATGCCAATCAATAGTAAGCAGAAAAGGGTCTAGGAGAAATAAACATTACAATATATTTCCCCTCTATAGTCTTATTTCTAATTAATTTCTAATTAGTCTAATTAAACAGCAATTGTATGGTTATGAAGTTTATGAAACGCATACTCTCAGTGAACAGAAGAGTGAAATACAGATAAAACAAGGCTACTTAGGACATATTTTATTGGTTTGCCACCAGCAAAAGAAAAAAAATCTAGAATCAAATGCTCTGTATCTTCAATTGGTTTCCACCATATGCTTAATGGTTTAAAAAATACACCCCTTGACCTCAGTAAATTGAGAATCCCCATCATATATCTTAATATATCTGATATCTTAATATCAGATAATTTTTAAAATATGATTCCTTCTCACTATAATTTATGTCCTTTTGAATAGATCCTGAAAATAATATTACAAGCATATATTTAATGACATAATTAAATAAAATCTTGGAAATTCCCAGGAGTATATGATTGAAAGTGATTAAGAAATTCATTTCATTTAAACTTTACTAGGTTCCCTAAATTTTTAATTTTCACTTTTTACATTTATAAGGAATACCTACTGTTTGAACTTTAGAATATACCCTTACTCAATTATTTGTTAATTAATGAAGCTAAAAGGCTCATGAATTGTAGTAATTGAACCCAAATATTCTTTACTAGTAAAAGAGATTCTCATCGATTGTCTAGGGCATTGCTAAGAAAAGCAAAAGTTAAAAAAATATTTTTTTTTTTTTTTTTGGTTTTTGGGCCACACCCGGTGACGCTCAGGGGTTACTCCTGGCTATGCGCTCAGAAGTCGCTCCTGGCTTGGGGGACCATATGGGACGCCGGGGGATCGAACCGCGGTCCATCTCCTAGGCTAGCGTAGGTAAGGCAGGCACCTTACCTCCAGCGCCACCGCCCGGCCCCGTAAAAAAATATTTTGGGAAAACAAAGATGTATTAGTTTTGGGAGTGCGGGGGGGGGGGGGGGGAAGCTAGCAAACTCTACCATACAAATGTGATTTTACAGAAAGGGAAGATGTTATTTATGAACGAAAGTTCTTAAATAGGAGAGTAAATACACCATCTAGAATATAAGATTTAGGAAATGGAAACAATTGTAATGGAAAAATCTAGAATATAAGAATTAGGAAAAAAGAAAACTATCAATAAAACCTGTGCTTAAAATATTTTTGTAAATCTTTAAGCACTATGATTAAAAGCATGTTTGTAATTGGGTTTCAGTCATAACCAAAAAAAAAAAAAAACCCTTCACCAGTGCAACATTCCCACCACCAATGCCCCCCTCTCCTCACCCACCCTCCTCTGCCTGTATTCCAAACAGGCATTCTATTTCTCTCAATCACTACAATTGTTCATGCAGTTATTCTAGATACCACATATAAGTGATATCACAAAATATGAACTCTTTGAAACAGTATATAAGGTATCTAAAGTGACATAGGATCTTCCCATCTCCACTTTTAGAAGAACAATTGATTCTTTTTTTTTTTTTTTTTGGCTTTTTACTGGTGAGGGGGACACACCCTGTGACTCTCAGGAGTTGCTCCTGACTATGCCCTCAGAAGTCGCTCCTGGGTGGGGGAAAAAATAAAGAAATCGCTCCTGGCTCAGAGGACCATATAAGACGCTGGGGATCGAATGCAGGTCCGTCCTGGATCAGCCTTGTGCAAGGCAAATGCCCTAAAGTTGCACTGTCGGTCCCAGAACAATTGATTCTAATTCAACGATACATAATATAAGGATATCATAAAAGATATATGTTTGAACTTCATTAGAAATGTCACCAGAAATAGGAAAAAAATCAGTCTAGGGCCCGGAGAGATAGCGCAGTGGCGTTTGACTTGGCAAGCAGCCAATCCAGGACCAAAGGTGGTTGGTTCGAATCCCGGTGTTCCATAAGGTCCCCCGTGCCTGCCAGGAGCTATTTCTGAGCAGACAGCCAGGAGCTATTTCTGAGCAGACAGCCAGGAGCAACCCCTGAGCACCACCGGGTGTGGCCCTAAAACAAAACAAAACAAAAACAAAAAAAATCAGTCTAATAGAACTATCAAATTAAGATACTTTATATTAAATTATTAAAATGTGTTAGTAAAAAATAACAAGCATCAGAAAATATTTTGAATCAAATCTATTGAAAATTAAATATATTGGAAATTAAATTAATGCTTCAACTCAGTTGTCTTTATAACACAATATATTCAAAGATATGTGATTGAAAAATGTTGATTAAAGATATTTTAGCACTCAGTACATCTGATGTGAAGGTTATTGATACATTAGAAAATACAGAAAATTAGGAGAAAGTTTGAGCATTATAAATTCCTGAATTGTCTACCAGAACCTAATTTTATTTTATTCAATAATTTTTAGAAAAATTATAAGTGTGGTGATGAATCATAATTATACTTAATGGTAAAATTGTGATAAAATATTAAAATAATACAATGGTATGTAAGTATTAAAATTTCTGGCTACATAGAAATGATAGCTAACAGGTTGCAGAAGAAGATCAATGGGTTGAACACATGCTTTGCATGCAGGAGTTAGATTTCCCTGCACCTGAATTATATTCTAAGAGCCATTAGCAACAACTCCTTCCTCAGCCCAGAGTTGAAAGTAGTTTTGGAGTACTATCAGGTAAGTCCAAAAAGATAAAAAGAAGTAATAAATAAACAGCTAATAAATAAATAATAAAATAAACAATAAACAAACAATAAATAAACAGCTAATAAAATGGTATTATAAAAGATCTTTTGCAATATTTAAATGGTTTGAACATGACAAATTAAGTAGTAGTTTAGCTGGATAAAGGTTTCTTCTTTTTGTGTGTGTGTGGCACACCTGGTTGTGCTTAGGGATTACTCCTAGCTCTGCCCTCAGAAATTGCTCCTGGCAGGCTCAGAGGACCATATAGGATGCTGGGGATCCAACCGAGGTTGGCCACATTCAAGGCAAATGCCCCACCCATTATGCTATCACTACAGCCCTATGTATAAAGATTTCAATGGAAACAAAGAAAGATAATATTGAATAAAATTGAAAGGAAGAAATAGAAGAAAAAAAAAGTATGAGATGAGGTCTAGTACTAAATTCCACCTTAAATTCATGAGTTTAGAGAACCAATTTCTTTTTTTTTTTAATAAAAGCTATAAAAGAAGCTATATACCACCTGGTTTTTCTCTTATGAAGATTAAAATATAAAGTTAAACTTTTTCTATATAAATGTAAACTCATTTATCAGAGAAACAACACCAATAAAACAATGTTCACAAATAAGAAAGTGAATGAAGCTAAGAAAAATGCAGAAATGAACTACATTTACTGTATATCAATAAACATTATTAGATTTAAATCAATTTGAATAAAAATTTTCAGATAGATTTCAAAGCACAATTAAGTCCCATACTATGTAAGAGACTTATTCACTGATTTAAAAGTCTTGAAAATAAAAGGACGGTAAAGTAAGCCTGAAAAAAATAAAAATATGGTAAGTATCGTCCTTTTTTTCTATAGAATCATATAAGCCAATGTTTCTGCATATCTTTTAAAGTTTACAAGACAGAATAAGATAAAATAAATAGTAACCAACTCTAACACCTAGCATCATAGACCCAAAACATCAATATTTATAAAAATGTGCAACCAATAGCATTAGAAATGATCTATACAGAAAGCCTACCAAAGAGCACATAATATAACTCTATGGACAAATGAAGAGTCTACTTTGAAACTACATTCATAAAAAAATGTTGTTATTCTTTAAACTGACCCAGTAAAATTTCTGGAACCACAGATGATGCTCCAGAACTGATCACTCAAAAATGATCACTGGTGAAGGGGGGGTGTTCTTTTTTTTTTATATAACTGAAACCCAACTATAAATATGCTTCTCCTTACTATCCAGTTCATTCTCTGACAGGAATGTAATTAAAATAAGTAAAAAAAACATGAAAACTAACAAGTCAACAAATATTTGAATTTAAAAATGTACACCTCAATATTCTGTGAACATAGTAAATATTGAAGGCAACATATATCTTGTTAAATATTCTCTTACTTTTAGTTTATTTTTCTAACAGTTTTTTAAAATGTCAAGCAATGATTAATATTAATTGTAAAAACATACCAATTGAATTTTGCACACAGAAAATTACATAGTTACCACTGAGATAGTGAATTAACTTTGCATGTAAGAAAGCCCTGGTGTTCAATCGTATTTTATTTATCACAGTAAACTTCTGAAAACCAGACTCTGAGTCATTTATTTAAACTTTGTCAGTTATTTTAGACCAGAATCTCAGTAGCACTGTTTCAAAGTGGCATGTATATATTATAGAAAATAAGGCTAGAGATATAGTACAGTGGATATATATTATGTTTGACACATGGCCTAAAATAGTTTGCTGCCTAGAACCACATATAGTCTACTGAGAACACCAGAAGAGATCCTTAAATGCAGAGCAAGGAGTAAACCCAGAGCATTGCCATCTGTGTCCCCAAAGCAAGAGTACTTTTAGTATGATATATGTTTTTACTATGAATTATATATTTTCTAAAACAGAAGTGTCTAAACTACTTATAGTTTACAACATGCAGAGTTCTGAAATCTGAATACTACTAATTATGCTAAAATATTTTAATAGAAAGATAAAATATAATTTATCAAAATATATGCAATATAGTTAAATGTCAACTATTTTTGTAAAATATAATTTAAAAGCTTAATAACTGGAAATATCCAGTTTAATAAAGTATTAGCAATAAAGTCAGGGAAAGGCTCTTGTATATAAAAATAATGAGCTTTGGTCTAAATCTATTGACAAGTTACATTGACAACATTTAAAGAAAAGCTCTTGTAAAAAAATTTTTGGTGTTCACAGTTCATAAGTTTTTTTTACCCATCTATCTAAGGGCTTTATTAAAAAATTTCTTGGGAATCGTTGTTATGATTAGAGCTGTAGCTCCAAAAGTTCCAATGATCAATGGTCATCTTTTCCTGCTTTCTAAAGATATTAAATGGGAAAATTAAGGAAAAGCGTTTCATTGAAACAGACACCACTTTGTTCAAACACTCAGAGCTCCCTAGAATCCTGGTTTTTGTTTCCCGTGCAAAGCATTTTAGATTCTTAGATTTTAGATTCTTTAATCTTTACTTCTACGGTTATGGCAGTATTCACATTCCCTAATGATGCTTTGCTAAATTTTCACTGTATCACACTGCCTATTGTTTCTAATTTTACTTAAATATAAATACTTTAAATGTATACATTGAATAAATTACATAAACAAACAATCCATTTAAAAAAATTTCTTTTTTCCAATATAGTAAATAAGATATTATAACAACATTAATTCAACTTTACTAACTTAAATATTAGTACACACTTCAGGAATAACCAGGATTGCAAAAACAACGCCTACCTCTGAATTTACTGGATTCATAGACAGCAAGCAATTGAAATGTTTAGTCAATGAAAATCTATAAACATTCTCTGACAGCTGACTTCATTACCTCTTGAAAAGTAATTTAGTAATTGCTATTTTATAAATAGTTACCTGTGGGTTATTTTAATATCTAGCCAGAGTTGAGAGTCACTACTTTAACAGGTACAACATACACTTAATTTCAATTCCCATTGTATGAAGAAGCAGAATAGAGGCAGGGTGAATATTAGTATCTCTCCATAGTGATAACTTGGAAATTAATGCACTTACTTCAGAACTATTGCAAGTTGAAAGTTATATGCTCAAATGGCATGCAACTTGGCCAGATTTTGCTATTTTAAATTTATTCAAAGCTTCATCAAGTTTTTTACGTTATGTATATAACATTTAAATTTTTTAAATCCAATCTTATAGTTATGTTTTTCAGAATATAACAATATTGTCTAGGAATTGATACTCTTTATTTAGAAAAAAGTCATTTTATTCCTTGATTTCTTAGATATATGTATTTTGAAATATTACTATTGTCAGAGCACACTGGAAAAAAATCCTTACTCCTCTTGGATTCATCTTAGGTAGGAAGATAAATCAGACAGGTCAGCAATGAAAAAAAATTAATTCTATAATTTGTTATGTAGAAATTATAATAATTGTACATTTTCATGCCTAGTAAAAGAGAAAAATTTATATTCTGAAATAAACAATTGAGAAATGACTTTAGCTCAGAAATAATCTGGAGGAGAACTGATCAGAAAAGGAAAAGGTTAGTCTTAGCTGAGCAGAAGAACTAAGTCCTTCTTGACACATAAGTGAAGAAAGTAGAGACCTACCTTGAGGTGGAAGAGGCTAGATCTGTGTGCATGAGAGAGGAGAATGGACACCCATCCCTATGCAAAATAAGCTAATCTGACAAAAGCAAGAAGGGTACAGACACTCTGCTGACCTCCACTGCCACACATTTCTTCTAGTCAATTAGCCCCAGCACAACACATAAATAAACCTCACTGCAAAGATCACAATGTGTAAACAACACAGAATCCCACCAAGTTTTGAAAATAAAGATTATGGTTCTTTTTTAATAAAAATATCTTTATGTAAGCATCATGATTACAAACCTATATGTTGGTGGATTTCATTTATAGAAAAGGAACACCTCTTTTTACCAGTGCAACCTTCCCACCGCCATTTGCCCCCAATCCGTCCTTCCTCATCATTGCCTGTATTCAAGACAGGAATTCTATTCTCTCACTCAATACCATTGTCATGATAGTTGTTATTGTAGTTCTTAAGACCCAACTAGTATCCCAACAGTCCCAGACACCTATAAAAACTCTCTGATAAGGAATTTAGGAAGGAAATGTGGAGGATGCTCAAAGAACTCAAAGAAACCGTGAAATGACCAAACAAACCACAAATAAGACTATAGAGGATATGAAAATATAAATAAAAAAATCTTCAAACCAAAACAACCTTAAAAGAAGAATTAAAGCATCCAATCTAAAGAAAATAATTGCCAATAAACACACCAAACTCCTATAAATAAATGACACTAAATTCCATGACAATTATCTCTTTCAATGTCAGTGGTCTGAAAGAACCAGTTAAGAGACACAGAATGACAAATGGATCAGAAAATTTAATCTAATATTTTGTTATCTGCAAGAAACACATCTGAATAGTCAAGAAATATAGACTCAAAGTCAAATGTTAGAGAACAATCATTCAAACAACTTTCTTAAAAAGGCTGGGTGGCCATTCTAATATCAGATGACATAGTGTTTAGGCTTAAAAAGATAATAAGAGAAAAAAGGGAATTAATTAATAATCAAGGATGTTATTACTAGGATAAAAATCACACTCCTAAATAAATATGCTCAATGAGGGTCCAGAAAAATTTGTAAAACAGTTGTTGATAGACTTAAAGAAGACATCAATAGCAACACAATAATAGTGGGAGACTTCAATATGTACCTATCACTTCTGGATTTATCAACCAGGTTAAAACTTAATAAAGATATAATAGCTTTGAAAAAAAATATGAAAAAAAGTCATTTTGTACACACTCACACACACATACATATCTAGGCCTTTCATTCCCGGAAATCTGGATATACATTCTTCTTCAAAGTACTTTTTCCAAAATACCACATGCTGGGACATAAAACACACCTCCATAAAATGAAGAGGATATAAATTACTTCTACTATCTTGTCATAACATGATTTATTAAAAATAAAAGTGAATTTACAAACTGACATATAGAAATAGCTTTAACACAGGAAAGTAAATAGCTCACTACTGAAAAAACAGTAAGTCAAGGCAAATTGAATGAGGAAATCAAGAGATTTCTGGAAATAAATGAGATGAACTATCAGAAGTTGTGGGATACAACTAAAGCGGTATTAAGAGGAAAATTTATAGATTTGCAAGCACTCATCAGGAAGGAACAAAAGACCTACATAAATAACTTAATGGCACAGCTTAAAAATTTAGAAAATGATGAACAAAATGAACAAAAAGGGACTAGTAAGAAGGAAATAATAAAGCTTAGAGCAGAAAATAACTGGAAACACAAAAAACAATACAAAATATTTATAAAAACAAGAGTTGGTTCTTTGAAAAATTACAGAACATTCATGAACCATTAGCAAGACCCACAAAAATAGAAACTTAATAAACTGGATAAAAAAGAAAATGTGAGGTCACTACAAATAGTACAGAAATTCAGAGGATAATCACATATTACTTTGAAATATTTAATCCACAAAAGAAGAGAAGCTGAAAGAAACTATAAATTCTTGTACTTGTGTAACCTCCCAAGGTTAAAACAAGGTGATCTGGAATATCAGATCAGACCTATCACTATTGAGGAAGTTGAGATGGTAACCAAAAGGCTTTTCTAGAACAAAATCCCAGGCCCAGATAGATTCACTAGTGAATTCTTTCAAACCTTTAAATAGGACCTCCTGCCAATACTTTTCAGACTCTTCCAAAAATTTAAGGAACAGAAACACTCCCAAATATCTTTTATCTATTTTATCTTTTATCCTGATTTAAAAAGCAAACAAAGATACCACAAAAAAGGATAATTAAAAGCCAGTATCCTGATAAACACAGAAGCGAAGGTTTTCAACGAAATACTAGAAAATAGAATCAACAGCTCATCAAGAAATTTATAGATCTGTATTTCTATAAATTTCTATACATGTTCCAGAGATGCTATGATTATTTACTTTATGCAAATAAATAAATATTAACAACACATCACTACCACATCATATTAACAGCCTCTCAAAAGCATATAAATAAAAGGAAAAATAAATTCATTTGATCATATTGATGCAGGAAAAGCAGTTGATAAGATCCAACACCAATTCATGATAAAAACTCTCAATAATATGGGTACTGAAGGAACTTTTCACAGTATAGTCAAGTTCATTTACCACAGGCCCATGGCAAACATTATACTCTATGGGGAAAATTAAAGACCTTTCCTCTAAGATCTGGCACAATACAATATTGCCCCTTCTCACTGCTCCTATTCAATATACTACTAGAAGTAATTGTCATAGCAATCATACAAGAAAAATATATTAAGGGCATCCACGCAGGGAAGAAAGAAGTCAAGATCTCATTGTTTGCAGATGACATTATAAAGACTACCAAAAACCTTCTAGAATCACTAGATTTGTATAGAAAGTAGAAGGCTACAAAATTAACACATAAATGTCCGTGGCTTTTCTATATACAAATAATAAAGAGACATTAAAAAAATCCCATTCAAAATTGTGCCTCAGAAAATCAAGTACCTCAGAGTTAACTAACAAGGTGAAAGACCTATACAAAGAAAACTACAAAACACTGTTTCAAGAAATAAAAGACACAAGGAAATGGAGACATATTCTGCTTATGGTTTAGAAGAATTAACACCATTAAAATGTCAATACTTCCCAAAGCATTGTACAGATTTAATGCAATGTCTATAAAAATAAACATGACATTATTTTAAGACATGGATAATATACACCTTAAGTTTATTTAGAGCAATAAACACCCACGAATAACTAAAGCAATCTTTGGGAGAGGGAGAGAGAAGGAGAGAGACAGACAGAGAGAGACAGAAAATGGGAGGCTTTACTTTGCCCGAATTTAAATTGTAGTATAAAAGCAGTAGTCATTAAACCAGCAAGGTATTGAAATAAAGATAAACTCTTCAGATGAAGTCTTGAGTAGTCTGAGACTGATTCCCAATTATATAATAAATTTATTTTTGATAAATAGACAAGAAAGACAAAGTAAAACATGGAAAGTCACATAAAAAAGTGGTGTTGGGAAAACTGCTCAATGTCATGCAAAACAGTGAACTCAGATGCTTCTTTAACACCATTCAGAAAGATCAAATCCAAATGGATTAAAGACCTTGATATCATACCCAGAACCATAAGGTATATTGAAGAACATTCGATGACATTGAGACTAAAGGAAACTTTAAGAAACACAACTGGTCAAAGTTAAATCAAAGTGAGTGATGTTTCCTCCTTGAAGATGCCTTTAATCTCAATGTCATGGAGTGTTTTACCTACATTTTGTGCTATATACCTTATGGTTTCAGGTCTGATATCAAGGTCTTTAATTGATTTGGATTTGACCTTTGTGCATGGTGTTAGATGGAGGTCTGAGTTTGCTTTTTTAGCATGTGGCTGACAGGTTGTCCCAACAACATTTGTTGAAAAGGTTTCCTTGATCCATTTTGCATTTCTTGCCTCTTTTTCAAAGCTTAATTAATTTTATGTCTGGGGAACATTTTTTTAGTACTGAAGTCTATTTCATTGATCTGAAGGTCTATCTTTATTCCAATATCATGCTGTTTTAATGACTGTTCCTTAATAATACAATTTAAAGTTGGGGAAAGTGATGCTTCCCACCTTCTTTTTTCTAAGGTTTGTTCTAGATATTCTTGGGTGTTTACTTTTCCAAATGAATTTCAGGAATTTCAGTGTTTTATCCATTTTTTTGAAGAATGATATGGGTATTCTTAGAGGAATTGCACTAAAATCACTCTCCAAATAAGTGGAAGTGGAGATAAACAGATGAGACTATATCAAGCTGAGAATCTTCTCCACCTCAAAGAAAATAATGTTGAACATTCAAAGGCCACCCACAGAATGGGAGAAACTATTCATCCAATAACATCAAACAAGGGGCTAATATCTAAGATTTACAAGATACTGACAGAACTTAACAAAAAAAATAACCCCATAAAAAGGGGGAGAAGAAATGAACAGACATTTTCTCAAAGAAGAAATACAAATGGCCAAAAGGCACATTAAAAAATTCTCCACGTGACCAATCACCAGGGAGATGCAAATAAAAATCAACAATCAACAATGAGGTACCATCTCATGCCACAGAGATTGGCACACATCACAAAGAACAAGAACAGTCAATGCTGGTGGGGATGTGGAGAGAAAGGAACTCTCATTCACTGCTGGTGGGAATGCCATCTAGTCCAGCTTTTATGGAAAAGAATATGGAGATTTCTCAAAAAACTGGAAATTGAACAACCATAGGATCTAGCTATACCACTGCTAGTGATATATCCTAGAAGCATAAAAACACAATAAAAAATGTCTCCTGCACACCTATATTCATTTCAGCACTATATACAAAAGACAGAATCTGGAAATAATCAAATGCCATTCAACAGATGAATGGCTAATGAAATTATGGTACATATACACAATGGAATACTGTGTAGCCATCAGGAGAGATGAAGTCATGAAATTTTCCTATAGATATATGGAGATTAAAATTATTGTGATGAGTGAAATAAGTCAGAGAGAGATAGAAAATATTCTTACTCATCTATGGGTTTTAAGGAAAAGAAAAAAGACATTATTGTAAATATACCCAGAGACCATAGAGATGAGGGCTGGCAGGACTAGCCCATGATATGAAGCTTACCACAAGTGGGAAGTTCAATTAGAGAAATAAGTAGAATAACAACTATCATGACAACGTTAATGAGTGAGAGAAGTAGTATGCCTGTCTTCAATACAGGCGGGGGTGAAGATAAGGGAGATTAAGGAGCACTGGTGAAGGGAAGGATGCACTGTTGAAGAGGGATGTTCTTTTTATGACTGAAACCCAAATACAAACATGTTTGTAACCTGGTGCTTAAATAAAAAATTAAAAGATAAAAAGAACACTGTAAAAAAAAAAAAGATAAACCAAAGAGACTACTTAAAACTGAGAGACTGAATTATGTTATGGGTGATTGTCCTTCCACTGTAACTTTACCTTGTCCTCTTTCTTTGCATCCTTGTTCTCATAATTAAAAATAAAAAAATAAAAAATAAATAAAAAAAGAGTATATTAAAAAAACTGAGAGACTTCTGCACCTCAGAATGGGAGAAACTACCGTATTTATTCGAGTATAACTCGCACCCATGTATAATGAGCACCCCTGTATAATGCTCACCCCTAATTTTCGATTAAAATCGCTATAAAAATGTTTTCACACAAAGCATTGTAATTGGCAAAAAAAAAACAAAAAACAAAAAACAAAAAACAAAAAAAACATTGTTGAACACGTGCGGCCATGATAAAAATCATTTATTGACAACATAAACTGATATAAACGCAATACCAAAATAAAATGACCGGTAGTAATATTTATTTAAAATGCTTCCAAGTCAGATTCATCATCAGATACACTGAAGAGTTGTTCTCATTCTTCTCGAGTTAATTTTCATCAGTGTCCCAGTTGGCAGGAACATCTGTTTCTCCAGTTTTTTGGCTTTCTTCTGAGTCTGAATTCCACAGCAGGTCGTCTTCTGTGCCATCCATTTGATTGCTGCTGCCTGTCTTCAAAGAACTTTTGAGGATCATTTCTTTTGGGATATCTTCCCATAATGTTTTAACCCAGGATGTCATGAGAGGTAGGCCAGGTTTCTTGAGTTTTTTTCTTCACCCTCGCGTACAGTGTGCGGCTGCAGCCCGGAAAAGGCCAGTGAGAACTCACGATTCGCCTGTGCCCTCATTGGACTTGCCATCACTGCCACCCCACCCCAGCCCTCGTTTATAACGTGCACCCAAACTTTGATTTCTATTTTTGGTAGAAAAATTTGTGCATTATACTCGAATACGGGATTCAACCAATATCCATCAGATAAGTGATTAAGATCTGTGATATACAAAGTACTGATAGAACCTAGCAAGAAAAATCTCTAACCCCATCAAAATATAGGGTGAAGAAATGAACAAACATTTTATCAAAGAAGAAATACAAATGGCCAAATAGCACATGAAAAATTGCTCCATATTCACTAATCATCAGGGAGATGCAAATCAAAACAATGACGTAGCATCTCACGACACAGAGTCTGGCACACATCACAAATAATGAAAACAACCAATGCTGACATGGATACAGGAAGAAGGGAGTCTTATCAACTGCTGGTAGGAATGTAGACTAGTCCATCCTTTTTGGGAAACAATATGGATATTCCGAAAAATATACCCTGGAAACTGAGTTCCCATATGATCCATTAATATTACTCCTAGGGATATACCCTAAAAACACAAAAACACAGTATAAAAATTCCTTCTGCACTCCTATATTCATTGCAGGACTATTTATAATAGCTAGAATCTAGAAACAGTGCAAGTCCCCAAAAACAAATGTGTATCATAAGGAACAGTGGTACATCTACACAATGGAATACTATGCTGTTGTTAGAAAAAATGAAGTCATGAAATATTCTTATACTTGAATGGGCATGGATATTATTATGCTGACTGAAATGTGTGAGAGGCAGAGGGATAAAAATTGAATAATTTCACTCATTTGTGAGATGTAAGAAAATAAAAGACAGTATCGTAATAATGGGGCTGGAGCGACAGTGCAGCAGTAGGGCGTTTGCCTTTCACGTGGCCGATTTTGGAAAGACCTTGGTTCAATCTGAGCACATTGCCAGGAGTAACTCCTGAGCATCACTGGGTGTGGCCCCAAAACAAAAAAAAATACAGTATTGTAATATATCTAGAAACAATAAAGATGACAGTCAGAACCAGTCTATGATAGGAAGCTTGCCACAACAAGTGGTGAGTGCAATTAGAGTAGAGAAGGGTCTATAATAATGATAGTTGGAATTGATTATTCAGACAAAAACAGGGTACTTAAAGGGGATGAAGTGGCATGCATGGAACCCCTTAATTAACAATGGTGCAAACTATTGTGTCAAAAAAGAAGAGAGAAGTTTGAGAGAGAAGCAAAATGTTTGCCCCAGAGACAGGCAGGGGGCGTAGAGTGAGAGGAAAATAGGGAACATTGGTGGTATAAAAAGTGCTATATATTCATAACTGAAATCCATCTAAAAACAATTCTGTAACTACAGTACTTAAATAAAGCAATTATATAAAAATAATAATAACCTGGAGATCAACCACTGAGAATCCTGGATTGATCTGACTTGAATACTTTGATTATTATAATTCAGATTAGTCAACACATGACATTTTAGAAATAAATCTATTGATCTCCTTGCATAAAATTTTATATGTTCAATAAATGGAGAAAAAGAAACAAATTTATATCTGAAATTATCTATATAGTCACAAGGCAAATTAACATTACATTGGAGAAAAATATTAAAAATATATGAATATTTATCTAACTAAATTGGCAGATAATCAGGGACTATAACGCTCTCAAATGCTGCAATGTTAGATTAGTCCTAAGATAAAGTTTAGAAATATAATTAATGAGTTATAGTCTGTTCTTGCTAAAGACCAACAATGTTTAGTAGAGTAAATAAAATGTTTTTGTTCATTTTTTTCATTTTTTAAAAAAATAAAATATAAAAGTATTAAGTTAAATTATGATCTTGAAATTTTTCCACAAAACAATTTTATCAGTACTTTCCTTGGAATAAAATGAACTAAACCAAGTTGACATTTGTATTTATTTCAGATTTCTCCCTTCATATAACCAACATTCAAGTGTATGTAAAATGTTCCATGTATATATAATAAGTATTTATGTGTAATATGTATGCATCAAATATAGTTATTTAATCATGGTCTTATATTCTAAGTAATATTTCATTAAGTATAATCAGTATTTACCTTTTGTCTTTTTACATTTTGTCTTTTACCTCTTCCAAACTTGTTTCTTTGCTGTGTATTCACTGTCCTACCAGTTTACCCAAATCTTGGGCCATGCTCTACCATTATATGTCTTTGATTTAATATACTAGAACCCACAAGGAATATATGCTCACTAATTGATTAAAACTGACATAATTGCTAGCGAAAAAAAATCTACTTTGCTATGTATTCCTATACATTTAAATTATATGGTTTTCATTGGTATTACAGCCAATATGTGAAACATTAATAGTTATCTATATACATATATTTATATAATTTTCCCTTGAAAGAAAATCTTTTCATATAGCTGGAACATGGATGCAACATAGATGAAACTTGAGCACATTAGTATAATGAAATAAGAATACCAAAAAATAAAATGTGGGGGTGATCTCATATGTGAAAAAAATAAAAGAATACTAGCTCCTAGGGAATGGAGAACAGGTGGGACTGAGAAAATGATCAAAAGTTACAATTGGGCCTGGAGAGATAGCACAGCGGCGTTTGCCTTGCAAGCAGCCGATCCAGGACCAAAGGTGGTTGGTTCGAATCCCGGTGTCCCATATGGTCCCCCGTGCCTGCTAGGAGCTATTTCTGAGCAGACAGCCAGGAGTGACCCCTGAGCACCGCCAGGTGTGGCCCAAAAACCAAAAAAAAAAAAGTTAGAATTACAGCATTAAAATTTGATTAACTAGTACAGTATTTTATACTTTATTTTTAAATATAATTTTCTTTTGGGAGGCCATACTAGCTGGTCTTTAGAGACTTCTCCTTGCTCAATGTACAGGAATCACTCCTGTAAAGCTCAAGGGACAATATAGGTACCAGTGATGAAATCAGGTTAGCTGTATGTGAGACAAGTGTGCTACCCACTGACTATCTCCTTGGCCTCCCATAATTGTATTCCAAATATGTTAAGAGAATAGATCTTTAGAAAATGTTATTATAAAATGTGATATAACACAGTGTGATATAACAGAGTGATGTCCCAAGCTTTTCATAATGCTGTTATTTTATTGTCTCAGCATTGGATTCTAACACTAAACCCACCACCAGTATGACCTTTTCTCCATCAGTGCCTTCGGTTTCCCACCCACCACTCCAGCCTGTCTTCTTGTAGGCACAAATAAATTTAATGCATATTGTTTGATAAAACACAAAGAAAAATAGAATTATTAAAACTTAAATCAATAAGAATCAAGTTGTGATAACTCTTATCACTGTATAACACTATATAACTGATATCTCTTGTTGTGAGTCCAGTCATTATCTAAGGATTTACTAAGCTGTGGTTGATGTTAGTTGAGTCTTCTGTGTTATTTTTTAGGCTCACTGGGCTTGATGATCTTATCTGCAACTCTCCTATCAGAATAGCTGTGATCCTACTATGCTAACACTACTGTGAAATTTGGAGGTATTGCTTGATTACCAAGTGGCTTTGCAATTCAGCAGGATCTTCCTCTCAGAGGGTTTGGTTGTGGGCTGCTGGGCCTTCAGGTAGAAAGGGGAAATCTACCATCTACCTTTGAAAAGCTCCAGAGTTTTCAGCATGAACCTGACTGACTGAGAAGAGTTAGTAGTTACCATTTTCTTTTTCAAGAAAATAGATTTTAAGTTATCTCACTAAAGACAAAAAAGGTTCTCTTATTTGATTGTGATAATCATTTCCCCACATATACCCTTATACATATATACACATATATCAAGTATATCAAATCATCATATTCTAAACTTTAAATATATACAATTTTATTTTATTTATTTTTATTTTTTTTAATTTTAATTATGACAACAAAGATGCAAAGAAAGAGGACAGGTAAAGTTACAGTGGAAGCTCAATCACCCATAAACAGAATTCTCGGTAGTCCCATCGATGATATCCCAGCCTTGAACTTTCAGCCAAAGAACATTAAGAAAAGCAAAACTGAACCCATGTACAATATAATTACTTTGTCCCTCAAATCCCCAGTTGTAGTACATACTATTTCTTAGCAGCACACAATATAATCTAAAGACATTAGACTTATGTAACTCTTTAAACATTGAGGGCAAAGTACATTTTTCTAGTTCCATGCACATGCTTACTAGTTTAAGTTAACCTCAAAAGTTTTAGTGGGTTGTTTTTCTTAAGGATTGGAGTCAAGGGAACATAGTAAAAAACGGTATTAAAGTGGCATTTGTTTGCATAGGCCCACCAAAACATAAGGGACATGGAAAGACAAATTATAGTCTAAATACAAGGAGACCCTACCCCTGAAGTTTCCTGGCACAGGACTGACTCTAGGCTCCAGGCAAACTAGTTTGTCCAATTCAAGTCATCATCTGTAGTGGCAATACACCTCCATTCCTCACATAGTCTCTGTTGTTGGTATCATGCTTCTGTATTAAAGATCCTGGAGTCTGCATATCCCATATTGCAGTCAGGATGGTGCAGAGCATCCTCTCGTTTCACCTCACACTTAAGGGGAAATAGAGAGAACCATGTCCTGTAGAGCAGGTCATTGTTGTTGTCAAGTCTTCTCAGTGTAAACGGAAGTCTCTTTTTAGGAGGTCGATGTCAGACCCTTGGTAGTGTCTTTTCTGGTAGAGGACTGCTTCCAGCTGTTGCTATATAAGACCTTGGATGTTTCGTAGATATCTTGCCTGGTTCCGGCGTGAATGGAGGATGCCCATTCTTCTGAGGCCTGTGCCAGGTCATTATATCAATGTTCAGGGTGTAAGGTACATTGTACTGAGATTTATTAGATAAGAACTTATCTGTATGTATGGTGTTTTCCCATTTTAATGTGTCTATGCAAACAAGGATCAATGCCTTGAAGCGTTATTGGTGCATCTGGAGGCAATAGGAACAAGACCAGCAATTTCCATGACATAGTTCAATCATAGGCATCAAACTGAGGGACAGTTCCAACAACAATCCTTACTGAACAGCTTACAAAGAAAAGACAAGATGAAAAGTGGATAGAAACATTTATTTTTTAATCATACCTCATACAAATAAAATAGAAAATGAAAAATCAAATCATTAAATCACTGATGTCTGATATTTTCTAACATTTTGCTATAGTTTTAATCTACCATTATAATTTTAAAAAGTACTATTAACTTCATGGGTTGGTCCACAAAAGAACATTTTAAAATTAGTTTTGAAGGCAAGTTGGATTTTACTGAGAGATAAATGTATGTCAGATAAATGTACTTTATCCAGAATTTTGAAAGAAAAAGTTCTTTGAGGAATAATTGCCATTATGTCAACTGATATAAAAAAGAAATGCCTTCATCGCTAGATCAGATACACTACAGAACTAATCCGAAATTCTATCAGTGAGAGATCTGGTCAAAATGACCTTTCACGGATTTTCTGATTTAATGGTCTTTAAATTTTCATCTGAAAATATGCTTGCAACTAGACAGTTAATACCAAATAGGAAGCTAATGTTTTCTGAATTCACTTTTAAAATGTATCTATTGAAGACTATTGTATGGTTGTCTCATGGTGAGAGGAATAATCAAACTGATATGACCTTTATCTCATATGTAAACATATTACAAATTGTTTTCAGTACATGATTTTTAAACTCTGACTATATAAATTTTTGTATACTGATTATAATACAATATGGCAAATTACATACTTTTCTTCCAGTTAGTTATTCTTCAAGTATTTTATATGAAATTATAGAAAATTCATTCTTAACAGTTTGTGGTTGTTAGTCTAACAACTTCACACTTCTCCTCTGTAAAAATTGGTTATTTAAATATCATTGTGAATTTAGAAATTGCATGTTTACTGCCTGTGCTCAGACATTTCTGCATCTATCTGAAGAAATAGTATGGCAATCCAATGGTCAGTGATGCTCATTTTAGAATAGAGGAAATAATTAAATGTATAGTTTTATGATTTCATATGTTAAACAAACTTTTCCCCCAAAAGTGTGTCTATGGAGTGAATGCCACCTAGAGCTGAAGCCTTAGTGTAGGGGAGGAGAGCATCTAACAATTCTGTTTATCTTAAGCTGCATCCTTCATAGGTGGTGACAGCCTACCTTGCTGATGTGCCCTGAGGATTTTTTTCCCAGCCCGCTAACAGATGAGTGACTAAAGAAAATGTGGTACATATACACAATGGAAAACTATACAGCTGTCAGGAAAAATGAAGTCATGACATTTTACTCTACATGGATGGGCATGGAAACTATTATGCTGAGTGAAATAAGTCAGAGAGAAAGAGATAGACACAGAGTAGTTTCACTCATCGATGGGTTTTAAGAAAAATAAAAGATATTATTGTAATAATACACAGAGTCAATAGAGATGAGGGCTGGAAGGTCCGGCCCTTAATATGAAGCTTACCACAAGTAGTGAGTTCAGTTAGAAAAATAACTACACTGACAACTACCATGACAATGGTAGTGAGTGAGAGAAATACAATGCCTGTCTTGAATACAGGCAAGGGGTGGCGGAAGGAGATAGAGGGCATTAGTGATGGGAACGTTGCACTGGCTAAAAGGGGGTATTTTTTTCTTTATAACTAAAATCCAACAAAAACATGCTTGTAATGGTGCTTAAATAAGGGCATTTAAAAAAATTAAAAAACAAACAGAAAAAAATGTGCATCTTATCGTCAGATGTGTCATAAAGAGCAAAAAATATGGTAGTTGCTGCACATTAAAAATGGTAGACAGTTCATAAAAATAACTCACATTTATTTTATGTGATTTATAGTTTTATAGTTTTATTTTCATGGTTACATTTGATCATTTTCATTGTATCCATAATAAATGCTAATGACAAATTATTTTATTAATATCATGTTCTTACATAATCAGGAATAGTCCCACATATACAAAAATGTCCTGAACTGGAGAGATAGTATAGAGATTAAGGCTGCTGCCTGTCTGTGGCCTAGTCTGTTTGACCTCAGATACTGTTTAACAGTATCTGATCCCTGATCACGGCTGGAGATGATTTCTGGACACAGAACCATGAGTATTGACCAAAAGCAAACTAATATTAATGCTAAGACATACCTTAAAATATTTTTATGACATCAGCATTTTACTATTTTGAAAAGACAAGAGACATATAATCTGGCCCATATGTCTATATCTAGTTGCTTGGAAATGCTGAGTGTAAAATTGTATGTGGAATCCCATATAGCACGCCTTTATAAGTATATGAAGCAATAGAATAAACACAAGGTTTATAGTGAAAAGTGGATGAAAATATATCACTCGTACTAAATATTTCTGACATCTAAATAAATATTGATATTTGAACTGAGAGAACAAAGATGATGGGTATATGAAAGACATATGAAACAAAGAATCTAGGAATCAATTTAAGAAAAGAAATAGAAGATAAAGAGCTGGAGTGATAGCACAGTGGGATGGTGTTCGCCTTGTATACTGCCGACCCAGAAAGGACCTGGGTTTGATTCCTGGCATCCCATATGGTTCTCTGAGCCTGCCAGGAATGATTTTTAAGCCCAGAGCCAGGAGTAACCCCTTAGTGCTGCTGGGTGTGGCCCAAAAAACAAAAAACAAAAAAACAGAAAAAAGAAATAGGATATTTATACTATGACAACTTTAAATCACTTAAGAAAATGATAGGAGATATAAGGAAATGGAAAATATTGCATGCTCATAGACTAGAAGAATCAATATTGTTAAAAATGTTTATTTTGCCTAAGCTATTATTTAGATCTAAAGTAATGCCCATGCAAATTCAGATAGCATTCTTAAAAGGTCTAGAAAAGTCAATAATAATTTGTATGTAATCATAAGAGACCATATTGAAAAATAGAAAATATGGGGCCGGGCGGTGGCACTAAAGGTAAGGTGTCTGCCTTGCCAGCACTAGCCTAGGACGGACCGCGGTTCGATCCCCCGGTGTCCCATATGGTCCCCCAAGCCAGGAGCGACTTCTGAGCGCATAGCCAGGAGTAACCCCTGAGCGTCAAATGGGTGTGGCCCAAAAAAACCAAAAAAAAAAAAAAGAAAAATAGAAAATATAAAGGTTTTTTATTACCTAATTTTTTATAAATCTATAGCAATTGAAGCTAACTTGTACTAGAATAAAGATAGGTTTTCTGATCAATGTATTGGAATTGAATAATCAATGTTAAAGGCCCATATATCATGGCAGGTAATTTTTGATAAAGAGGTTGAGAACATGAAATGGAGTAAAGATAGCCTTTTCAACAAATGATAATGGAAAAGTTAGATAAATAGATGTAAAACATTAAAACTTGATCCATATCTCACACCTGATGAAAAGTCGATTCAAAGTGGATCAAAAACCTAAATACCTTCCAAGAAACTATAAAGTACATTGTGGAAAACATAAGTAGAATGTTCCAAGATTTGGACCACAAAGGCATCTTCAATGATTACTACTGGTAATGGCAAGAAAATAAAAATACTAATCCAAATTAATAATAATTTGACTATAGCAAATTAAAAATCTGCATGATTAAAAAAAACAAAAATCAACAAAAATAAATTAAAATATAAACAGATACTTTTCAGAGAACAACAAGCAAATCACCACAGCATTTAAAAAGTGCTCAACTTCACTTTTCATTAGAAAAATCTAAATCAAGTTAACAGTGTAATAGCATCTTACATCAGTGAGAATATCACATATCAAAAATAGTAGGAACAATTTGTGCTGACAGAGTTTTGGTTAAAAATGAACTCTCATCCACTGCTGGTGGGCATGTTGTCTGGTTCAAACCCTATGAAAAATGGTGTGGAAAGTCCTCAGTAAATTTAGAATTGAGCTGCCATATGAACCAGCAATTTTTTAACCAGGACTTAAAAAATCATTCTAAAGGACATGTGCACACTATTATTCATTGCTACCATGAGTATAGTAAAGTTATAGAATCAATCTAACTGTTCAAAAACAGTTTGTGAAGATGTGGTACGTATACACAGTGGATTACTATGCAATTTCAAGGAACAATGAAATCATGCAATTTCTTGCAAGGTAGTTGGAAATGGAAGATAGGTTGAGCCAAATAAGCCAGAAAAAGAACAGACACAGTATGAATCCAGTTATTTGTAGTAGATAAAATAGATGTATTATGAAACATAATGTAGTAAGGAAGATCCTAGATTTCCCTTGACTTCAGAGCCTATAAACAGAAATAAAATAATTTAATTTAAATAGGATAGGAAAGAAAAATATAAGAAAGGGAAGTAATGAAGAGATAGTGGTCTGGGCATCAGTTATACTGAGGAACTGGAAGATGGTATAGCTATATGTTTAAGTACAGACTCAACAACACTGAAAATGAAATATGAGCTGAAACTTCAGAATTTTAATGTACCAACCAATGTGGCAGGTGGGTGGTTGATTTGTGTGTGAAGTAATAGAATATGGGAGTAATGGGTAAAATGATTTCACCTTTGTAGTGGGGTTGAGGTTGAAATATTAAGTGCCTAAAATTCAATTATAAATAACTCTTTAAATAACTTATTTTTAATAAATTAAAAAATAAACTTTGTAAAAATTAACATTTAAGGGACCAAAGCAATAGTGCAGTGGTAGGGCATTTGCCTTACACACTGCTGACCCAGGACAGACCTGGGTTTGATCCCTGGCGTCCCATATGGTCCCCCAAGCCAGGAATGATTTCTGAGCTCATAGCCAAGAGTAACCCCTGAGTGTCACTGAATGTGGCCTAAAGACCAAAAAAAAAACAAAAACAAAAACAAAACATTTAAATTGATAAATTAAAGGGAATTTAAAAGTTAAAAATCTTGAATAAGATTATTTCACAAGTTCTGGATACCTAATGTATAATAATGAACTGTAGTTAACAACATAGTTTTATATACTGAACATTTGCTAAATGGGATCTTAAATATTTTAACAACAGAAGGAGAAAAATGACATCTATATAAGGTGCTAAAATGGTAATAACATAATTGTGTTAATTATACTAAAGTATAGGAAATCACCAATTTGTATACTTTCAATATTCAAACAGTAATTATCAATTATGCCACAACAAAATTTAGCAAGTAGAACTTCCTCAGTAGAGAAAATTACTAAACTATAATAATTATTTTGAAAGAAATTATAATTGAAAAAAATTGTTCTTGAAAAGAATTAATAATCTTCTTAAAAGCATTATTACAGCTATGATGATTTTAAGTCATGCTAAGGAAGACATAATAAGAGAAAAATTATATTTTGAACTTGTATTTAAAGGATGCAGGCAAATCATACATCTGAAAAACAAAAATATATTTAAATATAGCGGAAATATCTCAAAATTTTTAAGTAAATTAAAATATTTTTAATTGCAAAAAAGGGTGTCTGTTGCAGATTTAAATATATTATTGGTTTCCGAATGTTAAGAGATGTTCAATAAAATTGGGTTAGTAAAATATCATCTAACAACATTCTGATCATGAAATGCAGCAAAATTAGGGTCTTGTCAACTTGTGTTGTGAAAAAAAAGTCAGAAATAGAATGAAAGGGCCTGAGCAATGGAGCAGTAGTAAGGTATTTGCCTTGCACACATCTGACCTAGGACAGACCATGGTTTGATCCCCTGGTGTCCCATATGGTCCCCCAAGCCAGGAGCAATTTCTGAGCACATACCCAGGAGTAACCCATGGGTGTCACAGGGTGTGGCTCAAAAACAAAGCAAAACAAAAGAAAGAAAAACAAAGAAATAGAATGAAACAGTAAATTACATTATCCTGCTTTTTATTGAAGTAAACTCAACAATTTATTTCATTATTTTAACACTTCATTTTAATTATCTTTGCACATATAAGTTGTCATTTTCTTGCTCACTCTTCTTACATATTTTGAAGCGAAAACTGATTAAATACATTTTTTAAAATTTTTTTGGCCAAACCGGTGACACTCAGGCCAATAAGCTAGCCTTCAATTAAATACCATCATACTGGTTTAGTTCCCCTTTTTGTTTTTGTTTTGGGACTACATCTGGATTTGGTGCTCAGGGTTTTACTCCTGGTTGTGCTTTCAAGAATCAGTCAGTACTGGCAGTGCATGGGGGACCTTATGAAGTCCTGGGATTTGAATCTGGGTTGGCTGCATGCAAGGTAAATGCCCTACAGGCTGTACTATTTTTCCATACCTGAAATCCTTTTTTAACTAATAAAATGCAGCACGACTGAGCAGTCTTTTTGGGGGGAGGCCACATCCAGCGGTGCTCATGGGTTACTCATGGCTATCTGCTCAGAAATAGCCCCTGGCAGGCACGGGGGACCATATGGGACGCCAGGATTTGAACCAATGACCTTCTGCAAGAAAGGCCTTACCTCCATGCTATCTCTCCAGCCCCCTGATCAGTCTTTAAGAACTTAGCTGTTATGCTTTATAATTGCATTTTGAAAGATACTGCTCTCAAGTAGGAAGTCTAACTATCTTTTGAACACTACATCATGAGGGATGTCAACCTGACCATATGTTAAGTTCATATGACTGGGAAATGCAGTACCCAGTCAATAGTAAAATAAAAGATTTCAGTCACCTGCGTGGCACTGCTTAATTTGATATGATACAAAGGTGTGCTGAGGAATTCCTTTAAATTCTTGCCAAATTCTTGCCCTATCAAATCATGAACAAATAAAATTATGACTGTTTAAAAGAATTTTAGGATAGTTATGCAGAAATAGTGTATAACTAAAATAGAACCATATAAATCCTGGGAAATATAAATGACCCTAGCAATCTGACAGTTTTCCAGAGAATGTCATAAAAAACTTTAAAAGAAACCCCATTAAATTGCCCTTAGAATAATAGTGTACTCAATATACCAGGTAGTTTCTCAATAAATAAGTGAGTAATATGGCACATTCATTTTGGGTTACATCAATGCTATCAGAGACAGGAAGAGTAATATTAAATATATGCATTGCTTTTAATTGAAGATTGAGGGGGGAAATGCATAATGTTTAAATACTTGGACACCCATGTTTTCCAAGTGATGAATAAAAGTATACATATACAGGATATATACAGGATATAAAGATTATTTTGAAGGAAAATTACTGGACTCCTGATTAAAGTTTAGTTTGTATATTCAGATTGATGAAACTTCTAGTTTTGTTAAAAAAAAAAAGTCCAAACTGGTTCCAATTGACATCTTTGATACAATTTCTTGTTTGTTTTTCATTTTGTTTTATTTTTGGTTTTTGGGCCACAACTGGTGACACTCAGAGTTACTCTTGGCTATGCATTCACAAATTGATCCTGGCTTGGGGGACCATATGGGATGCCGGGGATTGAACTGAGGTTCGTCCTGGGTCAGAAGCATGCAAGGCAAATGCTCTACCACTGTGCTATTACTCCGGCCCCAACAATTTCTATCCTCTTTAAATTATGGAGGTATGTTCTGAGGCTCAGCATGTGTTCTATCTTGGAGACTATTCCATGGGCATTGGGAAAAATGTGTATTAAGTTTTGGGGGGATGGAGAGCTCTATGTATATCTACCATAATGGATAATGGATATATCTACCATAGTCAATATAGCTACAATAGTTGGATGTGGAGGCAGGTTTAAAATATTTTATTGCAGAAGGCTTGCCTTGTTTGAACTTCATATGAGTCCTAATGAAGGTAGTATACAGAGTCATAGGGCCCTGTCTAAGTGGCACAAAAGAAAGAGACAAAGCAGTTTAAAGTTTTCTCCAGTCAAACACTCAAAGATGAATACAGAAGTTATATTTTATTAAATCTCTGATATTTTAACAATAACTGAAATTTTCCATTTAATTTGCTTGAATTTGTTTAATTTAAAATTATTGCAATCCACAGAAGGCTGATTGTGAGACACTGACAGTAGAAATAAAGGATCCTCTTAAAAATCCATTATTAAATATTCAGAAAAAACGGAATGAATACTCAATCATTTCAATAATGTTTGAACTTTGAAGACTTATTAAGGCCACGAACTATAACTTAAGTATGTGCCAAGATACATGTTCCTTTGATTTGTGTTTTGGATATCAGCAGATGTTTTTGCCTGCTTAGGTGAGTAAACCACATTTAAGAAACTCTGATCACAAGGAAATCATGTAGTCACATTTGAAAATACCCAGGAGCATGAACTTTGTCACACTGGAGACATTTTGAACTTTTGCCTATACTCTGCTCTGTGAAGTATCTGTGAACCACCCCACACAGAATAGTTCTGAAGGGCAGGACAGCAGAAAACATCTCCTGAAGGCCTGTCAGCAGAGTTAGACTGACTCAGAACAAGAAGGGCGGAGCCCTATGCCCTATGCTTTGGCATATGGGAGACAGTTTGAACTTTTGCTTCTGCTCTGCTCTGTGAGGCACCTGAGAACCACCCCACCCAGAACAGGTCCTGAGGGCATGACAGCAGAAAACATTTCCTGAGGTACCTTATGAAGCTTACCACAAAGAATGGTGAGTGCAGTTAGAGAAATAACTACACTGACAACTATCCTGACAATGTCAATGAGTGAGAGTAGTAGAATGCAGGAAACAAAGAATGGTCAGTGCAGTTAAAAGAAATTACTACACTAACAACTATCATGATAATGGTAGTGAGTGAGAGAAATAGAATGCTTGTCTGGAATATAGGCAGGAGGTGGAGATGGTGTGAGTGGGAAGGTTACACTGGTGAAAGGAGGTATTCTTTTTTATAATTGAAACCCAACTACAAATATGGTTGTAATCATTGTGCTTAAGTAAGGATATTATTTAAAAATTAATATACCCAGAGAACTAAAATTGTGTTGATAGGATTTATTGCTGACCAAGGCTTTAAGATCATGGCAAACTTGCCTCTTATTTGACCAATTGATGCTGACTTGTCCTTTATGAGGGATGTCACCTGTTCTCCAAGTAAACACTAATATTTTTTTAATTTTCTTTATTTATTTTTTATTTTTAACTGAAACTCAATTACCAACATGTTTAAAATCACAATGATTAAACAAAGACACTATTATAAGAAAAGAAATTAAAAATACATCTTCAGTCCATTTTCTTTTTTCTCTTCTTTTTCTTCTTCCCCTTTCTCCTTTCTTTTATTCTTCTTCCTCTTTCTCCTCTTTTTTTCCTCAGCCTCTTCTACTTCTTCCTATTTTTCTTCCTCCTCTTCTTCATTTTCTTATTCCTCTTCTTCTTCCTCCTTCTTTCTCTTTTCTTGTCTTCTCTTCTTTTCCTTCTTCCTCTTTCTCCTCCTCTTCCTCTTTTTTCTTCCTCCTTCCTCCTGTTCTTCTTTCTCTTCCTTCTCCTCCTCTTTTTCCTCTTCCTTTTTTTCTGTCCCTATGAAACCCTCAAATAAGTATCATCTGGGTTAGAGAGTATTCTTTAGATAATGGTTGAATTAATACTTGCTTGTGCTATAGATATTATATTGATATCCTACTACTTATCTTTAATGATAATTTTTGGTAACATAGACTAGCAGAAGCCTTTTTGTATGGGCATCTCAGTTCAAATTAAAATAATGTTTACTATTTAAATAGTGACTGTGAGTTCACCCAATTAGCAGAGTATCCCAAAGTTTATCTTTCCTTTAAGTATTATCCATCTTCTAAAATTTCTTGAAAGTTGTTTTATATGTTGGGTTAGAGAAATAATACATTTGTATTGTGCTAAAAATGTGGTTATGTCATGTTAACATTATAGTCCTAGTGCTGCAAACTTTTTTCCAGTGATAAATAAGTAATGTCTTTAACTGGATGACAGAGTTAGGAACATGCCTTCTGTACTACATTTAAGTCTCCACATTTTCTAGTACTTTTTAATAGTGAACTATGTGATTATTTCTAGCAAAGAAAAATAAAATAATTGTACATATTCTAAACATAAGATTTAAATACCCATTTGTGTTTTTTCAATTTTCATTCTGCTGCCAGCATAACATTGAAGTTCTTGCATTATCTAAAATTCATCCACAGAATTGCATTAAATCTGAACAATGCTTTGGGGAGTACTGCCATCTTAATGATATTAATACTCCTGATCTATGAACAGGGTCAGTATGCCCGTTTCCTTGTGTCCTCTTTTATTTCTTGAAGCAGTGTTTTTAGTTTTCATTGTATAGGTCCTTTACATATTTAGTTGACTCCAAGGGATTTAAGTTTGTGAAGCATTAATATGAATGGGATTGTTTTTTTAACTCCCTATTCCTTCTCTGCATTATTTGTGTATAAGAAAGCCAGTGATTTTTGCTTGTTAATTTTGTCACCTGCCAATTTGCTATACAAATCTATTGCTTATAGGAGCTTTTGGTAGAGTCTTTAGGGTTTTTAAATATAGAATCATGTCATCTGCAAAAATGAGATATTGATATTTTCTTTTCCTATCTGGATGTACTTGATATATTTTTCTTACCTAATTGCTATGGCAAATATATCCAATACTATGTTAAATAGGAGTGATGAGAGGGGTAAACTTTTTCTTGTACCAGATTTCAGAGAAAAGGTTTTTAGTTTGTCCCCATTGAGTATAACATTTGTCATGGGCTTGTGGTAAATGGCCTTGACAATAGTGACAAAAATTCCTTTCTCATCTTGTTGAGAGTTTTTATTATGAATGCGTGTTGAACCTTATCAAATGCTTTCTCTGTATCTATTGATATGATCATATAGTTTCTAGTTTTACTTTTTTAATATGGTATATTATGTTGATTAATTTACATATGTTAAACCATCCTTGCATCTCTGGAATGAAACCTATTTGTTCATGGTGTATAACATTCTTGATGAGGCCTTGGATCCTGTTTGCCAGGATTTTGTTGAGGAATTTTGCATCTCTGTTTATCAGGGATATTGATCTCTAGTTTTCTTTTTTGCAGCATCTCTGTCTGGTTTTGGATCAGAGTGATGTTCGATATCTAAAATTTATTTGAGAGTGTTTCTGTTTCTTTAATTTCCTGAAAGAGCCTGAAAAGTTTCTGTTGAAAGGATTGAAAGAATTCATTAGTAAATCCATCTGGGCCTGAGCTTTTGTTTTTGGGAAGATTTTTGATTACCATTTTAATTTCCTCAATAGTAAAGCATCTGCTTAGATATGCTAGATTATTCTGGTTCAATTGTGGAATATTATATGAGTTCAAGAATTTATTTTTTCAAATTTCTCTGGGTTGTGGCATAGAATTTCATAAAGTAGTTTCTGATTACCCTTTGAATCTTTGTAGTATCTGTCATGTTCTCTCATTTTAACGTCTAATTCAGTTTATTAAGTGTCTCTATCTCCTGTTCTTTGTTAGTTATTTTTTTTTAGTGTTTGTTGATTTAGTTTATTTTTTGAAAGAACCAACTTTTGCTTTCATTGATCTTTAGAATTGTTCTTTGGATTTCCACTTCAGTAATTTCTGCTCTAAGCTTTGTCATTACCTTATACCTACCTAATTTGGTTTATTTTATTGATCATTTACTAGTTTTATAAACCATATCATTAAGTTATTTCTATTCCACTGAGTAGAATTGAGTATTAAGAGAATGACCCTCAGAATGACAAACAATTACTCTCTGATAAAGGGTCAAAAAATGTAAAATGACTTGGGACATTGGTGATGGGAATTTTGCACTGGTGATGGGGGGTGTTCTTTACATGACTGAAACCCAAACACAATCATGTATGTAATCAAGGTGTTTAAATAAAATAAAAATAATAAAATAAAATTTAATTCTAAAAAAAATGTAAAATGGAGCAAGGAAAGCCTCTTCAACAAGTAAGTGGTTTTGGGATAACTTGTCAGACACATGCAAAAAAGTTAACTCAGACCTCCATCTAACACCATGCACAACAATCATATCCAATAGATTAAATATCCTGATATCAGATCCGGAACCATAGGTATAGAGAAGAACACTAAGATTAAAGACATTTTCAAGGAGGAAATACCATTCTCCAAACAAGTAGAAACAGAGATAATCATATAATACTACATTAAATTAAGAAGCTTCTGCACCTCAAAGAAAATAATGACTAGGATAAAAAGGCCACCACAGAGTGGGAAAAACTACCGTATTTTCTGGCATATAAAACGACTGGGCATAAAAGATGACTCCCTACTTTTCTTGTTAAAATATAAGGTTTGAGCTATATTCACCATATAAAACTTCCTCTCTTTTAAAGCACAACAAATGGAAATTAAAAAAACGTAAGAGAAAAAGAGAAGAACCCTCAGAGGTTAACAGTGTATCTTTAATAAAGCTAGACTTGGAATGCCAAAGGTCATTTTACATTTGTCATTTGTAGTGAGTGACTGTGATTTTTTTAAATATAATTTTTATTTTGATCATAGTGGCTTACATATTGTTGACAATAATATTTTAGGTACATATTTACATAAAATCAGGGGGGGATTCCCATCACCGATTTGTCCTCCCTACACCTCCGTTTTCATCCTACCTCCCATATCCTCCTCCCTCACCCCCAGGGCTGCTAGAATATGTGGTCCCCTCTGTACCTAGCTTACTACTTAGTAGTCTTGCACCTGTTTGGTCTTGGTGCCTCCCTTATTTCCCCCTCTAACTGGGAGGCAGGACTAGCTAGTTCAAGTTACGTGGTTTTGTTTGAAGAAGAGAAAAGTAATAAACTGGGGTAAAAGTCTAATACGCCGAAAATGGGCGGAATCCTTCTAGAGGCTCTCATCACTTGTTTGAGAGACGAAGGAGAAAAAGAAGGTGAAACACCCCAACAGTACAAAAAGAAGTGTCAGGCCCCGGAGAGATAGCACAGCGGCGTTTGCCTTGCAAGCAGCCGATCCAGGACCAAAGGTGGTTGGTTCGAATCCCAGTGTCCCATATGGTACTCCGTGCCTGCCAGGAGCTATTTCTGAGCAGACAGCCAGGAGTAACCCCTGAGCAACGCCGGGTGTGGCCCAAAAACAAAAACAAAAACAAAAAAGCAACAAAAAAAGAAGTGTCAAATATCCAGTGAAAACTCCAACAATAATGATAAGCACCACAAAAAACAACAACAACAACAAAAAAAAAAACATGTTCTTGAGATAAGAAACATGGCAGAGCACATAAAGAAAGAAAAGAAGAGAAAAAAAAATAAGTATAAATGGGGACAACAACTTCAATAACCATACCAAAACAAAGAAATCGACAAAAAGTAGATAGGTAAATAAAATAAAAATAATAATAATAATAATAAATGAAGATAAAAATATAATATATAAAAATAAAAAATGTTTTGTGCTTTTTGCTTTTTTTTTTTTCCCCTCCTGTACTGGCACAGTAAATATTGGGGTCATTCGAAAAGGAATTCACTTGGCCTAAGAGATATGGGGTTTCTCCACCCTTGGAGTATATTGTCATGGGATTAATTATAGACTCCGTTCAGGTTCATTTACTCTCCCAGTGGTGCTTTCGTGGTGTTTGAAAGACTTCTGCTCCGTCCTAGGTGATAAAATCAGACCTCTGTATCTAGAGATCTCAGTATCTGCAAAGGTCCAGGAGTGGGACTTATGATGAAGTCTTTCTTTGTGGTTCTAGAAGTTCTGTTCCCTTAGTGTCATTTTAATCCATCTTCTGTGGTTGGTGGTCTTGGTCTTTGCACTGATCCTAGGATGGCACCTAGGATAGCGTCTTTCTTTGTGTTTCCAGAAGCCCCATTCCATTGCAATTGTCTCTGTCAGACTTTTGGAACTGGGGATCATGGTTATTGTGCAGGTTGTAGTTCAAACCCTAGACTAGGGATTTATTTTATTGGTCCCAAGATATATACAGTGACTGTGATTTTTTAATTGTGATCTACATTGAGAGCAGGAAGAGTTGCTCCTCCAAGAGCAACTGACTGGGGTGCAGTGATTAATAGGACAGCTAGAGGGAGACAGAGCACCTCCTCTGTGTCTCATAAAAGCTGAACAGAGAACTGAGCAGTGGAAAGTAGCGATGACACCCGGCACCTGGATGAGATGCTACACTTGGTAATTTAGCTCCTCTGTGCCCTGAAAGACAAATAAGGACAAGCAGAGGATTGATGCCTGGCAGCTGGATGGAATGTGGCAGTAAAGGTGGGAGGCACAGATCACTCGTCTCTGAAGCTGGAGTAAGTTTCAGCATGGTGTATACCTATGTATAAGACGATCCCAACTTTTAAGAAGTGCTCGCTTCGGCAGCACATATACTAAAATTGGAACGATACAGAGAAGATTAGCATGGCCCCTGCGCAAGGATGACACGCAAATTCGTGAAGCGTTCCATATTTAAAAAAAAAAAAAAAGAAAGAAATTTTTCATGGGTTAAAAGTCATCTTATATGCCAGAAAGTACAGTATTCACCTAATACCCATTAGATAAGGGAGATCTTAATAAGAGAAAAACCATCTAATCCCATTAAAAATGAGAAGAAATGAACAGTCACTTCCTCAAAGAAGAAATACAAATGGCAAAAGGGCATATGATAAAATGCTCTACATCACTAATCACCATGGAGATGCAAATTAAACAATAATGGGTTTCATCTCACACCACAGAAACTGGCACATACCAAAAAGAACATGAAAATCAGTACTGGCGGAAATGTGGAAAGAAAGGATCTCTCATTTACTGCTTGTGGTATTGCTGTCTAGTTCACTCTTTCTAGAAAATAATATGGAGATTCCTTAAAAACTAAAAATTGAGCTTCCATATGATACAGCAATACTACTCCTAGGGTTATAGATACCCTCGGAACATGAAAACAGTATACAAAAATGCCATCTGCGTGCCTATATTTATTTTAATGCTACTTAAAATAGCCAGATCTGGACACAACCCAGATGTCCAACAACAGAAAATTGGCTAAAGAAAGAAACTGGCTTCTTTCTGTGGGAGGCAGCCCAGAAGATACCAATGAACATAATCTCTCCAGGACCCAAACCCAAGAAGCCCATGGCCGTCATCATCTTTTAACCCCTGAACCCCACTTCTGCACATAGTAAAAAGTACACTACAAACTTCACAATGGGGAAATTTTACAGTACAAACCCATGTATAGAGACTCAAGATGGCTTCTCTGTTGATACAAAAAGTACCAAACAGTTAGGTATCCTTTCAAATACAATGTTTAGAGAAGAATTATGGAAGATGTTCATGGAGCTCAACAAAAGCATCAATAGTTTTGAATAGAGCATGAATAAGAGTCAAGAGGATTTGACAATTGAATTTAGAAAATTTCACACCGAAATAACAGGTCTGAAAAACTCGGCTTATGAATTGAAAACCTCAATGGAAAGCCTCTCCACTGGAGTAACAACAGCTGCAAACGGGATCTGTGAGCCAGAGGATGAGATGCAGAACAACTCCATACAGCAGAAGAGATTGGAAGAGAACCTTAAAGAAAATGATCAGACATTGTCTAGACTACTCAAATAATGTGAACCGACGAAAATAGAAGTCTTTGGTAAACTCAACAGAAACAACATAAGAATCAAGGAAGTCCCAGAAATCCAGAACAAGAATAATAAGAGGAGTTAGAATAAGAGTGAGAACAGGAAGAGGAGGAAGAAATTTTAATAAGAATAAGGCAAAGAAGAAGAGTATGAAAAATAAGACAAAGAAGAGTAAGAATAAGATGAAGAAGAATAAGAAGAATATTATGAAGAATAGTAAGAAGAAGAGGAGGAAGATGAAAAGGAAGAAGAAAAAGAAAAAAGGAGGAAGGAGAGTAAGAAGAGGGAAAAGAATAGTAAGAGAGGCAAGAAGAGAAAGAAGAAAAAGAAGAGAAGAAAAAAGAAGACAAGAGGAGGAGGCTAGGGATGTGGTTCAATTTGTAGAGTAGATGATCTATATATTTATATGACTAGATTTGATCCCAAATGACCTCATGTCCATGCTCTATTATTCTCACAAATTGTATGAATTCAATATATATGTATGTAAAAAATTTGTGATATACTTGTGCATACTCACATCTAATAAAGCAACTGTAAAAAATACAGGCAGGGGTGGGAAATGTGGGAGGGGCAGTGGTGGAATGCTGGACTGGTGAAAGGGGGTGTTCTGTTTATGACTGAAACTGAACTACAATCATGCTTGTAATCATGGTGCTTAAAGAAAGATGAAAAAAAGAAACTGGTACATATGCAAAATGGAATACTATGTAGCCATCAGGAAAAATGAAGTCATAGAATTTTTATATACATGGATGGATATAAAAACTATTATGCTGAGTGAAATAAGTCAGAGAAAGAAACAGAATAGTCTCACTCATTTGTGTGATGAGACAGAATAGTATCACGCATCTCTCACTCATCACTCATCTCACTCATTCATTTATTATGAAAAATAAGTTAATAATGTAATAATTCCCAGAGACAATAGTGATGAAAGCTGGAGGCACCAGCCCATGATGCCCATGATATGAAGCTTTCCACAGAGTAGTAAGTGTAGTTAGAGAAATAACTACACTAATAACTTATAATAATGGTGGTGAGAGAGATAGAATGCCTGTTTTGAAGACAGGCACGAGCTAGGGGAGGAGGGAGATGGTGGCATCGGTGGCAGAAAAGTAGCACTGCTGAAGGGTGTGTACTTTTTTATGACTGAACCTGACTTCAAACATGTTTGTAATCATTGAGCTTAAGTAAATATATTTTAAAATTTAAAATTAATAAAATGCATCACCCTATAGCCTAGATATTTCTATATTATTCTTTGAAGAAATTAAGCAGATGAAATATTGGACATACCTGGCAATGCTCCCAAATTACTACCTGCTTTACAATGTATCTGTAACAGCAATTCTTACCTTGATGAAAATATGCAAAGTGAATCTCATTTTCTAAATTTATTTAATATATTTTAAATATTTCAGTATTGGTATATTTCAGGATGTTCTAATTGGCTGAGTATAAAAACAATGAAAATTAACTTATTTATCCAATATAAACTAGTCATCCACTAGTAGAAAATATTAATGCAAGATGCTAAAGTTAGGAGGATTTAAAAAGAAAGCATAGTCTATAAATTCACTGATTTATGAACTAGTACGAAAAAATATATACTATCAACAAGAAACATTTAGTAACCAGCTACAACAATTTCTTAACACAAAACCAGTAATAAGGAATTTTTCAGTCCAAGACAGTATGAATTCAGCAGGGAGATAGATAATTGTAAATATTACAAAGTAGATTACATAATATAACTTGATAGAGCTTATAAAAAAGCAATTTATTATCTTGAATATCATCGATAGCTACTCATAGGAGATGACATGTGATTTGCATACCCTAAAGTGAGTTTAACATGCTGTAAAAATTAATCTGACAGTTTTATAGACATGGCATTGTTCACCAAAAATACCTGACTTTTCCCCCAATAAATTTCTGATTTCTATTATTTTATTTTGGATTAGGAATAGTCATGTGCTTATATTTAGTCAATGAAATGTGAGAGAAATGAGTGACTAATATCTTTTCTTATTTTGTTTTGTTTTGTTTTGGGGTCATACCTGGCAGCATTCAGGGATTACTCCTGGCTCTGCACTCATAAATCGCTTCTGGCTGGCTCAGGGGACCATATGGGATGCTGGAAATCGAACCAGGGTCTGTCATGTGTTGGTCACGTGCAAGGCAAATGCCTTACATCTGTTCTATCACTCTGGCCTGTGACTGTTATCTTTTGGACTAAAAACTGAAGAGTCAGTGTACTTTTTGCCAATAATTAAAAATTTTTAATATAATTTAATTTTATATCTGTGATGTGGTTTCCACCAGTCTTGGTATAGATGGGCCTGGTGAGACAAGCTCAGTAATAAGTAAATTTATATTGTATAATATATTACATGAGAAGTAATACTATTACTGAAGCATAACTTAATTCTGACTGATGCAATATATTCCTGGTTGAGAGAATAGCTAGTGCAAAAAGACCTAGAGATGTGATAGGTCATTGTGTATTTCTTTTTTTTTTTTTTTTTTTGGTTTTTGGGCCACACTTGGCGATGCTCAGGGGTTACTCCTGGCTGTCTGCTCAGAAATAGCTCCTGGCAGGCACGGGGGACCGTATGGGACACCGGGATTCGAACCAACCACCTTTGGTCCTGGATCGGCTGCTTGCAAGGCAAACGCCGCTGTGCTATCTCTCCGGGCCCCATTGTGTATTTCTAAAACAGTGAACTCAATGGGGCTTATATCCAAATATATTGATGAAAAATATCACATGATCTTACTTATTTCTGAAGTATAAAGAAGTAAAGTGAAGGAATAGACAATGCTCAATAAAAAAACACCTGGCATACTACCTACTAAATTCAGTCTCTCTAGTGGGGATAAGAAAGTGTCGAGAAGAAATAAAGAAAACTGGTAAGAGATACTGGCACACTGGTGGTGGGTTTGGTTCAGTGACATAGTATGCCTAAAGCATTAAATATTAATAGTATTGTAAATCATAATATATTTATATATATTAAAAGACAACTGTAAACATGTTGATGAGAATGGAGTTCAAATGATGGTGCTAGTTGGGAAAGTTGTTAACATTATGCTATTGCATTGATAAAGGTCTTTTATATTCTTGAAGAAAAATAGTAATGGCACAATGAAGATATGAATACAAATCCACCCTTATTCAGGTTCATCTGATCCAAAGATAAGGAGAATAACTCTAAAAAAGTCATTTGAAATGATCAATTGTCTTATCTTGAGATAATTATTGGCATGTTGATGAAGTCCCACTACACAATATTTACATCAGCTCTTGTTTGGAAAAATTTTCATATGCTGAAAAATAAAACTGAAAACATTTTTAAGATTTGCTTGATAGAGTAACATATCGACTGTCTGTGACATGAAGAAATGAAACTGTCACATCAATTGCCAAAGTTTTCAAGTTGCCAGCCAAAAATGAATTGATTCTCAGTGAATTTAGATTTGCAATTTCAGATAACTTTGTCATCTTATTGAATGGAAAAATTTTTTTTTTTTTAAAGAGTCACTTTTTCCATTCACAAAAAACCTGTCACTGGAGACTTTGAAAGGAACTGATAAAATGGAAATTTATTTTTGAAATGCCCTCATTTGTTATTACTTTTTATTTCTAAATTAATTTTTGTTTTTTCCTTTATTTGAGGTATCAGTTCATCAGCATACTATATACTTAGCAGATCTTAAAAAAAACCACATAATCATTTGCAAGCAAATTTTAATATAAGCTATATAAAAGCAATTCAGAGTTGCTTTTTTTTTTTCAGTATCTCAACAAAATACTGTTATTTTTAATTATCAGTTTGAATTTGGGGCATAATTTCCCTCCCTTCTTCTTCTACTAGTGCTGTTTTCTTGATGAGGTAAAATCAAAATATATAGAAACCTAAGAAAATTATTGCTTTCCATTGGTGAGATAAAACTGATCCAAAGCCCAAGAGACTTGAATAAAGTAACAGGAGCAATAATTTGGTTCAGAAAACTGAAGAAAAGGAGACACTGTTAGCAGAAGTAAAGCTCTTGATTATCAAATATTTGTATCTTTACTTACACACAATGATTTACTTACTGTTACCTTTACTTACACACAATGATGCCCCTCTTATCAGCAAAGGAACCTAAAGAGAATTGAAAATGTTTTCAAAGTTTCATATTTTTGCTTAGGAATTGTACCAGAAAACAATAGTTACATTGTCAGCATTTCTCTTTCCTTTTTTTTTTTTTTTTTTTACTCAGGGGAAGACATCTGAACTTTCACTGACATTAAATTATGACCATATAGGATAACATATGATCCTAGCTAGGGAATTGTAGGTAGTAGTAAGGTGTTTATTTTGTTGTCTGTCATAAAATAGTGGTGGTAATTTTTTTCACAGTGGCTAGTGTTTATTATTCTAATATAGGATACTAATGGCAATTAGAATATAACGTACTAAGGTAAAAGTATGATATAGAATAGACAATAGAAAGTACTCTTGCTAGTGTTTAAACAGAATTCTGGACTTCAAAAGCAACACATGAATACCAGTGCAAATTCTTTAAGGTTTATATAATTTCTAAATACTACATGAATCAACTCAATGTTTGTCTTTTGTTAGTTGAACTGTGGTCACATTACTTTCCACACGAGTTCCACAGTTGGAACTTGTTTTTACAAACAATGAAAAAGCCATAGCATATTTATTGTACAAGAATACTATAAAATAAGTAACAGAGCAAGTTTTAACAAAAGAATAGATTGTAACTGTTTAAAGAGAATATTTATAGAAATGAGTAATTTTTCTGGCTTTTTTTAAACTAGAGATACTTAGCAGAGTTAACTTATTTACGCAAAAGGTAATCAGCTCTAATCTCGAAATGATTATAAAAAGTACTGATTTTGCATCAATATATACAGACTCATTGAAATGAAAATATTTTCTAGTATTTTATTTCTTAGTATCAAAAAAGATTTTCATGCATTTCTGATGTCAAATTACTTACCTAAACAAAACTGTCTTTGTCTTTTTATATTTTTTATATATAATTTAGGTCTTGCTTAAGAACTTGACAATTTATGTGATTTCATGTTAGTAAAATACATTAATAATTTTGTACTGGTGATGTGGTTTAATATTTAATTTAATGTTTAATGATTATTGTTTAACCTTTTGATGAAGAGAAAATCTTCTAAAAATGCTATATTGGTCCAATAAGAATCTCAGCAAGCTAGTAAACATGCCTATTTTCTTTACCTTTATATTTCTGTAAGCTGTATTTAGAATTTTTAAAGTCTTTACCTAAAAGCCAAGTTTTGGTTGAGATAAAAATAGATGGTAATTCAACATTGAAAAATGAAAGCTTTGCCATTCATTTTACAATTTTAAATCTGAATCATCTGAAGGACACATTTTAAAAGCTTTTAGTCACTTTCTTTCACTTTAAAACAATAAATGGGTCTCAGCATTGGCACATAGAGTCTTCTCACACAATGAAAGACAGAAAGGACTTATTTTTAACAATGATACCATATTAAGAAAGCATACCCATTATGTGTTATGCATCTTTTAGGCCCTTATGTTTATAATTAAGTTTCTGTGCTAGAAAGGGACCTAGCTTAATAAACAAACCCTGCATTTTAATCTAGTTCTTCTGTAGCTTGAAAATGTCTCTAACTTCTATGCATGCCTCTCTTTAGGTATGTTTAATAAGTATTTTAAATATCTTTGTATTCAGCGGTTCCAGACCATGCAGGAACTTATATTTCTTGTGTGTGTGCCTATGGTGACAAGATTGAGCAATGTGCCGATGGAGATAAGATTGAGCAAGCCTGATGTTAAATAGAAGACTTACATGTGGGAGTGACTAAGCCCATTGGTGCCACCAAACACAGGATGCCTTGAAGTGTCTGGGGAAGTAACCATCACTAATTGTTTTGCAGTAGTAAGGGAGAGCAGGTCAACCAGAGGCTTCCCTGTCACTAATGCCTGACCTCAGCTATCTGGCTATCATAACATATTTGAAGAGTCTTCATCATGACTGAGGAATCCATAGTCCTGTTCATCTGTCATAGATTGTGGCACCCCTTTTCCCTTCAAAATCTGAGATAAAGTTATACCCATGACCCCAGTCAGTTTATTGCTCTGTTATGGGGTTTCAATTGTGATGAGCAGAAGTCTCCGAGTCGTTAGGATGTTATTCCTTTAACATTTGCTACGGAAACTGTTAAATTTTTATCTATGGATTTGCTTTTAATTTAGCAAATATTAAAAATTAATATTCTTTACTTGAGGTACATAGTACATAAATCTCCAAAGTTTTTATGATAAGTTCAACATTGAATTTTGCTCTGAATTGAGCCTGGTTTTAAGTAAATATGTGTGTCTAAGATATACTCACATTATTCTTATTACCCTTTAATAATGCTGTGGAAATTTAGTTTATTGATGTACAGCTACTATATATTTGAATAAATCCATCAAGTATGTACAAAAACTTTAAATTGATACAGGAAGTCATACAAATGAAAGAGAACAGCTTCTCTTAACATTATTACCATAAGGACAGCTTTGCAAATAAAAGAAAACTTGTCAGGGAGTTGTTCCTAAAAGCTGAGTTTTTCCTTTACTATTTTCTATTTTCATTTTGTGGAAAATCTCCTAGGCATCAAAATATTTGTACTGGAATTATTTTCTTATCCTGATCCCTGACAGACACAAAAAGTAAGGAAACAATTCTGTTTCTCCACAGGAGCCACTGATATCTGACCAAAGAGCAGTTCACACACACACACACACACACACACACACACACACACACACACACACACACACACACACACACACGTACAAAGAGAAAAGAAATTGGTTTATGAAATTAAGGAAAAAGAACAAATTAATGAATTCTATTTTAGACTGAGACAGTAGGGAATAATGCAGCCATATGTCAGCAAAACAGACACATCACTAATAGCAAAAAGGTTCTCATATATGTAATGCTTAGAACAAATAAATATATATATATATACACACACAAATTAGAGAATAGGGACGTATCTGAGTTTTAAAACTTTATTATTTCAGGAACAATATAATTTTTACTTGCATCAGTCTACACTGTTGATAATAATTAAAAGTAAGTGTTAGATTTTTTTCTATAAGATGTTTTGTGCCTATCCTTTATTGTTAATTTGATTATCTCTACCTTTTGTGTAATAAAATATTTGGAGGTCATTGTAAGATTATTATTATATTATTTTCTCTCAGGAAAAAGGGATTCTCAAGGTGATTGTGAGGCTGAAGCAGTCAAAACACAGTTTATAGGATACCTCTGTCATTTTATACAAGCAAAGCGTATAAAATGTCTAAAATAGTGACACCCAAAAATCAATGATTCCAGAAAGCACAATAATGAACAATTAAAAAAATAACATGAATATAAGCTATTATAAAAAGTATAGGATAGACCTGCTCAATTCAGGGCTTCCACAAACCTTCTATTTAGAAAACAATATTTCACTCATTTATGGTATATAAATAAAAAAGTAAAAAATCTATATTTAATAAAAAAACTCTTTCAGCCTATAATACCAAATTAGTGATAAAGAGAAAGGAGAAGAGTAATTAAAAATTGAAAATCAGACAATATATAGTGAATTGGACATTTACTGGTGAATTTAATATTGCATGTAAGATTTTGATTTATAATGATAAGCACCTAATAATTATATAGTGTTATAGTGCAATGTATAACAATAAAAGATAACAGCATCTAAAAATGCAATTTAGAAAAAAGTAATAAAATAAAGTATACTAATGATCCTGGTGAAGAATATCATCGGCAACTTCTATGAGCTTCTCCTCCTCAAGTCTATAAAAGACATTTCCCATAAATTAGGGATATCTGCAAGTGATTGATTTTTAGGAAATTATTTACAGATAATGACCACGTATTTAATTGAAAAGAATATCCCTCAATCAAAAGATGGAAATAATCATAAATTAACAATAAAGAAATATCAAAAGTTATCATAGGCCAGAAAGAAGATAGACTTCTTGTGCTATTTAGCCAAGCTGTGAAAACAAAGGAAAAGTGCTTAAAATACACTTCCAAGCAGTATTTCTTCAGAGAACACACACATGAGGAGAAAAGTAAATAACATTCTTGCTGATATGGGGAAAGTTTGAATTCTCTAAATAAATAAAAACAGAGATAGGATGGCTGAGAAGTGTGAGGGAGCAACAGAGAAGTAATGCTCTAAGATAGCAGAGGTTGGTTCATGAGGGTTCAAGAAAATCACCAACTCCATAATATAAATATATAATATACCCTCATATACACAAAAAGGAAATATGTATTTCATAAATTAACAGCTTTCAGATATTGTGATTATCTGGTAGACGATGATAATCTCAAATTAAAATCCTATGGAAAGGATTCACTATTCTATATACATTAAAACTATTTGTGACTTATGAGATTTCAAAATATCAACATTACCAAGAGTTTGGGGGAAGGTGGTTCCAACTCTCAGGATGATTATGGAGGTGTTTAGATCTTCAACAGAGAACTAAACTAAAGATATGGTAGAAATTGCAGAAGAATTAGAACAAGCAATGGAACCTAAAAATATGACTAAATTACAGAAATATGATAAAACTTGAACTGATAACAAGTTGCTTCTTAGAGTTGGGCATAGGAAGTAATTATTTAGATATAATCTACTGTGGTAAAGATAAAAATAGTTGAAATTAAAACAAAAGTTTTCAATTATCAACAAGTTTAGTTGTTAAAACTGATGGCATTTAAAAACATTGATTTCAATTTGGCAAGAAATGCTACTATGGATACAATGCTGTGTAAATATTTTGTAATAGAAAAAGTTTATTAATGGCACAATTTTTTTCTGAGTGTGTGAAGCTAGATAATTTTTATTGAAACTTATTTAGAAAAATGTGAAGGGAAAATAAAGCAAGACGTGTATATTCAAGAGAGAACACAGGCTTATTCGTTATAAAAATAGGCAAAGTAAAACAGAGGCCAGCAGGTGAAATTCATATTTAGGATAGAAAATTAGCTTAAACAGCAAGTCTCAATGGTATAAATTGAAATACTTCCATATTTTATGAAATTTCTCATTCACCTTATTCTTTAGTAACCACCTTCCTGATCAGTCAGTAATCAACATAGATCATTTTTAAACGTTATGATATTCCACGATTAAAAAAATAAAAGATGTGTTGAAGGGCATCTTGGTGTTTCCAGAGTCTGGTTATTGTAAATAGTGCTGCAATGAATAGAGGTGTAAGGAAGGGATATTTGTATTGTATTTTTGTGTTCCGTGGGTATATCCCTAGGAGTGGTATAGCTGGATCGTATGGGAGCTCAATTTCCAGTGTTTTGAGGAATCTCCATGTTGTTTTTCAAAAACGTTGGACTAGACAGCATTCCCACCAGCAATGAATAAGATTTCCTTTCTCTCCACATCCCCACTAACACTACTTATTCTCATTCTTTGTGATGTGTGCCAATTTCTGTGGTGTGAGATTGTACCTAATGGTTGATTTGATTTGCATCTCCCTGATGATTAGTGATGTGGAGCATTTTTTCATGTGCCTTTTGACCATTTGTATTTCTTCTTTGACTAAGTGTCTGTTCTTTTCTTCTCCCCATTTTTTGATGGAGTTATCATGACTAAAGAAACTGTGGTACATGTACACAATAGAATATTATGCAGCCATCATGAGAGACAAGTCATGAAAATTTTCTGTACATGGATTTTATTATGCTGAGTGAAAAAAGCCAGAGGGAGAGAGATAGATGAAGAATAGTCTCACTCATCTATGGGTTTTAAGAAAAATAAAGGATATTTTTGCAATAATTCTCAAAGACAAAAGAGAGGAGGGCTGGAAGGTCCAGCTCATGACATGACGCTCACCACAAAGAGTGATGAGTACAGTTAGAGAAATAACTACATTGGAAACCATCTTAACAATGTGAATGAATGAGGGAAGTCGGAAGCTTGTCTAGAGTACAGGCGGGATTGGGGTGGGGAGGAGAAAGATTTGGGACATTGATGATGGGAATGTTGCACTGGTGAAGGGGGTGTTCTTTACATGACTGAAATCCAACTACAATCATATTTGTAATCAAAGTGTTTAAATAAAGATATTATTAAAAAATAAAAATGTGTAAATTTAAGTTTTCTGTGCACTGGGAAACCACAAAAATCTTTTCAGCTGCTTCCTTTATATATTGCTATATTCTGAAACCAAACCCTTGTATGACGGGCCTGTGTAAAGGCTTCACATGCTATACTCTCTCCTAGGGAGAATGTATCTAAAATGGGGGTCACCACAAGAAATAATAATTAGGATAAAACTTGAGTCCAGAAAACTTTCTACCTCACAGAGCAAGAGGAAGAGGCTGGCAAGACTGCAGTATTTGTTGGGAAGTTAGGACCACCTTCGTGGGCTAGGAAGTGAAGGCAAATGACCCAGATTGAAACTCTTCCCACCTATATGGATCTTTGTCAGATAGTAAGGAAACTTTCTTTAGGGTGAAGAAGGGTTAAACCAACATCTCCCCTTTATCTGTTTACTAAAATGCAGATATATAAGATAAAGCAGAATAAATTGTGTTCTAATGTTCCCACAAAACGTGAGAACCCCTAGATAGGAGCCAAAAAGATTGCTATATTTTCATAGGCACAGTAAAATCTGGTGATCTGGTGATGACAATTAGGGAGATGGTGGAAATGTCCTGCAGCTGCTGGGTAGAGATATGTGCCGAGATCAATTTTTGAAAAAGAATCGACCCACTCAAAGAACTGATTCTGTCTGTGAGCAGCAGACTGTGGTGATGAGAGGTTGAAAGAGTTTTTGGGGAAAGGTGGGGTGGGATGGGGTGGTGTACCTGGCACAAGGAGTGTTGAGCTGTAGGGGTAAAGGGGTTGAATAGAGAAAGCAAAAATCTGGGATAAGCATAGGCTAACAATTGAAAAATTTTGCTGAGTAGCAGGCTGAGGAGGGTATAGGTAGAAGGACTATATACAACATACACAAACTTTATGTATGACACATGTGGACATTAGCCTAACATAAAAATGAGCACCCCATATACATGCACACAGATGCATAATTAATTGATCAATATGTTACAACTGTAAAACTGACCTATCTAGTGTGGTAAATGGGAATGGGTTAAAAATGCTTCATAAAGATAAAGCTGACAAGTAAGATGGTGAGGAAATTAAAAGACAATTACTACAACAGCTAATTCCTAGGAATCACTACTAGTTAGGGTAGATTTAGCGGTCTTTAGATTATGTATACATCATTCTCAAATTAATTGGCTTTTCCGTATCCTGTCTTAAGCATATCAAAAACTATTTTTCATAAGTTGCTAATCATCCTTATAATGGGGACTCTGTTGAATTAAGAACACTGAGAACTGTAGCACAAATTCAGAGCATTTCATTCCTTCCCTGTAATTTCTGTAAACAAAAAACTAGAATTTTTTTTGCAGAGAGATTTAAATTAAAATATGTTATTAAACATTCTTATAAGAGCACTATAATGAGAGTTTAGAGTACTGAGCTTGTAATGCAAGTCAATGCCATCCAAGTTCTTTCTCCATAGACTTTTGTGAATAAAAATATTAGAACATTATTACAGACATACTTAATTTGAAAATAAGTTACTAAAACATTCTTATAATGATCACTGTAATGAGAGTCCATGGCCATCCAAATTACTTCTCCATAGATTTTCTTAGACAAAAACATTAAAACATTATGCAGAAATCTTATAAAAGCAATTAGCTAATAATCTGTTTTAACTTATGCAGCTATATCCATTGTTCTTGATCCCACAGAAATATAAAGGAGGACATCAACTGCTGAAGATTTCACAAAAGATGTGAAACTTCATGATCATCTGACGTTTCATCTGAAACTTCATGATCATCCAACTTAAACCACTGTTGTCTTGCTGAATTTTTATAAATGGCTGTGTAATGGTCTCTGTTCATTATACAATAGTGATTAGAAACAGAAAGTAAGCTATACTTTATCAAGTTGTTCTTTGAATTAATAACATACTGTGACAAGTCAATATTTTTTAAGGAGAAGTCCACATATGTCTATAATTTTTGGTTCTACCAGCCTTCATGGGAAAATAATTTCAGATATATTAAAAGCATATTTTGTAATTTCAAAATTCCTATATTTTTAAGAAAATACCACTGACCTCTGCAGTAAATGCAGAGTTGTTATCTGTAATATTTTCTTCTTTGGAAAATTGCCCTAGACAATCCTGTAATGCTCCTTTGCTTGTGGATACTAGTGATAAAGATACATAAAAGTATTAAATGTCCTAGTCATTTTGTGGCAGGTGAGGCACTGGACTGTGGATTTTTTTGTTATTTTATTAAAAGCATTGTGATCTACAAAGTTATTCATAGTTGAATTTCAGATACACAGTGAGTCAGGACCATTGCCACCACCAGTGTCAACCTATCTCCATCAATGATCCCATTGTGCATTCTTTACCACCACACTTTGCCCCCAGGCCTGCCCAATATAATGGTCCCATTTAAATTTAGATTGTTAAAGTTTAGGTCTATTGTTTCATTGAAATTGACTTTGGCTTAGATCTAGTTCTGTCCTTATTTTTCTCCACCAATGCATTTAAGACCACTTGGCCCCTGGTCCCAAGCCTTTCTTTTGTTCATTCTATTTAGTTTGATGGAAAATGCAGAAATACATGGAAAAACAAAGTAATTCATGTCCCAAGGTTCTATAAAAAAGGCTGAAGCCCCTATTTTAAAAGATAATAAATAAATAAATAATAAGAAAAAAGGAATGTGGTGGCATTTTGTTTCTTTTCTTTTCTTTCTTTCTTTCTTTCTTTCTTTCTTTCTTTCTTTCTTTCTTTCTTTCTTTCTTTCTTTCTTTCTTTCTTTCTTTCTTTCTTTCTTTCTCTTTCTTTCTTTCTTTCTTTCTTTCTTTCTTTCTTTCTTTCTTTCTTTCTTTTTTCTTTCTTTCTTTTTCTTTCTTTCTTTTTCTTTCTTTCTTTCTTTCTTTCTCTTTTTCTTTCTTTCTTTCTTTTCTTCTTTCTTTTCTTTCTTTTTCTTTCTTTCTCTTTCTTTCTTTCTTCTTTCTTTTTCTTTCTTTCTTTCTTCTTTCTTCTTTTTTTATTTTCTTTCTTTCTCTTCCTCTCTTTCTTTTTCTTTTTTTCTTCCTTTTTCTTCCTGCATAGGAGCATCAAAAGATGGGGAAGATAGAAATAATAAATCTTTGGTCTAAAAACAGGGAAACATTTCCCATGAAGAATCATGCCATAAGACCATGTACAGGCTTCAGCCATACTAAGTTGATTAATCCCATAGTTTTTCTTAGTGGCCCCAGTAAAAGCTCTTCTCAATCACAGTTGTCACAGGTAGGTTTATGTAGATAGAGATACTGGTTTTTGCACAGATCCTAGGTCAAAGTCAGGATGTCATGGAGCATCTTCTGGTTTCACCTCACCATTAGAGGGTAAGGCCGAAACCCTGCCCTGAAAGCAAGTTGTTGCTGTTTCCAAGTCATCAGGATGTCATATAAATCCTCTCTGGAGCAATTTGTGCCAGGGAAGCATTAGGGCCTTCTCTGGTAGATGTCCAATTCCTGGTGCTGGTGCAGAAAACTGCCAGTTCAAAAGATAGGAGCCAAAGTTCTGGGATGAACAGCTAATGTTCAATCAACTAAAGCCTAAGTCAAGTCACTATAAGAAATGTTCAACATGAAAGGCCCTCTACAAAATAAGAATGTGTCTATCAAAAAAAGGAACAATGCTACATGATATTGCTGGTGCATATGGGGGTTAAAAATAACAAGCCAAAAAATTGCTATAACCTGATTTTAGCATGAATTCAGAGCAGAAGAAAAACTTATTTACTAGAATTTTCTACTAAACAGATTCAAATAAAGAAATGGGGAAAACTAACTCCACATAAAGAAATAGATAATACAAATTATACCTATTTAAGAAAATATCTAAAGAAATATATGAAGTAAATATACATATCCACTTTAAATTTTTTGAAATAATCTGTGGAGGTATAAAATCCAGAGCACAGCTTCAGCCTATAACATGATATTTTGGAGTTTGAAGAAACAGCTCCTAGCAGTCACATATCATGAGATGTCCTTGAGCTGGGGGCTTCTCAGAAACCGAATCTGGTACCAAGCAACAGTCCACAAAAAGGAGATAGGGGAGAAGGGTCTCCGGAGAGCAGATCAGCAGCAGCGGCGGTGGCAGCTTCTTCTTGGGCTGAGGCAAGGTGGGTTGGGAACCTGTCTTTTCACTTTGGGAACTCGTCAGCAGTGACTGGGGATGAGGGCATTCCGGTTCCTAAGAAGTTAAGAAATGAGAATAAAAAGAGTTAAATGGAGGGCGGGTAGCAGATCGTGGGTGAGAGAGTGAAGGGATAGAAACGGATTTGTATGGTGGTAAACGGAGGGGGATAAAATGGGGTAGATATAACGGGGAAGGATAATAGACAACATAGACAGACATTATGTATATTACAGACGGACATTAGACAGACATTGAGGTGGTCACCTCATACACTCATACATACATATAGACAGACTCTGAGAATCAATTCATTGGTTACAGTTGAAAAGTTGACCCAGGGATGGGTCAGAGCACTGAGAAATTATGAAGCCAGCAAGTCAGATGAAAAGGTTTCCATTTCTAGGTAAATCATCATTGGTAAGGGTAAACTTTACTGAAGAAAGGCTTCCTGGGCTAGGTTGTGAATAGAGCATTCTTAAAAATAATCATAATTTTTAAGTCTAGAAAACTAAGCTATGTGGTAATGAACACTCCAAGAGAAGTATGCACTACGTCCAATTTCCTTTCCTGAAAGCAAACGGAAATTATGAGAATTTGGTATAATGATGAGCTAACTAAAATTAAAAATATATTGGAATAACATAATGACTGAGTACTGTATGAGGTGTCTATGGCATGCAGTTGTATATTCCATTGTTATCTGTGGACATATACATTAGATATATGAGCAGGCATAATCAAATGGAAAATAGATTAGAATTTTGTCAAGATATCTTCTTAACGAGCATCGTCTTTGAGTCTAATATAATTTAGCATTGCAATATGAAACTTGGGTGACTCAGCTATATATTTAAAGTACCACTGTGGACAAAAATATTAAGTACCGTATTTTCCGGCATATAAAACGACTTTTGAAACAAAAAACGTCAACTGAAAATCTGGGGTCGTCTTATATGCCGAGTATATCCCGAAAAATATTTCAATATGCCGCTAAACAAAAATTGTCTGAATATTACCACAAAACGAATTTTCCTGCACCTATCACTGCAAGGCTGCTCGGACTGCCTCTCTAACTCAGCCAATCCAAGCAGGCTTTTTATGCATGCAAATCAGACAATGTTCTGGACCCAAATCTACATTGTCAAAAGCCTGCTCAGATTGGCCAGAGTCAGAGAGGAAGTCTATGACAGTATAACCTTTGAACCTTTGCTTGTTGTGATTGGCTCACTGTGGTATATACAGTTGCAGCACAGGAACGCTCTGTCTGATACAGTGAGCATAGGCCTAAACCTATGTTTTAACTGCAAAAATTAGGGGGTCGTCTTATAGGCCAGAAAATATGGTAGTTAATTATGGGTAGATTAAAATTAAGAAACTAAAACATTCTAATTGTGAGCACTGTACTAGGAGTCCAAAAATACAGTGGCTTCCAAAAGCATTCTGCAACAGTTTCTGTGGATAAAAGCATTAGAACATTGTCCATAGATGTCATAAGAGCAGATAGAACATCTGCTCAATCTTAACAGTTGCATCTGCCGCTGAAGTTCTCTTTGAAGTCTAGAGAGAACATAAGCTTTTGTGTTTCATTTCTTCCTCCTTGTTTCTTCTCTTCTCCTCACTGTACTCTGGGATCATAGATGTTTGTGTCTCCCATTTAGAACATTGTGTTGCTTCATGAAGTTATTCTCAATATCACATATAAGGAATATCATACTGTATTATTTTTCTGGCTTACTTAACATATCTTCTAGTTCCTTCCATGTTGCTGAAATGTATCCCAACTTAATTTGCTCCTGAACTAGATCTCTCAGCACCTTCAACTTTATGTTGTTTAGGGACCACTGCAAGGTCCACACAGGATTGTGAGATTTCCACTAAATGCATGGGGTGGTGGCTGCTAAACGGCAGTGGCCATAATTAAAATTGCTGTTAAATAATACTAATTATATAATTAGTATTAAAATAATTTGTTATTAACATAAACAGTAAAATTAAAGTGGTTAGACAATTTAAAAATAATTAGAAGTTAATGTCCATTAAGAAGTTAAATCAAATTTAATTTAAAATTTGTTTTTGTTAGATAATAGATATATTTCCAGTTAATAGATCTTAAATGTGATATTCATTTTGTCATTTAAAATAAGACCAAATATCTAACTATTTCAACTATCCATCTTTGTATAAATTTTTGTCTCTTTCTTTTGTTTTGTTTTTTGGCCACACCCAGTGATGCTCAGGGGTTACTCCTGGCTATGCGCTCAGAAATAACTCCTGGCTCAGGGGACCAAATGGAACTCCAGGGATCAAACCAAATCCCGTCCTGGATCTGCCTCGTGCAAGGCAAATGCCCTACCGTTGTGCTATCGCTCTGGCCCCAAAATCTAGGAACTGTTAATTTGGAATTTGATAAATTAAACTGCGGTCCATCCTAGGCTAGTGCATGCAAGGCAAACACCTTACCACTTATGCCCCTGCTCAGACCCCAAATTTTTGTCTCTTAATGACAATTCATTTTTCTATTTCCCTCAAACTGTTATCAAAAAACTACTCTTCTCACAAAGTAATATCTCTAATAGAAAGTATTCTGTAGATTTCAAGACATCTTTTTTCACATCTTACGTTCTGGAACTTCTGAAAGATGAAATTCTGCCATGTTATTTCAGTAAAAATATAGAATTTTACTGGAATATAAGGTCTTGTTCTCAAAATTCATCTCATTTCCTTCCTTCTCCCAGAAATACACAGAGAAATTTTTCATGAATCAACATATAACAAAAAACTTAAAGAAGCAAATTTTATATGGTCTCCATAATGAACTTGTCAAGAAAACTGAACTTTTTTGGCAGACTCAGTCAATTTTTAATCACTTTTGAAAGACTTGATGTAGGTATCAAATTTGTACACATATATGTGACACATTGTTTTCTCACCCCCTACTATCCAATGAAAATCTCCTTAGAAGGTCTTTCCTCAGTGCAGATGGAGGACCAAAATTTTGATAGTGAAGGTGATATTTCTCATGCTTAGTAAAAAACATTTTTTGGCCTAAATATTAATCTCTCTTCTGCTGTATTAAGTGTGTATATATTTGAGATTTTTTCCAAACATAAGAATTTATCTATATTATATATTTATAATACAATATAATATAATGCAATACAATATAATATAATAATGTAATATAATAAATACATTTTTCTTTACCTGGAAAACTCAGCACCAAAAGATACTTGAAGACAACTCTATTCCTTATTGTCTTCTAAATACCTTTGCAGTTTTAAACAGAAAAGAATGTCCTATGTTCTGCTTTTGTGACATCTCTAAAGAACTTGAGTACTTTTAATGAATTCTTTTCTTAGAATTAACATCCAAAAGGTTTGGCCAAGATATACCATTAGAACATAGGAGGCAACCAGGGCTTGGCAGTTAGCAATAACTCTGGTTACAGCTCAACTTTAGTTCTTGACTTAGTCTGCAACGTCATCTAGACTGTGTTGTACATCAATTTGGCAAAAGCAAAGTTCCAGGCACAACAGATTAAGAATGCATTCCTCCAGAAGAGGAATCAGGCTGACCTTGAGAGGCCTTCGGACATTTGGAAGTTTTGACATTAGGACATTGAACAAAAGTGGACTGTCAAATGAAAAGATATCAAACAATGAGGAGAGCCAAGTGCAAACATGCTTTTGCCCCTAATTCGTGCACACTATATGTTTGGTCATTATAGTTTGTCTACAACTTGACTAGGTTGCAATTCTGGTAATAATGGCAATCTTTACATTCTTGGTCAAAGTTTAGAGAAATGTAAAACTTCCAATTAACTTTATGTTAATTAGTCTTTGATGCATGTGCTGAATCAGAAACCTAAATAAAAATAATTTTTAAAATGTAAAAAATTTTTTTTAAATATGTTGGCTAGAAACTGGAAAATTCAATGCTAGAGTGAAGGTTCAATGCTGAATACTGCATGCAAAGTTCCCAGTATTGCCAAGCATGATCTCTCACTCCAAATTACGTCTTGACTTTATGCCATTCTGACAGGAGGTTTTATTATTTCTTTAGCTTTGATTTATTCTTATTCTCTGTTTTTTAAGTGAATTTTTTATCATCTGTGTTTTAATAAAATTACCACTCTTGCTATAAAAAAAAGATATACTATTAGGCTGTTGAGAAAACCTTTACCAAGTATAGATTTGCATCTCTTTCAAATAAGCTTGTTTTTGTTTTTATTTTCTAAAAGGTATTTTTTAGTCAGGCTTTAAGAAGTTAGTTATCTGTATTAGATCCTAAAACAAGGGCCCAGAGAGATAGCACAGAGGTGTTTGCCTTGCAAGCAGCCAATCCAGGACCAAAGGTGGTTGGTTCGAATCCCGGTGTCCCATATGGTCCCCCGTGCCTGCCAGGAGCTATTTCTGAACAGACAGCCAGGAGTAACCCCTGAGCAACGCTGAGTGTGCCCCCCCCCAAAAAAAAGATTCTAAAACAAAATCTGTTCCCTGAGAAAATAGGAAGCTTGATAGGAAAAACCAGCTCCTTGCAAAATCCCCTAATCTACATCAGTATTGACATCCAGGGCCTAGCATCAGGAGAACTGCTTTGAGATACTAAAATTCACCTTCTCTTTTTAACTCTGAACACTTGAAATGTATCTATTCGTCAGGTTTAAGCCAGATGAATTGTTTGGTAAGTCAAACAATATATACTGATAAAACATCTATTAACAAGAGAGATATGTTGTAACATATAGAGCATTATTTTCATACCATTAAAAAAAAATCTGTAACAGGCAAAATTGCCCAATTTATACCTCTGATTCTTCACATTAAAATCAGAATGCTGTTTCTCCCACATAATCTTGTGTGGTTATCACTTATTCATATTTCATATTTTGTCATATGTGGTTCGTGCATCCACTTTTTTAGAAAGAATTCAAAGAACTCCTCTAACTTGTTAGGACCAAAGCAACCACAGCGTTGTTCATAAGAAACAAAAGAGCATTATACTTATTTACTGGAAGTTTAATGAAAAATAACTTCACCAGTCTTCCTTCGAGATTATGTGGCAATTTGTGTCTCTTCTCTTTGGTGACATAATTTTCACAGTACTTATAATTTTTAATTTATTTATCAAGACTTTGGCTTGTCAATAATGTACATATAGTTTAAAGAATTTTGATAGGAGAATGTAATGTTGTTTTAGGATATGTTGTATTGATTTAATTGATTTGTAAAATCAACATATATATTAGAATAACAATGACTGTCTTATTGTATTTTTCATTCTTCTTTTTCAATTTGGAGTTATGGAGTTTTGTGAATGATAGTTTTAATTAATTTTCATTATCTTTATCTTTGAATACAATCTAAAATTTCTATTATATTTACTGTATTTTCTGGCATATAAGATAACTGGGCGTATCAGATGACCCCCTACTTTTCCTGTTAAAGTATAGGGTTGGGCTATATTTGCCATATAAAACTGCCTCTCTTTTAACACACAACAAATGGAAATTAAAAAAAACATAAGAGAAAAAGAGTAGAACCCTCTAAGGTTAATAGTTATGTTTAATAAAGTTAGACTTTGGAGTACCAACAATCATTTTACATTGTCATTTGTAGTGAATGACTGTGATTTTATAATTGTGATCTACGTTGAGAGCAGGGAGAGGGGGCTCCTCCAAGAGCAGCTAGCTGTGGTGCAGTGATTAATAGAACAGCTAGAGAAAGACAGAGAGCCTCCTCTGTCTCCCATAAAAGCTGAACAGAGGACTGAGCACCAGAAAGCCACATACCTGGAGAGTAGATGAGATGCTGCACTCAGTAACTCAGCTCCTCTGTGTGCCCTGAATGATTAATCATGACAAGCAGAAGACTGAATGATTACACCTGGCAGTTTGACGGGATGCAGAGGTAAGAGGAGGCTGGATCACTTGTTCCTGAAGCTGGAGTAAGTTTCAGCATGATATATACCTGCATATAAGTTGACCCCCAACTTTTAAGAAGTTTTTCATTAGAAAAAGTTAGAAAATTGTATTATAAGTTGGAAAATACAGTAGTCTTTAATATGTTTGTTTTTTAATTTTTGAGATAGGAAGACTAAAAGTTGAAATACTATCTAGGCTCAAAAATTTTCAAAGACCTGCATTTATAGAAATATTTTCAGATCACATAAGCATCTCCTGCTCAGAGATACTAAGAAAGTAGGAATCCCAACTTGGATCAAAGCTGAAAGAAGTCCTGAGAAACAGAAGGGTGAGTGCCCCCTCCCTAAATGGACATATTTAACCTGAGAGATGATGCCCCTACTGCATTGAGGGAATACAGGCTTTACTGTACAGAGACACAAAAACAGCAGGAACCCTAGCTCAGATCTAGGTTGGGAGAAGCCCTGAGAAACAAAGGGGTGAGCACCCTCACCACCAAAGGACATGTTTAATATGAGAGATGACATTCCTGCCTCTCCTCTGAGAGAGCACAGGCTTCTCATACCTAAATACAGAAAAGAAACAGGAACAAATGATCTGGATGAGGCTGGCAGAAGCCCTGAGAAACAGAGGGTAGAATGCCCCCTCCACAAAGAACATATCTAACTTGAGAGGTACCACTTCTCCTCCTTTTAGTGAACACAGGCTTCTCCTGCCCAGAAACATAAAATCAGAGGAGTAAAATTGCTAGTTCTTTTTCACTCCATGGCTGCACTTGTCTCCTAATCAATATACACCATCAAAACATGTAGAAACAAAATCACAACAAAAGGACATTATGGGAAAGCATTGCATATGCTTAAATAATGAAAAAGGCTTTAGAGAGGCAATTTGGAGAATATTCAAGAAACTCAAAGAATGCATGTTATGAATTAAATGAAGCACAAAAATGAATGAAGAGGACATGAAAGTAAAAATAAGAAAACTCTGTATAGGTCCTTCACGTCTTTGGTCAAGTTGATTCCAAGATATTTGAATTTGTGTGGTACTAATGTGAATGGGATTGCCTTCTTGACTTCCTTCTCTTCCCTTTCATTATTGGTGTATAAAAAGGCCATTGATTTCTGTGTGTTAATTTTGTAGCCTGCCACCTTGCTATATGAATCTATTGTTTCTAGAAGCTTTTTGGTAGAGTCTTTAGGGTTGTCTAAGTAGAGTATCATGTCATCTGCAAACAATGAGAGCTTGACTTCTTCCTTTTCTATCTGGATTCCCTTGATATCTTTTTCTTGCCTAATCGCTATAGCAAGAACTTCCAGTACTATGTTGAAGAGAAGTGGTGAGAGCGGACAGCCTTGTCTTGTACCAGAGTTTAGAGGAAAGCATTTTCGTTTTTCTCCATTGAGAATATTTGCCATTGGCTTGTGGTAGATGGCTTCAACTAGATTGAGAAAGGTTCCTTCCATTCCCATCTTGCTGAGTGTTTTGATCAAGATTGGGTGTTGGACCTTATCAAATGCTTTCTCTGCATCTATTGATATGGTCATGTGATTTTAATTTTTCTTCTTGTTGATGTTGTGTATGATGTTGATAGATTTACAGATGTTAAACCATCCTTGCATTCCTGGGATGAAACCTACTTGGTCGTAGTGTATGATCTTTTTAATGATACATTGGATCCTATTTGCCAGGATTTTGTTGAAGATCTTTGCATCAGCATTCATCAGGGATATTGGTCTGTAATTTTCTTTTTTGGCAGCATCTCTGTCTGGTTTTGGTATCAAGGTGATGTTGGCTTCATAAAAGCTTTTTGGGAGTGTTCCCGTTTTCTCAATTTCATGAAAGAGCCTGGCTGGGATTGGTAGTAGCTCCTCTTGAAAGATTTGAAAAAATTCATTAGGAAATCCATCTGGGCCTGGGTTTTTCTTTTTGGGTAGATGTTTGATTACAGTTTCAATTTCTTCAGTAGTGATGGGGATATGTAAATATGCTACATCCTCCTTACTTAAATGTGGAAGGTTATAAGTGTGCAAGCATTTTTCCATTTCTTCTAGGTTCTTATGTTTAGTAGCATAAAGTTTCTCAAAGTAGTCTCTGATTACCCTTTCGATCTCTGCAATATCTGTGGTGATCTCCCCCTTTTCATTTCTAATATGGGTTATCAGATTTCTCTCTCTCTCTCTCTCTCTCTCTCTCTGTGAGTTTTGCCAACGGTCTATCCATCTTGTTTATTTTTTTGAGGAACCAACTTCTGCTTTCGTTGATCTTTCAGATTGTTTTTTGGTTTTCCACTTCATTGAGATCTGCTTTCAGCTTTGTTATTTCCTTCTGTCTCCCTATTTTTGGTTCCTTTTGTTGGTTATTTTCTAATTTTTTGAGCTGCATTATTAAGTTATTCAGGTATGCCCCTTCTTCCTTCCTGATGTGTGCTTATAGAGCTATAAATTTTCCTCTCAGGACTGCTTTTGCTGTGTCCCATAGATTCTGACAGTTTGTGTCTTCATTATCATTTGTTTCCAGGAAAGTTTTGATTTCCTTTTTGATTTCCTCTTGGACCCACTGGTTGTTCATAGCAGGGTGTTTAATTTCAATTGTTAAAGTTTTTCTTCTGTGTGGCTTTGTAGTTCACATCTAATTTCAGAGCCTTGTGGTCAGCAAAGGTAGCCTGTATGATTTCTATCCTCTTGATTGTTCAGGAAAGCCAAATGATCTTGATTTAACCTTGGGAAGTAATAGGAGTTCAATAATGTACCAATTTCTTCCAGGATCTCATGTTTTGTGGCATAAAGTTTCTTAAAGAAATTTCTGATTACCCTTTGAATTTCTGTAGTGTCTATAATAATATCCCACTTTTCATTACAAAATTGGTTTATCAAACTTTTCTCCCTTTCTTTGTGAGTTTGGCTATTATTTTGTTGAAATTATTGATTTTTGTCAAAGAGCCAACTCTTGCTTTTATTGATCTTATGAATAGATTTTTTTGTATTTTCAGTTAACTAATATCTACTCTAAGCTTTATTATTTGCTTTTATCAGCCTATTTTAGTTCATTTTGTTGTTTTCCAATTTTTTAAGCTGTGCCATTAAATTATTTATGTAGACCCCTTCTTCCTTCCTGATGAAAGCTTGTAAAGCTATAAGTGTTGTTAATAATGCTATTGCTCTGTCCCAAAATTCTGATAATTTGTATCTTTATTCTCACTTCTTTTAAGGAATCTTTAGATTTATTCTTTGATTTCATCTCTAACCCACTGGTTGTTCAGTAGAAAGTTATTTAATTTTCTGTTGTTAAAGTTTTTTTGTGTGTGTTTGTTTGTAATTCACCTCTAATTTCAGTGCATGATGATCTGAGAAGGTAGTTATTATAACTACTATTCTCTTGATTTATGGAGGTATGTTTTATGAGCCAGTATGTGATCTATCTTAGAGAATGACTCATGCTCATTGAAGAATAATATGTTTTTATTTTTTGGAGATGGAGAGCATGTGTGTGTGTGTGTGTGTGTGTGTGTGTGTGTGTGTGTGTGTATACTAAGCCATTTTCTTCCATTTTTTTTCCTTCAGAGTTAGTAGATTCTTATTGGGTTTTAACCTGGTTGACCTATCTAGGTGTAACAGGGTAGTTTGACTTTTTTCCTCATATTTTTGTTTAAATAAAATTTCTTTTATAAAATGCTTCCTCATATCCAATGTGTTGTCCCCTCCAATAAATAATTTTGTGACTGCCTTTATGATATGCTGCAGGTCAACTTCAGAAAACTATATCTTCATCTTAGACATAAAATTTTGAAGCATAAAACTGCACCTCTTTTAAGGAAAAGAAACCAATTATATCCAAATATGCTTGAACATAAGCAGCAATCATGACAAATTTTTTCTTATGTGTTGCACTTGAATCCTTCTTGCTTCTGGTGAACTTAAAGAATTTATTTGCAACCGCATAATTTACTCTGGAGATAATGATATAACAAGAAAACAATTTTTCTCTTGCTTGGCTGGTGAAGATAATCAACAAGATAAATTTATACAACTATTGTGTCTGAGGGCACAATTTCTTTTTCCTTTCAAAATGTTCAAAACCCATGATATCAAGAGAAAACTCCCTTATTTAAAATCTGTTAGTTCCTCAAAGATAAATTACCAAGTAGTGATTGATCAAAGAATATACAAGATGTTGTGTTTTAAGACTTAATCATTTTTCTCAGCTCTGCTATTTTTAGGGTGATTGAAATGAACATGTCATGTGCATTATTTAGAATGACTATCACGATAAGAAAGGACTCATTGCATATATTAAATCTTATAAGAATTATGAGTATCACGAAATACTTCCAATGGGCTCATTAAAATTATTTCAAGCTTATTATTAAGCACAATAAATGTTTCCTATAAAATCTGTGGCCATTAGGATTAACTGTTTTTCATTGTATTGTTAAAAACTTGACAGTATTTAATATTAAACATTTTTATTTCTAGAAAAAAAAAGATTATTTGGTTTTCCTTATTTCTAACTTGTAGTCATTATAATTAAAACCAAATAAATTTAAATAGCCCAAAATTGCTTAATGCAATATGAACAAGCTTATAAAATATATAACCATTTGTGTATATGCACAAATTAACTATATATATATATATATATATATATATATATATATACACAAGTTTATATATTTGCAGTGGAAACCTTTCATAGGTTATTTAAAAAGGAAAAAGTTTTATTCTGTGCAGAGGCATTTGATTTTAATATTTCCATAAAAATAATAACTTAATTTAATTAAACAATCATATAAGTGAAGATTTATGATCATAGTAAGTATCATGAGTGAAGAAAATAAAATAGAACAAGCAAGAAGATTCTTTATGAGGACCAGTTTGGAAGGATTGTGGCTGGTTAATTAAAAGTGAATAGGGACTAGAAAAGATTTAATTTGGAAGATAGATAAGAAACAGATTCTGACTTTCCTTATACATTATTATAAGAAATGCTGCATTTTAATTGAGTGCCACTTGTATATTGAATAAATTGCAGTCACATTCTTTTAGAACTATATACAATAAAAAAATAAACAAAAATCCCAACTACAACCATATAAGTTTCTTGGCTTATATTTTACGCAGGTTTTACTTAACACTTGGAAAAAAATTGATAAGAAGAAAAATATCAAGTTTCAAAATGATATAAACAGATTTTTTTATTCTTACTATGTTAGCATATATATACGCTAGGAGCAAATATAATAGAATGATGTTAAGGTTAAACTTACCATTTATTTATATGCACCTGACATTGTAATTTTCCAATTTTATTATAGCTTCATGTTGGATTTTAAACCTTCTTACAGCATGGTCCCCAAAGCACTGCCAGGAGCTAGAACCTGAGTACTTCTAGTTGTAAAACAAACAACTCCTCCCCCCAAAAAAACAACAACAAAAAAGAAAGTTATATACAGATCAGACTTTTATTTGGGGTTTCTATTTAAGGGGAGGGGATTGGATACACTGGGTGGTGCTCAGTGCTATCTCTGTACTGAAGGATCAATTATTTTTGGCAGGCTTTGGGAACCACGTAAGGTGCCAAATTGAACCCAGTTTGTTCCTGTGCAAGGCAAGTACTCTGCCCACTGTATGATAATACAAAAATCACTCCAGCTTTCACATCAATACTTTAAATAATTGTGGTTGCTTTATTCTATAGCAAAAAGACCTAAAAAAAAAAAAGAGAATAATACTTGGGTTTGGTTTTAGCATAAATGAAAGAACCTAAAAAGTTAACTGGATATTAAATGATATTAAAAATATGAAGATTTAAAAAGAGAGTATATAGACATAAAAAGAAATAAGTCCAATTATTTATTGAAAGAAGAAAATTAACTAAATGGTGATGAGAATAGAATTCTGAAAGAGTCACTATTTCAGCAAGATAACCAGGCTAAGCAAAAAATAAATAAAAGTAAAGAAAACTGGGGTCGGAGAGATAGCATGGAGGTAGAGCATTTGCCTTGCATGCAGAAGGACAGTGGTTCGAATACTGGTATCCCAATGGTCCCCTGAGCCTGCCAGGAGTCATTTCTGAGCACAGAGTCAGGAGTAACCCCTGAGCGCTGCCGGGTGTGACCCAAAAACAAAACAAAACAAACAAAAAAAGTAAGGACAACTAAGTACACATAGATACTTACAAATCTAAGGTAAGATTAATTTTCAAAATAGCCAGCTTATTAATTTTGATGAAACAACAAAAAAAACTTTAAAATTTGCATAGAAAATCCAGAAATAAGGCCTGAAGGTAGCTGGGTGTGGCACAAAACCACTTTTCACTTACAAAGAGAGGAGAATAAAATTACTCTTTCTTGTTCTTGAGGAAACTGAAGTTAAATATAAACATTCTACCAATAGGAAATTGATATTATATTTAGGTATATAGAATATTAAGGCATTTGTCATATGAATTAACTTTATGCTGTCATAGAGTTAACACAATAGAATGGTAATTATGAAAAGAGTAAAATTTGATGGAATCTGGAAGATGAATAAGGAATGAAACATGGGTCCCTTAAAAGTGTCCAAAATGTCAGGAGTTGTGGTATCTGGAAATCCACAGAAGAACTGTGTTATTGAAAACTATAAGAAAAACACTGAGTAATTAAAGTTAAGTAATGTAGTTCTTTGGAAAAATATTAGAGAAAATCAACTAGAGAAAATGCCCATAGTTATTACCTCTTAGAAATAGCAATAAAAGCAACTTAAAACTAAAATTAAATGCTAAAATATACTTATGGTAAGTGTCTCCAAATGGAAAGTCAAGAAACAATGAAAACTGAAAATAAAGTTAGCAAACAACCAGAGGTAAAACAATAAATATCTAAATTTATATGTTATATAAATTATTACATCAAAAGCAAAAATTTTCAGGCAAGATCAAATAGCAAAATTCTATTTGGAGAGACTATAAGAGAGACATTTCCACTAAGGTCAGGAACTAGGCAAGGCTGTCCACTCTCTCCACTCTTATTTAATATAATCTTAGAAGTCCTAGCAATAGCAATCCAACAAGAGAAGGAAATCAAAAGAATTGAAATATGGAAAGAGGAACTCAAACTATTTCTTTTTGCAGATGATATGATGATATACATAAAAACCCTAAAGAGTCCACAGTATACTTCCAAGAAACAATCAATACAGCAAAGTAGCTGGCTACAAAGTCAATCACAAAAGACAGTAGCATTTCTTTGTACAAATAACAAAGTAGAGGAGAGAGAGATTAAGAATTCAATTCTAGACTGACTGTGAGAAATTGTGAGTGCTGCCTGTGTGTGTCTGTCTCTTGTCCTGTCACCTGAACCTCTTAGGAGTGGGCCGAAAGAGGCTCCAGAAAACTCGCTCTCCCAGAGGCTCATTCAAGGGCTGGAAAACCAAGGAACTGCTTCATAACATGAAAACCAGCTGTAAGCAGTACTTTGCAGAAGTCAGGTACCCTGTTTATGATGTCAGGCTGGGAAAATCTGCGAAACTACACCTGCCCAGTGGGGCCCGACCTTGAGAAATTGTTAGTGCTGCCTTGTGTGCCTGTCTCCTGTCCTGTCGCCTGAACCTCTTGGGAGTGGGCCAAAAAGAGGCTCCAGCAGAGCACAGCTGCTTCACTTTGCTCCGTGGCCCTTGCGCTCTTTCAAAGGAAAGAACGCCATTTAAACAAGAAGAAAAAATCACACTAAAAACTGTGCTGGATTACTGAAGCCCAGCATTTCTCCCCAGACTGTTTTCTCTGCTGTCTGCTTGGGCCTAAGATTTGATCCTGTGTGAGGCTTCATCCACGGAGGACACCCCTTCCTTGGAGGCAAGTCAACCCACCGATAAAGGGTGGAGCCAGAGGAGCATGTCCGCGTACATCATTTAGCCAATGAATACTACCACAACATGTACAAAAACCCATAATACAAGTGTGACATGGGGAAACAACTCAGGCCAGCATCAGACAAAGAGAATGAAGATGACAGCTATGATAACCAGAAAATGACCAACCAACTAATCAATCTCTCAGATAAGGAGTTTAGACAAGCAATATGGAAGATGCTCAAAGAACTCAAAGAAACCATGGATCGAGTTGAACAGAACACTATTAAGAACCAAGAAAATATGAAGACAGAAATCACAAAACTCCAAACTGAAATAACAGGTCAAATAGGAGGCCTGAAAAAATCAGTAAACGAATTGAATAACAAAATGGATAAGCTCTACACTAGGGTATCGGAAGCTGAGACTAGAATTCGTGCTGTGGAAGATGAGATAAATAACAATTCCATATAGCGGGAGAGATTGGAAAAAAACTTAAAGCAAATGAACAGACAATGGAAAAATTGGTCAAAGAATGAGAACAGATGAAAATAGAAATCTATAATAAGCTCAACAGAAACAACTTAAGAATCATTGGAGTTCCAGAGACCCAGGAAGAAAATTTTCAGGAAGAATTAAAACCCAAAAAACAATTCAAAATATCAATGAAAGCAGAAGTTGGTTCTTTGAAAAAATAAACAAGATTGATAGACCACTGGCAAAACTAATAAAGAAAGAGAGAGAGAGAGAGAGAGAGAGAGAGAGAGAGAAACTTGATAACTCATATTAGGAATGAAAAAGGAGAGATCACTACTGATATGGCAGAGATTCAAAGGGTAATCAGAAACTACTTTGAGAAACTCTATGCCACTAACAATGAGAACCTGAACAAAATGAATAAATTACTTGGACTCATAATCTTCCACGGTTGAAGGAAGAGGATGTAGCATATCTAAACACCCCCATCACCATTGATGAAATTAAAATGGTAATCAAATGTCTGCCCCAAAATAAAGCCAAGCCCCAGATGAATTCACTAATGAATTCTTTCAAACTTTCCAAGAGGAACTACTACCAATCCTGGCAAGACTCTTCACGAAATCGAAAAAAAACAGAAACACTTCCAAATAGCTTTTATGAAGCCAACATCACCCTGACACCTAAACCAGCCAGAGATGCTACCAAAAAAGAAAATTACAGACCAATATCACTGATGAATGCAGATGCAAAGATCCTCAACAAAATCCTGGCAAATAGGATCCAATGTATCATCAAAAAGATCATACACTATGACCAAGTAGGTTTCATCCCAGGAATGCAAGGATGGTTTAACATCTGTAAATCTATCAACATCATACACAATATCAACAAGAAGAAAAATAAAAACCACATGATCATATCAATAGATGCAGAGAAAGCATTTGATAAGGTCCAACACCCATTCTTGATCAAAACTCTCAGCAAGATGGAAAGAAAGTAACCTTTCTAAATATAGTTAAGGCCATCTACTGCAAGCCAGTGCCAAATATTATCCTTAATGGAGAAAAACTAAAAGCCTTCCCTCTAAATTCTGGCACAAGACAAGGCTGTCCACTCTCACCACTCCTATTCAACATAGCACTGGGAGTACTAGCTATAGAAATTAGGAAGAAAAAGATATCAAGAGAATCCAGATAGGAAAGGAAAAAGTCAAGCTCTCGCTGTTTGCAGATGACATGATACTCTACTTAGAAAACCCTAAAGACTCTACCTAAAAGCTTCTAGAAACAAGAGATTATATAGCAAGGTGGCAGGCTACAAAATTAACACACAAAAATCAATGGCCTTTCTATACACCAATAGTAACAAGGAAGAAATGGACATTGAAAAAATAACCCCATTCACAATAGTGCCACACAAATTCAAATATCTTGATATCAATTTGACTAAAAAAAGTGAAGGACCTATACAAAGAAAACTATAAAACTTTGCTCCAAGAAATAAGAGAGGACACGCAGAAATGGAAGCACATACCCTGCTCATGGATTCGCAGGATTAACATAATCAAAATGGCAATACTCCCTAAGGCATTGTACAGATTTAATGCTATCCCTCTAAAGATACCCGTGACATTCTTCAAAGAAGTGGATCAGGCACTTTTGAAATTCGTTTGGAACAATAAATACCCTAGAATAGCTAAAGCAAACATTGGGAAAAAGAATATGGGAGGAATTACTTTCCCCAACTTTAAACTGTACTACAAAGCAATAGTTATCAAAACAGCATGGTAGTGGAATAAAGACAGGCCCTCATATCAGTGAAATAGGCTTGAATACTCAGAGAATGTTCCTCAGACATGCAATCAGCTAATTTTTGATAAAGGAGCAAGAAATCCTAAATAGAGGAAAGTAAGCCTCTTCAACAAGTGGTGTTGGCACAACTGGCTAGCCACTTGCAAAATATTGAACTTAGACCCCCAGCTAACATCATGTACGAAAGTAAAATCAAATGGATGAAAGACCTCGATATCAGACCAAAAGCCATAAGATATATAGACCAACACATAGGCAAAATATTCCAGGACATTGAGACTACAGGAATATTCAAGGAGGAACCTTCACTCTCCAAGCAAGTGAAACAGAGTTTTACAGAAAAGAATATATTAAGCTGAGAAGCTTCTGCACCTCAAAGGAAATAGCGCCCAGGATACAAGAGCCACCCACTGAGTGGGAGAAACTATTCACCCAATACCCATCAGATAAGGGGCTAATGTCCAAAATATACAAGGCACTGACAGATATTTACAAGAAAAAAACATCTAATCCCATCAAAAAATTGGGAGAAATAATGGACAGACACTTCGACAAAGAAGAAATACAAATGGCCAAAAGAGACATGAAAAAATGCTCCACATCACTAATCATTAGAGAGATGCAAATCAAAACAACTATGAGGTACCATCTCACACCACAGAGATTGGCACACATTACAAAGAATGAGAACAAACAGTGTTGGCGGGGATGTGGAGAAAAAGGAACTCTTATCCACTGCTAGTCAGAATGCCGCCTAGTTCAACCTTTATGGAGAGTGACATGGAGATTCTTCCAAAAACTGGAAATCGAGCTCCTATACAATCAAGTTATACCACTCTTAGGATTATACCCTAGGAACACAAAAATACAATACAAAAAACCCTTCCTTACACCTATATTCATTGCAGCACTATTTACCATAGCAAGACTTTGGAAACAACCAAGATGCCCTTCAACAGATGAATAGCTAAAGAAACTGGTACATATACACAATGGAATATTATGCAGCTGTCAGGAGAGATGAAGTCATGAAATTTTCCTATACATGGATGTACATGGAATTTATTATGCTGAGTGAAATAAGTTGGAGAGAGAGAGAGAGAAAAACACAGAATGGTCTCACTCCTCTATGAGTTTTAAGAAAAATGAAAGACATTCTTGCATATTAATTTTCAGACACAAAAGAAAAAAGAGCTGGAATGAAGCTCACCACAAAGAGTGATGAGTTTAGTTAGAGAAATAACTACAGTCTGAACTGTCCTAATAATGAGAATATCTGAGGGAAATGGAAAGCCTGCTTAGAATACAGCCGGGGGTTGGGTGGGAAGAAGGAAGATTTGGGACATTGGTGATGGGAATGTTGCACTGGTGATGGGTGGTGTTCTTTAATGACTGAAACCCAAACACAATCATATATGTAATCAAGGTGTTTAAATAAAATAAAATATATTAAAATAGAATTCAATTCCATTTAAAATAGTAACAAAAACATTAAGTACCTAGGAATCAACCTTACAAGGGAAGTGGAGGATTTCAAAACACTTCAGAAAGAAATGGAAGTAGATATAAGTTAATGGAATAACATCCCATGCTCATGGGTAGGTATAATCAACATAGTCAAAATGATTATCCTACCCCAACTCCTATATAGATTTAATGTAATTCCCATCCAAATTCAGACATCATTCTTTAAAGACTTAGAACAATCAATCATAAAATTCATCTGGAAACACAAAAGACCCAGGATAGCCAAACACATACTAAAAACAAGAAGCTGGGTGGCATCTCTTTACCTAACCTGAAGCTATACTATAAAGCCATAGTAATCAAAACAGCATGGTACTGGTATAAAGACAGAGCCTCAGACCAGTAGGTTAGAACAGAATTTCCAAACATAAGCCCCCATATATACAGTCAACTAATATTTGACAAAAGAGCCAAGAACTTGAAATGGGACAAAGAAAGTTTCTTTAACAAATGGTGTTGGTACAACTGGAAAACCATCTGTAAGAAATTGAAAATTGACCCATACCTCACTCATATACAAAAGTCAACTCAAAATGGATTAAAGACCTTAAAATCAGACCCGAATCTATAAAGTTTATTGAGAAAAAATTGGCAGAACACTCGAAGACCTATATATAAAAAAAAGTCTTTGATGATAGAATGCCAATGGCAAGAACTTTAGCATCAAACATAAACAAATGGAACTACACCAAACTAAAAAGCTTATGCATGGCAAAAGAAACCATACTTAACACAAGAAGACAATTAACTGATTGGGAAAAAATCTTTGCACTCAACATGTCAGACAAAGGGCTGTTATCCAGAATATACAAAGCACTCAGAAAAATGAGCCCCCAAAACCAAATAAAGCCATAAAAAATAGGGAGATGAAATGAATAGACACTTCTCTGAAGAAGATCGAAAGATGGCCAACAAACACATGAAAACATGTTCACCTTCACTCATCATTAGGGAAATCCAAATCAAGACAACAATGAAGTACCACCTTACAACAGTGAGGATGGCTCACATCAAAAATAATGGGAACAATCTATGTTGGCGGGGATGTGGTATGAATTGTAATTCATGATTGAATTTGTAGATTTCTTTGTTTTGGTAAGGATATTGAAGTAGTTGTCCACTTTTTTTATTTATATATTTACTTTTTTTTTTCTTCTTTTCTCTTCTTCCTTTTTGTGCTGTGTCATGTTTTTTATCTCAAGACCATGGCAATTATGTGGTGCATATCTTTATTGCTGCAGTGCTCACTGGATATTTTATTTGATACTTCTTTTTGAACTGTTGTGGCGTTTCACCTTTTTTCCCCCTTCGTCTCTCAAACCGAGGATGAGAGCCTCTAGAAGGACTCTGCCCATTGTCTGCGTAGTTGATTTTTACCCCATTTTATTACTTTTCTCTTCCTCAAACAAAACCACATTACTTGAACTATCTAGTTCTGCTTCCCAATTAGAGGGGGAAGTAATGGAGGTACCAAGACCAAACAGTTATAATATCACTAAGTAGTAAACTAGACACAGAGGGGACCACTCAGTCTAACAGCCCCTGGGGTGAGAGTGGAGGATATGGGAGGCAGGATGGGAACGGAGGTGGAGGGAGGACAATTCGGTGATGGGAATTCCCCTGATTCAACATTAATATGCACCTAAAATATTACTGTGAACAATATATAAGCCACTATGATCAAAATAAAAATTATATTAAAAAAGAAATGAGTTTTAAATTACAAAAGACAAAAAATTGAAAGCAATAAAGCCAACAGAATACATAATAAAATTGAAGTATTTATATTAATAGCATGAAAATTTCAAATTGAAAAATATCGTTTATGAGAAATGATTAATAGATTAAGGCAAGCAGTACTAAATATGTATGCATGTGTACATTTACTAGAACTGTCAAAATACATGAAGCAAAAGTCTTATCAAATTAAAGTGAAAAATTAGAAAACACACAATTATGGTTGATGGTTTTCCTGACCTTTCTACAGTAGTCTACAGAGTAGATAGACAATATATTAGGAAGTATATAAGTATAAGCATCAATGATAATGAACTAACAGAAATTAAAAACTATATTTAAGGGCCCAGAGAGATAGCACAGCAGTGCTTGCCTTGCAAGCAGCCGATTCAGGACCCAAGGTGGTTGGTTCAAATCCCGGTGTCCCATATGGTCCCCTGTGCCTGCCAGGAGCTATTTCTAAGCAGACAGCCAGGAGTGACCCCTGAGCACCGCCGGGTGTGGCCCCCCCAAAAAAACTATATTTAAAAACCATGAAATAGCACATAATCAAGTAAATTAGAATGCTAGCTTATGTATTTTTATAAATTTATTATTAATATAAAATGTTATCACAGAACACCTCCTTAGACAAAACTAAATTAAATCTGGAATTAATAACAATAATATATCAAGAAAGTCTAAGTATTTTGAAATTAAGTGATTCACATCTAAGTAACCCCTTACTCCAAAATCATCTCAAAGAAAATTTCAAATATTTTAACTGAATAAATAAAACCATCATTAAATTGTGTGAAACAACTAATATACATTTAGATAAGTGTAGCTTTGGAACCTAATATTTGGCAGACTATTGTAGTTGAAAGACAGAAAAAAAATAAGATATTGACTGTAATTTTCAGCTCTTAAAACAAAAACTTTGAGAAAGAAGAATGTATAAAACCAAATATTAAATTTATTCAGAGAAGATAGAAAAAATAAGCAGATTAAATTTACTTTAAATCAGGGATCTCAAACTCAATTTACCTGGGGCCCCAGGAGGCGAAGTCGGGGTGAGGCAGAACCGCATAACGATTTTGCTTACTGAATATTCGCAATAAAAAAAATTGCATTAGTAAGAAAAAAGATCACAAAAAATTGCATTAAACATTTTCATACCCCTAACGGAACTGCTCGGGGTATGTGAATGTTTAATGCGATTTCTTTTCCTTACTAATGCGATCTTTATTTCGATTATTCAGTAAGCGAATAATCGCGAATACTGCGATATTTGAAGGTCGGCCGCGGGCCACAAAATGTTGTATGGAGGGCCACAAACATCCCGCGGGCCGCGAGTTTAAGGCCCTTGCTTTAAATTAAATAAACAATTATACTATAAAAGAAATGCCACTTGCAAAGATTATATATGAAACTTTTTATAATAATAAACCACTAAATATTTTATCAACAAAGGAATGCATGATTTGTGGATTATTCAGAAATTAAATGCAATATTCACCAATAAAATAAACACTAGCACACAGATTTTATGAGATAAAACATTGAGACTAAAGAGTTCTAGTGTGTAAGATCATTAAATAACTTCATTAAGTTCTAAAAAATAAAGTTCTGAAAATAAATTATAAAGAAATATTTCAAAAAATTGCATCTTGGAGACAATGTGTGAAAAATTCTATTTCGTTTGATTTTAGTATAATAGAAATATTTTATCGATCTTGATATTGCTATAAATGTTATGGTTGAATGGGATTATCTAAAATTTTAATCTAGTCAGAAGTCACTCAACACTGTTTTAATCATTGATGGATTGATGCATGAAACATAATGATCAGTGTGTTTTCACATTTAAGTTACTATGAACCACTAAATGAAAAATGTGGATCAATAGTTAAGCAAGACAGTTATCAGTTCAAACTAAAGTCCTTCCCAATAGACATATTTCTTCTTCTCACAAAGTCTCATAAGACAATTTTACATTTGTCATTAATAAACTTTGAGCTAAAATAAAATAATCTATGTAACTACATAGAAGTTTGTCATCCCTCATCCATATCAACAAATTCAAAATCACATATCCTGAATCTCCGCTTTCTTTTCCATCTTTCCAAGTGTGAGTAGTCTCCCACTTGACATCTCTGGCCCTTTTAGAAACAGGAAACACATTCTCTTCCCTTCCAGGTAGATCTCAGCAACCTCCACACCTAATTTCTGCCATTTAATGGAAAGAACTACTCACCAAAATATATTCTTTTTTGTTTTTTGTTTTTTTTTTTTTTGGTTTTTTGGGTCACACCCTGCAGTGCTCAGGGGTTACTCCTGGCTGTCTGCTCAGAAATAGCTCCTGGCAGGCACGGGGGAACCATATGGGACACCGGGATTCGAACCAACCACCTTTGGTCCTGGATCGGCTGTTTGCAAGGCAAACACCGCTGTGCTATCTCTCCGGGCCCACCAAAAAATATTCTTTAAAGCTAGATTATTATTCAGATTTGAAAGAAAGATACAGAGCTCAAGGACAGGCTATAGCCTTTGAAACCATGCCCTTGAAACCAGTTTTGTAATAATCAGTAAGCTTCTTTTAACAACTAGATGAACTTCTCAGTACTTGGTATTGTATATAGTGCATATGGTAGTCCTTTACTAGATTAAGAAAGATTTTCTTACTCCTAGATTGCTATGGATTATTTATTTTCAATCATGAATTACAATTTGTTTATACTAAATATTATATGTCTAGTTGATGTTTGTTTCATATTTAATTAATATCCACAGAGATTTCTATTATAGTCTTTAACTATTATGGGTCCTTAAGTGGTATTTGTAATATAATATTTTATAAGACAAATATGACTTTTATATAATGTTATATTTATAACATTAATATTTAGCACAGAATTATTTATACAATTATTTTAAATTTATATTATACCTACATATATATAGGTATATATATATATGTATATATATATATAATATATAGGTATATTTTTATATAAGTATACCTTTAATATAATGTTTTATATCTATATAAAAATATACAGTTTTATATTTTTTGAAAACACTACTTTCTCAACTTATTTATAATTTTGTGGACTTTCAGGAATTTATTCCTGATAGCTATATGCTTTATTAATGTGTATAGATATCACTACATTTACAATAAAAAATTCTCTATCTAGTGATGAGTTGTATTGTAATAATGCATGCATGAAAAACAGATGTAACTGCATTATTAAAAATTTTGGTATCTTAATAAAAAATATCTAATTATTTAACAAACCTCTGCAATCACTCATGAATTACTCTTACTATCCTGGAACAATACTACTGCTACATTTTACTAGAAATGGGATTTATTCCTGCACTTTGCTTCTACAAAAACAAGAGGAGGGACTAACTGAGATACTTTTCACTTTCTTGACCTTGGAATTGATATGAGTTGTATTTGTCTATGTTGTACTTCCAACCAATAGGTAGAGCAAGTTAAAAAGACTTTTGCTCACTTTTATTTAAGGATATATATGTATATATCAATCACTAGAAATAGCCAGAATTATTCGGGCTTATTCAAACCATCATGTCTTATTCTTCATCTTTCCCTTTTCTGAATACATAACTCAAAAAAATTCCTGCATTTCTTTCTAAAGTATAGCAGGTGGACATTCATGATTTCTCTGAAAAGTGGTCAAATAAAAGCATTTTACAATAGTGGAGAGTCTTATCTGAAGGGTTTTCAAACAGGATTCCTTTTGCTGTCTTAAAATGTTTCTTTCTTAAAATGTCAGCTCTCTCTCAGCCTTTATGAGAAGACAAATATATCAAAGCTGGCCATTTAATTCTACCATCTAAAGCCCGTCATAGCCTGTTGGGAATTGAATGAAATTGACGGCTCCAAGACATATGAACCCTTGTCTTGCCAAATGGAAACTGTGCCATCACATCATTAAATAATGCCCTACACACTTGTTTACAATAAGTGATTTATATAGTAGGAAATAGGAATTCCATATTTAGCAATGCAACTCTCTCTTGAATTATAATTGGCATTACAAAGAAGAAAAGTTACTATTTTATTTTGCCTTTCTAACTTAAGAAATTTAAAATTATTCTGAAGAAACAGTTGATTTTCCTTAATGTAATTTTGTAACTTCTATAGAAAATCAAAGAATCTATCTGTAATCAGGTGCTATTCATAATCTAGGAATGACTAATAAGAAATGGCAAAAAGTAATAACTATTGCATACTACCTTGTTTTTCTTGATTTTCGTCCTCCTTTAAACTTTTATGCTAAAGGTTGTAGACCTGAAGCTCCACAGCATTTAAAGTAATCTTTTTTGCTCAATTTGGCTGAAGAGCATGTCATTTTTCCATGATTTTAACAGTTGTTCCAGTTCCTTTATCCCATTTCCTGCTCCTTTATCTAAAGAATAAAAAATATTTATAGTGTTTGATTTATAAATTTAACAGTGTAAAATATCTGTCTGTACAAATCTTTGTGGTCCAGTTAGAGATAAATCTCTAAGTAAGAATGAAAACGTAAAAAATAGAGAAAGCCATAGTATTTTTTGCCAAAAAGATTTAGTAAGAGGAAACAGTCTAATATAAATTAACTTACACTTTATGTTCACAAAGACATTTTGGTAGTATATGTAATTAAGTAACAAAAATATTGTTCTCATCATGTTCTATAAACCAATGAGTCCAACCTGAATTATGAGGAAACTGATATAATCATATGATGAAACTTTAAAATAAGATTGCTTTCTAAAAATTTATTCACACATTACTTCTTCAAAGAGTAGTTATTGGTTGCCAATTACTTATCAGACATTATTCTAGGCATTTAAGTATAGAAAAAAGTAATAATAAGAAATTTTTTATTAAATACATCTTATAAAAAAGATAACCAGGCTGTGGAATAAATTCCAAACTCTGATGGCCTTAATTTAATGGATCATCTAATGTATGCTTTATTTACTTCATCAATAAATTGTTAAATTATTTAAGAAAAGTCTTATATGTATTAACATTTTCATAAAATTCAAATTAGTTATTAGCATAATTCACTTAGGTTACTTGCGTTATAATAAGTATAGACAAAGACACAAAGTCAATTGAATCCTGACATTGACCATTTCAAAAACAAATTGCAGTTATATGGCAAAAGTGAACTTGAATACTCTGTTAAAATCTAGCTTTAACAGAAAACAGAACTCACCAAAATAATTCTTCAAATTTATGCTTATTTTTCATTATATCATTTACTAGGTTGCTTCTTAGTCTGAGACTTAGTGTTTCTTTTCATCTCTCTTGGTTCATAGTGCTGACAGTAGAATAGGAACATTAACTATTCTTGTCATTGCCAAGCCAAAGGCTATTCTTTGCCTTCACTATGATTCTTTCTGAGAACACTGTGGGCTAAGTGTTGAGGCTTGTAAAAATCTGTCTAAATGAAATATCTCTTAAAGTGTTCACACTAGACATTCAATGAGTGAAAGACACACTTCTAGTGTTAAGTAAGCAATATTTTGGAATAGATTTTTTTATAAATATCTGGTCTATCATATTACAATTCCATTAATATAATTATTTTTGAGAAAATTTGCATATATGCAAGTGAAGACATTAGTGACCAAAACTGAAGACAATCCAAATAACTCCATAGCTATATAATGTTTAAATTCCATGTGAATGTAACAGAATTTATACAGAAATATTCATTAATTTCACTTGAAAATTACTTGGGAATAAAAATAGTGGATATAAATCGTTGGGGGTCTGTGGTACTATTCATGCATAAAATTCTATCCAGGGTTACAGCCTCTGTATCCACATGAAACAAAAGAGCCATATATGACCCCCTTAATAAAATTTTACTAAATATAAATATAGCATGACTTCATTTATATAAATTTCAAAATAATGTGAAAATGACAAAATTTATTTAGGGATATATTCATGTTAGTAAATTTTTTGAAAAATATAATGCTAAATAGGGGCTGGAGAGATTAGACAGTGGGTAAGGGTGCTTGCCTTGAACCCTGCTGACCCAGGTTTGATCCCCATATGGTTCTTTGAGTATGGCCAAGAATGATCTCTGAATGAAGAACTTGAAGTAATATCCTCCAAAAGTTACATGATTGATATATATATATATATATATATTTACCCACATACACATACAATGCTAAATATAATATTTGATAAAAGTTACAATGGGATGAATTAAAAAAGTACATTAAAATTTAAAGTTAATGATAGAATTTTCTATTTTACATTGAAGTAGCACTGGCTTATAACAATATAAATTTTAGGTGTACAACATTTTATACCTTGAAATATTTTTTATCATAATACCCATCAGGGGCTGGAGTGACAGCATGCAGCTGACCTAAGTTCAACCCCTGGCATCCCTCAGAATGAGGGATGAGTCCCTCAGGAGAGATTTCTGAACACATAACCTGGTGGCCCAATAAAAAGAAAACACAAAGAAAAGAGAAAATATAATACCCATCAAATTTTTTTTCATAGGCTACCATTATTAATTTTTTCTTTTCCCTTTTTCTTCTGGGGCCAGAACAATAGTAGAGTGAGTAAAGTGTTTACTCTTAGTAAACCTGGATTCAATCTCCAGCACCACATATGGTCCAGTATGGTCAAAAATCTCAAAAAAATATATATGTGTACATATATATATATATATATATGTAGATATATGAAAATTTGCATATATGTGTCTGTACATATATATATACACACATGCAATGTGTTTATACCAGTTTACATTGTCAATAAATGATTTTATCATGGCTACACTTGTTCAACAACATTTTTGGTTAATTACAATGCTTGGCGTAAAACAAAATTTTATGCCGATTTTTAATCGAAAATTAGGGATGCTTGTTATACATGGGTGTGCATTATACTCGAATAAATACGGTAGTTGTAATCCGTGGAAGTAACTCATAGAAATGTTTCAAAACTCTCCCTCCACTCAGCCAACTGACTTCTCTGTGATACAGAACATCTTCATAGTCAACATTTAGCTCAGACAAAAATTCTTGAAATTGTCTGTGGTTTACAATTTTCATAACAGAGTCCCACTTCAGTGACTTACAACACAGTGCTTGTTGGTAAATGAGTCGGTGTATGGCTATTGGACGAGAATGGTTATTTTTGTCCATCTCTTGGTTAATGCGAGCAATTACTCCTTTCTTAGACCCCCATCTTGCTAGGAGAACCATCAGTTGTCACTCTGGCTAGTTTAGCCCAATTCAACTCCAAAACACTCAGTTTGGCAAACCTTTTCGTAGATATCCTCAACTGTAGTTGACCCTTTGATGCTTTGAAGTGCAGCAAGCTCTTCTGTGACTTTAAAATAATGATTTGTCCCACGAATAAAAATTAGTAGTTGTGCAGAATCACAAACATCATTGCTTTTGTAGAGTGCTAAGGAAAATATAAGTTCTTTTGGGTGGCGTTTTGTGAATGCTGATGCAAATTGTCTCCTATTTCTTCAATCCTCCGTGTAATTTTTAGGTCCTGAAAGACTCAATCTACTAAATAAATCAGCCTTTTGGACACATCTCTTTGGCAACAGAAAGAAGCACTCTTTAACAAATTCTCCCTCCATGAATGATCTGCCAGTGCATGCTATTAGCTTGGCAACTTGAAAACTTGCTCGCAGTGATGAAATATTTAGCTGCTTCTATTTCACAAAAGTATTTTGCTGAGTTGTCAATGTAGTTTTCAGTTTTAATAATTTATCTTTTCTCACTTCTATGACCAAACAATCATATTTATCTTTATATTGAATTTCATAGTGTCAATGCAGATTGTATTCTTTGAACACAGAGACTTCTCTGGCATATCAGACACCTGACTCTTTCATTGTACTGCATGAAAAAGTAATCAAAAGTCCACTGTTCTTTGAATATTCTAAACTCTGATTCAATCTTCTTTTTTTTTTTTTTTTGTTTCTGTTTTTGGGTCACACCCAGCAGCACTCAGGGGTTACTCCTGGCTCTATGCTCAGAAATCGCTTCTGGCAGGCTCAGGGGACCATATGGGATGCTGGGATTTGAACCACCATCCTTCTGCATGCAAAGCAAATGCCTTACTTCGATTCTATCTCTCCGGTCCCAATATTTTTTTTGACATCATTGTTTCCTAGGGATTCCAAAGTACTATTAATAAAATACATGTATATATATATATATATATATATATATATATATATATATATATATAAATTGCTACAAAAACAATACACCAGCAATGACTTTGTCCACACAGAGTCATACAGACTACTTACAGAGTTTTACCAATAAGACTGCAGTAAAGTGAAATTTCACTTTTACCTCACGCTGACACTGGTGCAGGTGCCATTAACCACTTGACATCTGCAGTGTTCCGCTTCCTTGATGACAAAGCCCCTTGAAGAAATTTTGCACTCTGCGACTTTAAGGGTTTATTGCACAGACATACCACATAATACAAGAGATCAGGTCAAAATACTTTCCCTACCACGTCTAGAGCTTTTGTTTAAGACTATTTGATCGCTTCTGTGACTTTTATTTTTTTAATTTACAAAAAATATAGTAAATGTTATTTTATTATCATTTTTACAATACAGCAGTCCCTAAGCAGTCAAGAAATTAGTTACACCTGCAATTTTGTTCATAAATCTCAACAGTATAAACTGGGGTTTACACAGTATACAACATTATACAACTGAATATAAATGCACTCATTGTATTTTTAAATTGGGTTTTGCTACTCCTCAGTTGTTTGTCACTGACCAGCAGGGGAGAAAAGCAGGCAGCCCATTCAGAGATCAGAGATCACTTTGTTACCACCCATCCAGCTTAACATTTTTCCTTCTCTCCTCCTTTGTACCTTTCCTCCTTTCCTGCTTTTCCCCCTTTCCTTCTGTTCCACCTTACTTCTTTCCTTATTCACATCATAACTTCTTTCCTCCTCTCTACCTTTTCTTCTGTCCATCTTTCAATGGTCCCTTCTTTTCACCCTTAACTAAATTTTTTTCTTCTTATCCACAATTCCTTCTATTCCTTCTGGTTGTGAGCATGGGACTCACTTTTTTTAATTAAATAATTTATTTATTTAAACACAGTAATTACAAACATAATTGTAGTTGGGTTTCATTCATAACAAGAACACCCCCCTTCCCCCTTGCAACCTTCCCATCACCAATGCCCCATCTCTTCCCTCCCCACACCCTACCTGTATTCTAGAAAGGCTTTCTACATTCCTCACTCACTGACATTGTTATGATAATTCTCAACATAGTTATTTCTTTGCACTAAACACTCTATGTGGTGAGTTTCATATCCTTCCAGCCCTCAACTCAGGGGATTATTTCAATGTCTTAATTTTTCTTAAAACCCATAGATGAGTGAGACTATTCTGTGTTTCTCTCTCTCCATCTAACTAATTTCACTCAGCATAATAGATTCCAAGTACACCCATGCATAGAAAAATTTCATGACCTTCTCTCCTGATGGATGAATAGTATTCCATTGTGTATATGTACCAGTTTCTTTAGCCATCATCTGTTGAAGGGCATTTGGTTGTTTCCAGAGTCTGGCTATTGTAAAAAAATGCTGCGGAGAATATGGGTATGAGGAAGGAATTTTTGTATTGGATTTTTGTGTTCCTAGGGTATATCCCTAGGAGTGGTATAGCTGGATCAAATTGGGAGCTCAATTTCCAGTTTTTTTTAAGGAATCTCCATATTGTTTTCTATAAGGGTTGGACTAGATGACATTCTTATCAACAGTGAATGAGAGTTCCTTTCTCTCCACATTCCTGCCAGCACTAATCTTGTTCTTTGTTATGTGTGCCAGTCTCTGTGATGTGAAATGGTAACTCTTTGTTGTTTTGATTTGCATCTCCCTAATGATTAGTAATATGGAGCACTTTTTTTTCATGAAGCAATTTTTCATGTGCCTTTTGGCCATTTGTATTTCTTTGAGAAATTGTTTGTTCACTTCTTCTCCCCATTTTTTGATGGGGTTATATTTTTTCTTGTTAAGTTTTGTCAGTACCTTGTATACTTAAGATATTAAACCCTTATCTGATGGGTATTGGGTTAATAACTTCTCCCATTCTGTGGTGGCTTTTATATACTAGGCATTATTTCCTTTCAGGTGAGAAGCTCATCAGCTTAATATAGTCCCATTTGTGTCTCTCTGCTTTGACTTGTTTAGAGAGTGCTGTTTCTTCCTTGAAGATGCCTTTAGATTCAATGTCCTGGAGTATTTTACCTATGGGTAATATACCTTATGGTTTCAGGCCTGATATCAAGGTTTTTAATTCATTTGCATTTGACGTGGTGCATGGTGCTAGCTGGAGTTCTGAGTCTGCTTTATTGTAAGTGGCTGACCATTTCTGCCAACACCAGTTGTTGAAGAGGCTTTCCATGCTCTGTTTTGCAATTCTTGCCTCTATATCAAAGATTAATTGATTTTATATCTGGGGAACATTCTCTGAACACTCTAGTGACTAGTCTATTCAACTAATCTGAGGGTCTGTCTTTATTCCAATACCATGCTCTTTTAGTGACTATTGCTTTGTAATACAATTTAAAGTTGGGAAAAGTGATGCCTCCCATGAATCAATTATAGGTAGGCAGAAGGAAATAACAAAACTTAGAACAGAAATCAATTAAATGGAAATCCAAAAATCGAATTTGAATGAGCAATAAAAGCAAAAGTTGATTCTCTGAAAAAATAAACAAGATTGATAAACCACTAGCAAAACTCACAAGGAAAGGGAGAGAGAGAAATCTAATACACCAAATTAGGAATGAAAAGGGGGAGATCACCACAGATACTGCAGAGATTCAAAGAGTAATCAGAAACTACTTTGAGAAACTCTATGCCACGAAACATGAAAAGCTGGAGGAAATGGACAAATTCTTGGATACTTATAATCTTCCATAGTTAAACCAGGATGATATTGCATATATAAACAGACACATCACTACTGAAGATATTAAAATGGTCATTAAGAATTTTCCAAAAAACAAAAGCCCAGGCCCAGAGTGATTCACTGACGAATTCTTTCAAACCTTTCAAGAGGAACTTCTACCAATTCTCTGCAGGCTCTTACATGAAATTGAAGAATCAGGAACACTCCCAAACAGTTTTTATGAAGATAACATCACCTTGATACCAAAACCAAACAGAGAAGCTGCAAAAAAAAAAAAAGAAAAAAGAAAAAAGAAAACTACAGACCAATATCCCCGATGAACACAGATTCAAAGATCCTCAACAAAATTCTGGCAAGCAGGATCTAATGCCTCATCAAGAATGTCATTCACCACAACCAAGTAGGTTTCATCCCAGGAATGCAAAGATGGTTTAACATATGTAAATTAATCAACATAAAACACCATTCAACAAAAAGAAAAATAAAACTATATGATCATATCAATAGATGCAGAGACAGAATTTGATAAGTTCCAACACCCATTCTTGATAAAAAAAAATCTCATAAAAATGGGAATAGAAAAAACTTTTTTCAATATAGTAGAGGCAATCTACCATAAGCCAGTGGCAAAAATTATTCTCAATGGAGATAAACTAAAAGCTTTTCCTCTAAAATCTGGTTCAAGAGAAGGCTGCCCTCTCTCAACACTACTATTCAACATATTGCTGGAAGTTCTTGCCATAACGACTAGGCAAGAAAAAGATATCAAGGGAAACCAGATAGGAAAAGAAAAAATCAAGCTCTCACTGTCGCAGATGACATGATACTATACTTAGAAAACCCTAAGGACTCTACAAACTCTAGAAACAATAGACTCATATAGCAAAGTGACAGAATACAAAATTAACACACACAAAAAAAAAACGGCCTTCTTATATATCAATAATGATAGAAAAGAAATAGATTTCAAAAAATAAGAAACAATCCATTTACATTAGTACCACATAAACTCAAACATCTTGGAGTCAACTTAATTAAAGATGTGATGGACTTATACAAAAAAAACCTACAAAACCCTGCTTCAAGAAATGAAAGAGCATATGTGGAAATGGAGGCATATACCTTGTTCTTGGATTGGGAATATTAACATCATTAAAATGGCAATAGTCCCCAAAGCATTGTACAGATTTAATGCGATCCCTTCAAGGATACCCATACCATTCTTCAAAGAAGTGCACCAAACACTCTTGTAATTCATCTGGGACAATAAACACCCAAGAATAGCTACAGCAACTTTTGGGACTCACCTCTGCCAACTCTCTTTTGGGACTCACCTCTGCGCTGTGCCTCTGTCTCCTGTGCTCTCTCTATTCTCCACCTTTACTGCCTATAAGCCATCGCAGGAGGCCCTCCCAAATGATTTCTCTGAATCCTGGGTAGTTGTAGTCTGGCTGCGATGTTTGGATCGTTTCACCATCTGAAGGTCTGACAAAGATTCCCATAATTCCCTGTCCCCTCGCCCACCGATGACTGTCCAGTAAAAAAATAAATAAATAAATAAATAAATAACAGGCAGCAGCCATCCCTGGGGCCTTCGGACCAAATAAATGTTTTCAGTGGGACGCATGAGGCCCATGGGATATAGTTTGAGGACCCCTGGTCTAAATAGTAGATATCTCATCATCGTAAATGCCAGAGTATAGTGAGAAGAAAAATAAACTGAGTGGAAAAGGAGAAAGACAAAAGCCTTTATTCTTTTACACTTTAAATAAACCTGCAGCAATGGATACAGCTATTTATATTGAACAGAATCAACTGCTTATTATAAATGTCTGTAATACTGTTCTAATGCTTTTTATCTATAAAAACAAGTGCAGAGTGCTTTTGGAAGTAAAGGACTCCAATTTCCATGCTCACTATTAGAAAATTTTAGTGTCTTAATTTTAATGTCTATAAAAACTCTTTAACTCCCTTGTTCATATTTTTCTTCAAGATATAAGTTTTTCACCCTAGTTTTGCATTTAAGTGCTATATCATATTAGACTTCAAATACAGTAGTTAATATGGTAATGTTTTGACAAAATGCTCTAATTTATCCATTTTCAATTTGATTATGCCTGCTATTATGATCTAATATTTATGTCCACAGAGACTATTGAAGTAGGCAACTGCACATCACAGAGTTTTGTTAGTGTCCTCATTCATTGAGTATGTTTTTGAAATTTATTTTATTTTCAATTCAAGCTAGTTTACTATTATATGATAATGCCCATGTTATCAGTTTGCTTTCAGGAAAGGAACCTAATGTTCAAGACCCAGTAGATGATACCTTGTGAAGTAGACTCATTTACAATGCTATCATATTGCTTAGTACTCAAGACTTAAAATATTATGATTGTTTTAAGAATGCTTCATGCACAATCCCCAGAAACTTTTATTTAGCAAAGTTTACCCCCACCAATGATGATTTTTATAGAAACTGGAAAACCTTTCCCCTTGATGTGCTGGCTTCATATTTTTAAGTGCTCTGACCCATTCCATAAGAGTCAGCTATTCAACTGCAACCTAAAAATTGATCTCCAATGTCTGTCTATGTGTGTGTGTGTGTGTGTGTGTGTGTGTGTGTGTGTGTGTGTGTGTGTGTGTATGGTGGTGGTCACCTCTATGTCTGTCTAATCCGTATTATACATAATGCCTGTCTATGTTATATATAGTCCCTATTATATATAAACCCTCCTTTTCCCATGCTCCTGCCTACCACCTTTCAAATCCTCTTCTATCCTCTCACCCTCTAAACCCTGACCTATTATCTCTCCCTATTTAATGATCTTCACCATAATTCTTAGCCCTGCAGGAACTGAAATCTTCCCTGTGCCCCAGAAAGCTGCCACCCAGCTCTCAAAGCTAAAACAGCCTCCCAGTCCACCTTGTCTCGCCTGGGAAGAAGCTGCTACCACTGTTCCTGCTGACTCATCCTAAGGGGCCCCTTGTCTTCCACCTATCTTCACTGTGGACTGTTGTTTTCTACCAGATTTTCTCTGGAGAGATCCTTAGCTCGAGAACACTACCTAATCCCTGACTTCTGAGAACCATTTCTCATATTCCACAAGACAATGGAGCAGAATGAAACAGGCTTTGGAAATTATCCCCTCAGCCCCCAACCCCACCTATCTCAAAAGACTTAAAAGGAATATTTATATTTTATTTGTATATTTCTGTAGACACACTTCCTAATTTATAATTTATAATTCTTAGTGTATCTTTCCATATGTAGAAGTAGCTTTCTCAATCCCTATTTTGGATATACTTAGTAGAAAATTCTAGTAGATAAGTCTCTCTTAGGATTTGAATTCAGGTTAGAACCAGGTTGTCAAGATTGTTTAGCTTGTTATGTACCAGTGCTATCATGAGACATTGTTCCTTTTTGCATAGGTACATTAAAATGGGGGAAATCTTATGTCTAGAAAGAATTTATTATCTAATGGGTTAGGAACCCATAAACTTTATAGTGGAGGGCTGTCTTTCACCTTGAACATTTGTCATAGTGACTCAACTTAAGCCTCAGTTGATCAAACATCAACCATCCAACCTGAACTTAGAATACCATCCTTGGAACTGGCATGGCTTTATGCACCAGCACCAGGAATCAAACTTCCACCTGGGGATACCTTAATGTCATCTTGACTCCTACTTGCTCCTTGGTGGGTTCAAATGGCACCCTGATGACCAAGAAACAGCAGCAACTTGCTTTAAGGCAAAATTTCCTGCCTTGCCACCTGCCTGTTTTGACATAGGATCTGGCAAAACCCAAGATCTCTAATTATAGAAGCCTGACCATGACAACTATGATTGAGAAAAACTTTTCCTGGGACATTGAAGAAAGACTTTGGGTTTGGACAATTGGTATGTCTAGAGCCTGAAGTAGGTCATATGACAGTATGCTTCATGGGTAGTCATCCTGTTTTTTTAGGCCAATAGTATTTCCTTTCTAATTTCCCCAATGTCTGCTATGCCTGTCACACACACAAAAAAGTCTACCAAGCCCCCCCTTTTTTTTAGATTGTATTTGTATTTTCTAGATAGTGGCTCCCACTTTTTCATAGAACCTTGGGACATGAATTACTTTGTTTTACCTCATATTTCTGCATTTTTCTACAAATAGAAAAAAAAGAAAACGATGGGACGCAGGATCCAAGTGGTCTCAAGTGCATTGCTGGAGGAAAAAAAGGTCAGAAATAAATATCCAAGCCAAACTCAATGACAATAGAATCAAGAGACTCAAACTATAACAACCTAAACTTAAAATGGACCTGTTATACTGGTAGGCCAGGGGGTTTCAGGGGGCTAAGGGTGGAGGTATAGGATGCATGCTGAAACTTTGGTGGAGGGAGGTCACAATGGTGGTGGCAATGGCCCTAATTCACTGTCACCGTAGGCCTGAAATACAACTAGGAAGGACTAGTCATTCACAATGTTCTCAATAAAAATATTTTAAAAAGAGTTGAGTACATTATTTTGTTAAGATATACTGCACAATAGATTTACCACATAAATGTGAAATGAAGAAATAATTATTTATAATTGAAGAGTTGTCTATCTTAGCTCCTGATATATTTTATTAAAGTTGCTTTAATATGGACCTATACCTTTGCACTATCTCCTGAGTGCCCCAGGGTCTATTTCTATTATAAGGAAAAGTTCTAGTAAAGTAGGAAGATTATTATCTTTCATTAATAACTTGATCAATGATATTGAATTCATATACAAAGTTAAAACCAAGTTATTTATAATTTTTCTATAGCTTAGATAACAGTTACAATAATCTTTGCACTAGTGACATTGAGTACAGCAACTAATTATAAAAAATGAAAGTTTGCTTGATAAAAATCAGAAACAGGAAACAAAGCTATTTCTAAGGAGGAGTGCAAATGATTTGCATGGGAGGCCTGAGTACAATCTCTTAAGCAGCAACTCACCCTGAACATTGTCAGTAGCAATGCTTCCTGGAGAATCCCTTGAACACTTCAGGCTACAGCCCCAAAACAAAGCAAACTAAAAAAATTAGTAAAAACTAAAAAGCTTATCTTATTGTTTTTTATAATATCTTAAATTAAGAACCATGATTACAAGCATGTTTGTAGTTGGGTTTCAGTCATAAAAAAAGAACATGCCCCCTTCACCAGAGCAACCTTCCCACCACCTCCTCCCATTCTCTACTGTATTTGAGAGAAAAATTCTATTTCTCTCATTACCATTGTCATGGTAGTTGTTGGTGTAGTTATTTCTCTAACTGCACTCATAGTACCCATTAGCATTAGTGCCACAGAAACTCAAATACCTTAAATTCAACTTAACTAATGAGGTGAAGTACCTATACAAAGAAAACTTCAAAACACTGTTTCAAGAAATAAAAGAGGACACAAGGAATAGGAGACATATACCTTGTTCATGGATTAGGAGGATTAACATCATTAAAATGGCATACGCCCCAAAGTATTGTGCAAATTTAATGCAATTCCTCAAAGGATACCCATGACATTCTTCAAAGAAGCAGATCAAATACTCCTGAAATTCACTTGGAACAATAAATACCCACAAATATAAAGCAACCCTTACGGGGAAAAATAAAAAAGATGGGAGGCATCACTTTCCTCAACTTTAAATTGTACTACAAAGCTTTCCTTATTGTGTATTTTTGTTTCTTAATTATTTTTTCTTAATTTTTAATTCAGCAAATTCAATGAGGTATCAAAAGAAGCAAGAAAAACAAACTGGCAATTGAAGATGCAAACTAGGTACTGCAAAGTTTGTGACTCTGGAAATAAACTGAAAGAACATTATTGCAGATAAGAATAAAAGTACCAGAAAATCCCACATGCCAGGATTCCTGCTCCTCTTCAACGGGTCTGGCTGGGAATCTGGGCAGACAGCTGGCCAATGGCCTCCTGGGCTGACCACTTTGTCCAGGAGACCGAGATCCCCCCCATGCCAGACTGGTCTTCAGGGCCAGGTCTCGCAACTGGGCTCTGGGGGGAGGGGGAAAGAGGGAAACTCCTGCCCCAATAGGCCACCTTCCAGCTCCTCAGTGAAAGACACTTTCTGGGTCCCCATTCTCATGCCTCGGCAAAGAACTACAACCAGCACGCCTGCTGACTCATGCTTGATGGCCCTCTCACCCCTACCAAATCGTGGACTGTTGCACATTACAGGAATCAGTCTCAGCAAAACCCACAGCTCAAAGACACTATATGGTCTCATAATGCAGCAAAGCATCTTTCAAACTCAATTCCAAGGCCTGTGAATCAAAAAGTACCTTGGCTTTTACTCCCCACAAGAATATATCAAAAGACCTAATTGGGAGTCTTATATTGCCTATGGAAGCTCAATACCTGTATAACAATACATCTTAAGATGTGTATTCCTAAATATACAGGTAGCCTCCTCCACCACTTGTTTTATTCAAATACCTTTTCTTTTTAACTCAGTTTTATTTATTTGTTCTATTTTAATATATACATTTTTTCTCTATCCTTACCATTTTTGGTGCTGCTTGGTACAAAAAGCCTTGACTGAGATAAAAGCTCAGAACAAAACCAGATGACAGAGACAATGTGTGCAGCCTATCATCCTTACCCAGAATAGCACCAGCAACACAGTATGACACCATATGTTTTTGTATGGGCACAGTAAAAAAAGGAGAAACCATAGAAACAGAAACAAGATCTTATCTTTTAGGGATAAGAACTCACTTTTTATAGCAGAAGGGTGCCTTCCATCCTGAACATGTGTCATGTGGATACAACACAGTCCCCAGGAGACTGGACAGTGTTAGTCCAATTCCAAACCCCAGATCCCCAATGTAGAAATGATACCGCTCCGGGCAACACCATCAGGAACTAAGCTCCATTGGAAGATTTATAACACTGCTCTGGCACCAACTTGTGCCAGTTTTCATATAACAACGAGGAAAGGAAAACTTGACCTAAGACCAGGCTGTCCTATCACATCACCTAACACTAAATGGAAATCAGAAGAGATATCGTCCTTTGAACTGTGAAAAATAAGAGCACCAACAACAGATAACTGACTTTGACAACCGTGACTGAACAGAACCTATCTCGGGACTAATAAGGAAAACCCTACCCTAGGCTGTAGCCCAGGACACATAAAAACAACAACAACAACAACAACAACAACAACAACAAGATGTCTTATTGCAGAGGTCCAACTTGGACAACAGAGACTGAGCTGAACCTTTGGATTCATAATATCCTAGGCTTCGGCTAAGGGACTGAACAAAAACAGGGAGCAAGTGTTACAGAAGACTGAACACAACAACAAGGATTGATAGGAACCTCTAGAACCTAGAGACTCTATCCTAGACCCTGACCTATAACCCGTACAAATATCAAGATCGCTAGCTACAGTGGCTTAATTTTCTCACACACAACCGAGAGGAAACTCTCCTGGCATCACAAAAAAGCCTTTGGGATGGGGTAATGAGTATATATGGAGCCAGGGGTTGATCCCATGATGGTATGCATCAAGGATGGAGAAACCCTGAATCTCTTATGCCACGGAAATTCCCTTTCTTCCCCAATGCTTACTGTGCCTATGCAAAAAAAAAAAAAAAAAAAAAGTGGGGGGAATGCCAAACCCTGCCACTCCAACATCCATACTATTTCTTGTTTTTTTTTTTTTTTGATTTGTTAGTTTTTGACTTTATTTTCCTTCTCTTTTTTTCTTCCACTTTTCTCTTTCTTTTTCACTCTTGTGATTATTATTTAGAAATTTATTTTTATTTTTATATGCCGGGTCCATTTTTTTCTTTTTTCTTCCATTTTTCTTTCCTTTTTTCTCTCCTTTCTTTTTTTGGTAGTTGTAACCAAACTTTTTTCTCCCTTTTTACTTATCCTTTTTATCTCCAATGACGGTGGAATGGATGCTCAATTTACAACAAGCTCTAAAGTGGAGACCAGTTGTACTATCATTCTGGGGGATAAAGGAGGGAGATATGGGATGCATACTGGGAACAGGGGCGGAAGGAGGACAGCATTGGTGGTGGGAATGCCCCTCATTCATTGTCACTATGTACCATAAATGATGCAGTGAAAGATTTGTAATGCACTTTGGTCACAATAAAAATTAAAAAAAAAAGAATAAAAGTAGTTCAGTGTTTTATTAGAAATAACTAAACTAAAAATCACATATTTTCTATAATAGTAATTAGAATGTACGACTTATAAAACCACTCTAGTAACAAATAACAAAATTCTAAAACTAATTTGAAATAATAAAAGCTCATTTTGAAAAGCTTATCATCCCAAGAAATAAGAAAGTTGCATATATTTTAAAAATAGCTATATTTAGCATATTGTACTTAAATCATTTAAGGAATATAGTGTTTTGAGGGATATTATTTTCTATAATGCTGAACAAATAAAGTGAAGAATCCTGAGTTTATTGGCATGGATATAATGGTAAGAATTAAAAATGTTCTGCTTGAAAAGATCTTTCTGACATAATGCTCTCTGAAATACCTCAGAAAAATGTAGGGGATAAGTAAGCTGAAAGGGGCTGAATGTTCCAGAGTCAGAAATATTCTTATCTACAACATTAGCAGATAATCAATACATGGATTGAATGTGAGTATTCATTACTCTGTAAGACCAATTGATTTGACTGAGGCAAACTTCCTAATTATAGCCCAGAGAAGCAAAACGGAGGTACAGATAATTTTTGATAATACATCTTGTTTAAAAGTAGGGTAAATATGGATCATGGACAAAGTTGAAGTACAAAGTTATCATTTGAAACTGAAACACTTCTAAACTACAATGATCCAAGTGAAACAAATATCTTTGTATAGTGATACATTTTTCTTCATGGTCAGATCTAGGAACAATATTATGAGTTGAAAAAAATAATAAAAATATAATTTTATTACTGTTAGTAATAAAATTGCATTATCTACAGATATTCTGTTACATAAAAGTATAAATATGTATATTCAATGAATAGTTGGGATTTTTTTTAGCCAGAAAATACTATTCTAAAATTTATTTAAAAATGCATATTTTCAAACAATTAAGAAATATTTTTATTTTTATTATGGTCAAAGTGAATTACAATTATTTCACAGAAATATTTAAGGCACATAGTGACAATGAATGAGGGGCATTCCCACCACTAGTGTTGTCTTTCCTCCACCAGTTCCCAGCATGCATCCCATATCTCCTATTTCCTTCTTACCATCCATAACAGTTTCTCAATTGTACAGCTTGTTGTAAATTGGGTATCGATTCTGTTGTCGCTGATGGTGGGTTTGGTGTTCAAGTCTTCTCATTTTTTATTTTCTCTGAACGTTCATTCAGCTGTCTGGTCTTGGTACCATCCATTTCCCCCCTCAAATTGTGAGGCTGAACAAGATGATTTCAGTAATGTGGTTCTGTTGGACATATACAAAAAGATAAAGGAGAAAAAACAAAAACAAAAGCAAATGGAGAAAAAGAAAAAGAAGAAAAAAGGAACTAGGGACAGTCTGTCTAGGTGTTATAAATTTCCCTTTAGAAGGAGAAATGGAGAAGAAAAAAATAATAAAACCAGAAACAAAACCAAAAATCAATAGAGCAGTAATAACAAAAGTACAAGAAGAAGGACAACAAAAAATAACAGCCAATAACCAAAACAGAACAAAACAAAATAAACAACAAAAATTTTAAATAAAAAACAAAAACAGTTGAAAAAAATCCCAACCAGCTACTTTAAAAGGGTTGTGTTTTATTCTTCTCCTCTTCTTCTTCTTCTTCTTCTTCTTCTTCTTCTTCTTCTTCTTCTTCTTCTTCTTCTTCTTCTTCTTCTTCTTCTTCTTCTTCTTCTTCTTCTTCTTCTTCTTCTTCTTCTTCTTCTTCTTCTTCTTCTTCTTCTTCTCTTCCTCCTCCTCCTCTTCTTCCTCCTCCTCCTCCTTCTGCTCTTCCTTCCTCCTTCTCCTCCTACCCTTCCTCCTTTTTATTCTTATTTGCAAAGGCACAGTAAATATTGGGGAAATTAAAAGGAATTCCCTTGGTCTAAGTGATGCAGGGTTTCTCCACCCTTAAAGCATACTGCCATGGGAACAACTCCAACAGACTCCATACCCACTCATTTTCACACCCCAAGTTCTTTTTATGGCACCAGAGAACTTCCCGGTTAGTTTAGATGATGACATTATGCCTCTGTAGCTAGAGATCTTTTTATTTGCATAGGTCATAGGACAAAAGCTAGGATAGAGCTATTTTTTGCTCAGATCCTAGAAGAGAGCCTAGGATAGAGTCTTTCAGTAT